>NC_134562.1:8766119-9117251 GCF_025594145.1 Primulina tabacum
AGAATAATATTGTGAATGTTAATCATCTAAAATAGTAAATTAGTCAAATAAACCTCCACCATTTTCTCATGCATTAACAAATCATAAAAAACAAAAAATGATTCTGATATCTATAAAGTTTTTAAACAAGTAAAGATAAATATTCCATATTAGATGCTATTAAACAAGTACCTTCCTATGCAAAATTTTTAAAAGACTTATGTACTGTGAAGAGAAAATTGCATATGAAGAAGAAAGCATTCTTGGCTGAACAAGTAAGTTCTATTCTTCAAAACAATTCTAGTTTAAATATAAAGATCCTGGTTGTCCAACAATTTCATGTATTATTGGAAAAAATAAAATAAAAAAGCTTTGTTAGATTTGGGAGCAAGTGTGAATTTACTTCCTTATTCAGTTTATGAAAAACTTAATTTAGGAGAATTAAAACCCACTTCTGTTACTCTCTTACTGGCGGATAAGTCAATCAAAATATCTAGAGGTATTGTAGAAGATGTGTTGGTTCAAGTCGATAAATTTATATATCCTATAGATTTTATTGTCTTGGATACACAACCAATAGAAGTACATAATGAAATTCCAGTAATATTGGGACGACCATTTCTAGCAACTTCAAATGCTTTAATTAATTGTCGAAATGGAATAATGAAATTGTCTTTTGGAAATATGACTCTAGAACTTAATGTGTTCAATTTATGTAAAAAACCAAATATAAATGAAAATAAATATGATAATGAAATAGAAAAAATTGTGGAAGTAAATATACAAGAAGAAAATTAACAATCTGAAGTTTTTTAAATGGAAAGTTTTGAGTCTAAAAATAATTCTAAAGAAGATGATAATGCAAAACTTGAACTAAAAGTTTTACCATTAGAATTGAAATATGTATTTCTTGGTGAAAATAAAACATTTCCTGTTGTAATTTTTTCCACTCTTCTACCAAATCAAGAAGAAGATTTAATTAAATTACTTAAAAAATATAAAAATGCAATTGGATGGACTTTGAAAGATATAAAAAGTATAAATCCTTTAATTTGCACACATAAAATTCACTTGGAAGAAAATGCTAAAATATATCAACAACCACAAAGAAAGTTAAATCCACATATGAAGGATGTTGTTAAGAATGAAGTATTAAAATTATTAGATACTGAAATTATTTATCCAATCTCAGATAGTAAATGGGTAAGTCCAACACAAGTAATACCTAAAAGTCAGGCATCACTGTTATAAAAAATGAATATGGAGAGTTATTACAAGCCAGAATTCCATCTAGTTGGCGTATGTGTATTGATTATAGAAAATTAAACGATGCAACTAGAAAAGATCATTTCTCACTACCATTTTTAGATCAAATTCTAGAAAAAGTAGCAGATAATTCTTATTACTGTTTTCTTGATGGATATTCGGGGTATTATCAAATACCTATATCATTAGAAGATCAAGAAAAAACCACTTTCACTTGCCCTTTTGAAAATTTTGCATTTAAAATAATGCCATTTGGTTTATGTAATGCTCCGGCTATTTTTCAAAGATGCATGTTAAGTATTTTCAGTGATATGATTGAAGAATTTGTAGAAGTTTTTATGGATGATATAACTGTTTTTGGAAACTCATTTGAAAATTGTCTTAAAAACCTAGAAGAAGTATTAAAAAGATGTGAAGAAAAAAATCTTGTTTTAAATTGGGAAAAATGTCATTATATGGTTAAATCTGGGATTGTTTTAGAACATGTGATATCTGAAAAAGGAATTGAATTTGATAAAGCCAAAGTTGATGTTATTGCTAATTTAACATCACCAAAAACGGTCAAAGAAGTTCGATCATTCTTGAGTCATGCAGGATTTTATCGAAGGTTTATAAAAAAATTTAGCATAATATCTAAACCAATTTCAAATCTTTTAACAAAAGATACACAATTTGAATGGACTCAGAAATGTGAAAATGCTTTTAAAAAAATAATTAATCTTTTAATTACATCACCTATTTTACAACCTCTATATTAGTCTTTACCATTTGAATTAATGTGTGATGCAAGTGATTATGCTATAGGAGCTGTGTTAGGACAAACAAAAGAAGGAAAGCCTTATGCAACCTATTATGCTAGTAGAACCTTCAATAGTGCCCAGATAAATTATTCAACTACTGAAAAAGAATTACTTTCAATAGTATTTGCATTAGATAAGTTTCGATCTTATTTAATTGGTTCTACTACTATTGTTTACACTGATTATTCTTCCATAAAATATTTATCAAATAAACAAGATGCGAAGCCAAGATTAATATGGTGGATCTTATTGTTACAAGAATTTGATATTATAATTAAAGATAAAAAAGGAACAGAAAATGTTGTAGCCGATCATTTATCTAGAATAATGACTGAATCATCTCATAATGAAAAACCAATAAATGAAAATTTTCCATATGATCAGTTGTTTTATGCTACTATTATGTCATGGTTTGCTAACATTGTAAATTTTCTTGTGACAAATAAAATGCCTTCTCATTGGAATTCACAGGATAAGAATAAATTCTTGATAGAAGTAAAAAAATTTTATTGGGATGATCCTTACTTGTTTAAGTATTGTCCTGACCAAATTTTTCGACGATGCATACCCGACAATGAAGGAAGTAATGTTATTAAAATTTGTCATCCTGAAGCATGTGGAGGTCATTTTTCATCCAATAAAACAGCTACAAAAATCTTACAATGTGGATTTTATTGGCCGTCTTTATTCAAAGATACGCACTTATTTTGCAAATCTTGTGAAAACTGTCAGAAGATGAGATCAATTTCAAAACGAAACATGATGCCTTTAAATCCAATCATAATTATTGAAATATTTGATAGTTGGGGGATAGATTTTATGGGTCCATTTCAATTATCTTTTGGATTTACCTACATTTTAGTCGATGTTGATTATGTTTCAAAATGGATTGAAGCAATTGCATGTAGAACTAATGATCATAAAGTTGTTATAAAATTTTTAAAATAAAATATTTTTAGACGATTTGGAACACCTAGAGCAATAATTAGTGATGAGGGAAGTCATTTTATAAATAAATCATTTTCTTCTTCGTTAAGAAAATATGGCATTACACATAAAGTTTCTACCTCATATCATCCTCAAAGCAATGGTCAATTTGAACTTGCAAATAGAGAAATCAAACAAATTTTAGAAAAAACAGTTAATCCAAATCAAAAAGATTGGTCTTTAAGATTAACTGATGCATTATGGGCATACAGAACTGCATTTAAAACATCATTAGGGATGTCACCATATAGGTTAGTTTTTGGTAAGCATTGTCATTTACCGGTTGAATTTGAACATAAAGCTTATTGGGTAATTAAAGCATTTAATATTAATTTAGATGATGCATCTAAATTAAGAAAATTGCAATTGAATGAACTTGAAGAATTAAGAAATTATGCATATGAAAATTCAAAGATTTATAAAGATAAAACCAAAGTCTTTCATGATAAAAATATTATGAGAAATTCATTTGAAATTGGACAAAAAGTTCCACTTTATAATTCTCGTTTGCATTTATTTCCAGAAAAACTAAGATCGAGGTGGTCAGGACCATTTATAGTTAAATTTGTTTATCCTCATGGTGCTGTTGATATTGAAAATCCTAAAAATAATGACGTGTTTAAAGTTAATGGGCAAAGAGTTAATCCTTTTATAGAAAATGAAATTCTTAATGATGAGTTTATGCCTTTATATGATCCACAATAGTTGTTTGATATTTTCAATTTTTTTGCAGATTCTAGTTCATTTCCCGGTTAAATGGCGGATAACGGTACTCCGTGACTGTTTAAGTCGGTTTCTTCAGTTTTCCCAAAATAATTGAAATATATAATAATAATAATAATAATAATAATAATAATAATAATAATTAAAAAAATATGGATGCGTGTATTATTAATCTTCGTAAATATTTTGCTTGTTGACCTGATAATGTGCTGAAAAAAATATATAAAGCTATATGTGAGCGATTAATGTTGATGATGTTTTATGGCATACCGAATGATGTCCGTTTGATAATTGAAGCAAAAGTCCGATTGGTTGGGGAAGCAAGTGAAATAATAATAAGACATATGCCAAGATTTGGTAAAAGCACATATGCCAAAAAGCGAAGAGCTAAACGTATAGGTGGATGTCATAAATGTGCAAGGTGGACATGTAAGGACAAATGCAAAAATGTAAGAATGACATCAATGAATAGAGAAAATAAAATTTTATTCATTAAGAATGGTATGAGTAAAGAGCCTTTGGATAATTTTCTAGAGGTTTTTGATACGCATTCTGGTGTGTACGTGCAAAATGAACTTCTTAAACTATGGTGGCAATTTCAACATGAGGAATATCAATATGGACGGTGGAATGAGCCTTACAAAGATCCTACTGTTGTAACACATATCTATTTTGATAAGTAATATATATATATATATATATACACCAAAATTTATTCTTGGAAATCTGACGTTAAAATACCCTGTTTGCCAATTTATAAGAAAATTAGATGGTAAGCATATCCTCGACTCATAGAAGGCGTTGAAACCGTTACTGAACGTAAAATCAGAAGAAGATGTGAGCCACAATCACAACTACGTTGTATTTATGTGTTTTAATTTTATGTCATTTTTATTTTCTTTTATTAATAATGATTTCCTGTTCAAATATTGACTTTTGGCATGGTACGCTTATAAATTCATATGATGTGATCTAATAATTACAGAAAACATATTTCTAAACATGTCAACATCTACGGTAAGTAAAATAAAAAATATTTGTGTATTTTGTGGATCTAGTGCAGGACAAGGTTCAATTTATGAAGAAGTAGCAGAAAAGCTTGGCATAACACTTGCTAAAAAAAGATTCATTTGGTATATGATGGTGGTGAAGTTGGTCTCATGGGAAAAGTTGCAAAAGTTGCGCATGCAGGTGGAAGTGAAGTCTTAGGCATTATTCCGATTACCTTAGCCAGTCTTACTGGACCAACAATAGGAGAAGAAATGAAAGTGGACAACGTGTATGAACGAATTACTCAAATGATTGAACATTCAGATGCTTTCATTGCTTTGCCAGGAGGTTTCGGTACTTTAGAGGAAATATTTCATACTGTTTGCTGGGCAAAATTAATATCCATCATAAGCCAATTGGTTTGTTAAATATTAACAACTATTATGATAAGCTGTTATCGTTTCTTGGTGATGTTGTGGAACAGGGATTTCTTTCATTAGCTTCACGAAGGATGTTAGTTTCTGCTACAAGTGAAGGTGAACTTATTGTGTGAAGGCCCTAAAACTCCTTTCTTGAAAATTTGCGGAAAAATTTAAAATTTTCTTTTTAAAAGAACTTAAATGGCCTCATTCATAAAATCACTGGTGAATCAAGTCCAATATTTCAAAATATTGCAGCGGAAGAAAATCAAAGTTTTGCCAACAACAACGATTTAAAAATATCCAACAACTGATAAAAATTGTTTGCGAAGAAAATAACAACTGCTGCTCTGAGGTCCTCGGGTGCCACTACTGCCGACCCAAGCTGGCTCACTGGTCCCCGCCCTCGGCCCTGGCCTCATCAGTACCTACAACAATCAAGTCTAGTGAGCCTAAAGACTCAGCATGCATAAATCGCAGGTAACGAGTAAAAAATCTGAATTTAAAATATGCATGAGATAAAATATCCTGTCCTGAGGCATACTGAAAATAATCTGTACTGAGCAATTATAATACGTGCATAACTGAACTGGAAGTCACTGTAAAAATATTTGCTCCTTGGAGCCTGTACTGAAATATCTGATAAAATTTTCTGTTGAGATTATGTTTTACGCCTGTGGCCACTGCACTAAGCTGAACTGATCGGTAACTGGCTACCGGGGAGGCTGAAACTGAACTGAGCTGGCCGGTCACTGGCGACCGGGTGGTACCATACTGAACTGATCGGTCACTGGCGACCGTATAAAATAACACTCCCACATAGTGAATGAACCACAAGCCATATCGCATAAATCTCAAAAATAATCATTTTCTATTTAATGCACGTAAAATAATTAACTGGCGTAATGAAAATTCCTGTAATTTTACCAACTGGATTGGATTGGATCGTTCCCAGGCTCGCTGCAACCTAACTGTGCCATGAAAAATATGCAATAGCTTAAACTTAACCAACTATGCAATTTACGTTCAAAAGATGCGACTATGACGCCTAATGACTTCGCATTTAATCATGACTCCGAGCCAACCTGAACCGACACTGAACCGACATATAGTCATGATTAAAATACGCTGAAAAATCATAAAATAATGTTCCTAAAATGATAGGGTCGAAATCTAGGTGGAATGGAGGCCAAAACACGAAACGCTCTTTCGAGAGTCAATTTGGCACATTGCACCGTAAATTCTCGTACGACCTCAAAAATGATCCAAATGACAAACGGTCGAAAACATGACCTTCCTAACTCAATGAGGCACTGTCCAGTCCAAGGCCATGGGCTAAAAGCCAACCAAGAACTCGAACGAGCCTCTGAACCGACACAACAACTTGCTGTAATTTCCAGCAGCTGCGCAACTACAAGACTTGCGTTGGTTTCGAGACTATCGGCCATTAGGGGAGTGAACCACCAACCAGAGACTCTTACCAACATCCCAAGGAATGATTTGAACCATGGCTAAGGGCCCTAGGCCAGCCACAATCCGCATCACACCAAATCTTAACCGAAGGGTCCAACCGAGAGCAACGTGCATGCGTGTGTAGTGTTTATGCTATGATCGATGTCTTGCGTCGTTCCAGTGGCCATTTGATTGACCATGGCACGATCTATACATCTAGGAGCATGATATGAACCGTGGCTAAGGGCCATAGGCCAACCAAGATCCACACCAAGCCACAAAAGAAACGAACCATATGCTGAAAAATGGAAGGGCCGAATGGGGAAAGGGGCTGTTCTTGTGGATTATTTAAAAACCGATGAGCCATGGACCAAGCCACCAAAAGGGCGACTTAGTCACATCTTAGACATGCTAGGGAAGTGATCCAACCATGGCTAAAGGCCCTTGGGGCAGCCAAGATCAGATCCACAACCCTTGACACAAAACTGAAATTTTTCGAACAACATTTCTGCACTTATGGGGAACTTGCTGTCATTTCGGTTTTCCAGCAAGTATGGGGCTGGTTTGAATGGACCAACATGGTCCTAATGCATCCTACTACATGTATACAAGTCGCCTTGGGAGCCTGGAGTCGATCCAATACCTGAAACTCACAAACCAAAAGAAAACGTGAAGCTTGCCATGAAGAGCCGAAATTCTGCATGTGTGTTCCCAAAATATTTTGACATGTATCTCGGTTTTTGCTTGCTAAAACATGATCATGTACTGAAAAATAAATGATAATATGACTTGATTGAGGTTTGAAAGAAATCTAGACATGCCTGGTTTTGTTTCGAAAGAAAACGAAAAGAAGAGACGAGACGGCGCGGAGGAGACGGAGTGGCTTGCTTCTCTACCTTTCTTGGCTCTCGATTTTTCTCCCTTTCTCCCTAGCTGCTATCCACGTTTTTTCTACTGAAAAGGGGTCTTATTTTCGGTGGAGGTGGAGGGGGAGTGATGGTTATGAAGGTGAGGAGAAGGGTGCACAAAAATAGGATCATATCAAGACCAAGTCTTCATGCATTTGAATTTTGAATTTTGAATTGCTATCAAATGATCTCTTGGGTGGTTCTAGACTATAGTGGCCGATTTTATCATGCCAAACAAGGGTTAGGATAGTGGTCTAGTATTAATTAATTAAGGTGGAAAAATAGCTAAAAGAATTAGCATGCTAATCAACCAAGAATGGGTCAAAGGTGAGTTGGCAAGTCCTAGTTTGTTCTTCTAGGGGTGTGGCCGAAAATGCATGATAAATGGTAGGGGGAAAATTGATTATCTAGTCAACTAATAATCCTTGAAAGCCTTACTAATCCTTTAATTAATTTAGTGAACTAACCCCTTAATTAAGTAACTTAAATGAGCTCATTTCTTAATCACCTCCAATAATTTAAATTAAAATCCTCAACTAACTTAAATAATTCCTTAAACTTCTTTTTAACTTAAATGAACTTACTTGCTAGCTAAATTAACTTCTGGAAATATTTCTCGAATCTTAAATTCTATCTCAAAACTCTAACTCCGGTCCGGCCTCACTGAAAATGCTGAAATGCTAAAAATCATATTACTGAACTGAAATAATAAATAATTAACTTCAAATAAATGCATTTAAAATAATCATGCAATGAAGTCAATTAAATTTAAAAAATCTAGAATTATGCATGGCTTATACGTCTACTGATTTACGGGTTTTACAATCCTTCCCCCCTTAAAATAAATTTCGTCCTCGAAATTAGAACTCACCGAATAACTCAGGGTATCGACTTCTCATCTCCGGCTCAGACTCCCACGTAGCTTCCTCCTCTGAATGGTTGAGCCATTTGACTTTGACTCGCTTAACCAACTTGTTCCGAAGTTTCTTCTCCTGTCTGTCTAGGATCTGCACGGGTCTCTCCTCATAAGATAAGTTCGGAGTAAGCTGCAACGGCTCGAAATTCAGCACATGCGAAGGATTTGCCATATACTTCCTCAGCATGGAGACGTGAAAGACATTGTGTACTCCGGCCAGATTTGGCGGAAGAGCCACACGATACGCTAGCGTCCCAACTCTGTCGAGGATCTCAAACGGTCCAATGAATCTCGGACTGAGCTTCCCTTTCTTGCCAAATCTCATGACACCCTTCATAGGTGCCACTTTCACGAAGACATGATCGCCCACTGCAAACTCTAACTCTCTCCTCCGCTGATCGGCATAACTCTTCTGTCGGCTCTGAGCAGTCCTCATCCTATCACGGATCTTGACTACTACATCTGCTGCCTGCTGAACAATCTCTGGACCCAACTCTGCTCTCTCTCCTACTTCATCCCAATGAATAGGAGATCTACACTTGCGACCATACAGCGCTTCATACGGAGCCATACCTATAGACGACTGGAAACTGTTGTTATAGGTGAACTCTACCAATGGTAAGTTCGACTCCCAACTCCCAGAGAAATCAATGACGCAAGCGCGAAGAAGATCCTCCAAAATCTGAATAACTCGCTCTGACTGCCCATCCGTCTGCGGATGGAAAGCTGTGCTAAACAGCAACTTCGTACCCAAAGTCGAATGCAAACTCTTCCAAAACGAGGAAGTGAATCTGGGATCTCTGTCGGATACGATAGAAACTGGAATACCGTGGAGTCGGACTATCTCTCGGATATAAAGCTCTGCATACTGAACCATGGTGAAAGTCGTCTTAATAGGCAAGAAGTGCGCTGATTTGGTAAGACGATCTACAATCACCCAAATAGCATTCGATCCTCTGGCTGACCTCGGCAATCCGGTCACAAAGTCCATGGTAATGTTCTCCCACTTCCACTCGGGAATAGGAAGAGGCTTGAGCAAACCTGCTGGTCTCTGATGCTCGGCCTTCACTAACTGGCAAGTCAGGCACTCGGATACAAAACGCCTGATGTCCTTCTTCATTCCTGGCCACCAATACAATAGCTGCAGATCTTTGTACATCTTCGTACTCCCAGGGTGAATAGAGTACGGGGACGTATGAGCCTCTGATAAGATGTCTGCTCGGATAGAATCACTGCTGGGAACCCATATCCTATCTCGGTATCTCACAATACCGTCGCTGACTGAATACAAAACACTGCCCTTGGCTTCATCTCTCTTCTTCCACTGTGCCAACTGCTCATCTGCTGCCTGACCGCTGTGAATACGGTCAATAAGAGAGGACTGGATAGTCAAGGTAGATACACGAGGAACTCTACCTCGAGGGTAAGTCTCAAGATCAAACCTCTGCATCTCAATCTGAAGAGGTTTCTGCATCGTCAAATGAGCCATCACTGCGACTTTCCTGCTCAAAGCATCCGCAACTACATTAGCTTTACCCGGGTGGTAGCTAATGTCACAATCGTAGTCTTTCACAAGCTCCAACCAACGCCTCTGACGCATGTTCAGCTCCTTCTGCGTAAAGAAATACTTGAGGCTTTTGTGGTCGGTAAAGATCTGACACTTCTCTCCATACAGATAGTGCCTCCAAATCTTCAAAGCAAAAACTACGGCCGCTAACTCCAGATCATGGGTAGGGTAATTCTTCTCGTGGATTTTCAGCTGTCGAGAAGCATACGCTATCACTCTCCCATGCTGCATCAAAACTGCACCTAAACCAAGCTTCGAAGCATCGGTAAAAAGGACAAACTCACCAGATCCTGACGGTACAGCCAAAACGGGTGCTGAGATAAGAGCTTGCTTCAAAGTATAGAAGCTCTTCTGGCACTCCTCGCTCCACACAAACTTCACATTTTTCTTTGTCAGTGCTGTGAGTGGAACGGCGATAGAGGAAAATCCTTGGATGAATTTCCTGTAATATCCTGCTAGCCCAAGAAAACTGCGGATCTCTGATGCATTCTGAGGCACAACCCAATCTCTGACTGATGCAACTTTCGCCGGGTCTACCTCAATACCACTGCTAGAAACAATGTGGCCCAAGAACGCCACCTTCTCTAACCAGAATTCGCACTTACTGAACTTTGCGAATAGTTTGTGCTTCTGCAATGTCTGCAACACTGTGGTCAGATGCCTGCTATGCTCCTCCCGATTCTTGGAGTAGACGAGAATGTCATCTATGAACACTATCACAAACTGGTCAAGGTATGGCTGAAATACGCGATTCATTAGATCCATGAAGATCGCTGGCACATTCGTCAGACCGAACGGCATCACTAGGAACTCGTAGTGGCCATAACGAGTCCTGAAAGCTGTCTTCGAGACATCAGCATCTCTCACCCTCAACTGGTGATAACCGGAACGCAGATCTATCTTGGAGAAAATCGAAGCTCCCTGCAACTGGTCAAACAGATCCTCAATCCTCGGCAGTGGGTATTTATTCTTCACTGTAACCCTGTTCAACTCCCTGTAGTCAATGCAAAGCCTCATCGAGCCATCCTTCTTTTTAACGAATAAGACTGGCGCGCCCCATGGAGAAAAGCTCGGGCGAATGAACTCCTTGTCGAGAAGTTCATGGATCTGCTTCTTAAGCTCTGCCATCTCTGTCGGTGCTAGTCGGTATGGCGCTTTGGATATCGGAGTCGTACCTGGCGTAAGCTCAATGGAAAACTCCACCTCTCTCTCTGGTGGCATACCAGAGACGTCTTCGGGAAAAACGTCTAAGAAATCTCTAACAATCGGAACATCTGAGGCTGACTGGCTGGGTTCCTCGGGGACAGATAAAAGGGTTGCTAGAAATGCCCGACACCCTCTATGCATGAGCTTCCTAGCCTGAACATAAGGAATAATGCGCGGTAAAGGAAAGTACCTGTCCGGCTCAAATACGAACTGCTCCATTCCAGGCGGTCGGACAAGAACAGATCTCCGCTGGAAGTCTATCAACACTCTGTTCCTCAATAGCCAGTCCATCCCTAGGATGATGTCAAATTCCGGCATCGGTAGCACAATCAGATCCGCATAAACAAGATTACCGTGCAGCTCAAGGTCTATATCTCGGATAACATTGGTGGCTGCCATCTCCTCGCCTGACGGCAACACTACTGAAAAGGCTGTATCTAGCCCAATGGTCTGGATCTTGAGAAAGTTTGCAAAGACCTCCGAAATAAATGAGTGAGTGGCCCCTGAATCTATCAAGGCCTTGGTAGCGGAACCAGATATAAAAATTCTCCCTGTCAACAACATAGTCTCCGGGTTGGCTTCCGCGGCATGGAGAGCAAAAACTCTGCCTTGGGTAGGCAGATTCCTCTGAGGGCACTGCAGCAACATGTGGTCTGGACTGCCACACTTAAAACACTTTCCTGAGCCAGCCATACATGCTCCAGGATGGCGACGTGAGCACCTGGGACAGACTGGGTGCTCCTGAGTCCTCGGGGCTGGGCGTCCCCGCTGCTGCTGCTGCTGCTGCTGGCCTCGGTTCCTGGGCGGTCCATGAAAAGGCCTCTTATTCTGCTGCTGATGCTGAAGAGGAGGAGGGCGGTGCGGTGCCTGGACTGGGCGCTTGCCCTGGCGATCCCTCTCGATATCCCGCAGATCCTGCTCTGCGGCTAAGGCCTTGGAGACGGCAACCTCATAAGTAGCAGGGTCAGATACCCTAACATCCCGGCGCAAGATCGGCCGTAAACCCACCAGGAAGTGCATCAGCTTGGCTTTGGCATCATTCGCTATCAGGGGCACAAAGTGACAGCCCCTCTCGAACTTACGGATAAACTCCGTAACCGACATATCCCCCTGTCTCAGGCTCATGAACTCGGTGGTCAGCCTGGTGCGAACCTCCTCAGCAAAATACTTGGAGTAGAAAACCTCCGTAAAGCGGGTCCAAGAAAGTGTAGCCAAGGTCAGGGCTACCGAAGCTCCTTCCCACCATAAGCGGGCGTCTCCAGTGAACAGGTAGGTGGCACATCGGACTCGGTCTGCGTCCCCCAGCTCCATAAAATCGAAGATAACCTCGAGGGATTTGATCCATCCCTCGGCAACCATGGGGTCAGATGCCCCAGAGAATTCCTTCGGGCGCATCTTCATGAATCGCTCATACACAGCCTCGGGCCCTGTCGGCCTAGCTGCGGCTGCGTCTACGGCTGCGGCATTGCCCCCCGCAAACTGTGCGAAGAACTGTGCCATCCCAGCTAACATCTGGGCGCTCATGTCCGGTGGGGGCGGTGGAGGAGGTGGTAGGTCTCCCTCCGGTCTATGCTCCTCTCTGTCCTCTCGGCGAGGCTCCACCTCTCTGTTGCGCTCTAAAATGCGTCTAGGGGGCATACTGTTCCAACATAACCCATACGTAACTAACATGCATAATTCCATACTTTATTTTAAATGAACTCTGAAATACTGAAAATCTGGAAGCATGCTGACAAAATAATTCATGCTATAACTGAAATGCTGAACAAAATGCTGAACTGAAAAAAAACTTACAGACCAAAGGCGTGGCTTCGTGAGCTTCTCGCGGTCAGTAGTAGTGAAACCCTATACAGAACCACCGCTCTGATACCAACTGTGAAGGCCCTAAAACTCCTTTCTTGAAAATTTGCGGAAAAATTTAAAATTTTCTTTTTAAAAGAACTTAAATGGCCTCATTCATAAAATCACTGGTGAATCAAGTCCAATATTTCAAAATATTGCAGCGGAAGAAAATCAAAGTTTTGCCAACAACAACGATTTAAAAATATCCAACAACTGATAAAAATTGTTTGCGAAGAAAATAACAACTGCTGCTCTGAGGTCCTCGGGTGCCACTACTGCCGACCCAAGCTGGCTCACTGGTCCCCGCCCTCGGCCCTGGCCTCATCAGTACCTACAACAATCAAGTCTAGTGAGCCTAAAGACTCAGCATGCATAAATCGCAGGTAACGAGTAAAAAATCTGAATTTAAAATATGCATGAGATAAAATATCCTGTCCTGAGGCATACTGAAAATAATCTGTACTGAGCAATTATAATACGTGCATAACTGAACTGGAAGTCACTGTAAAAATATTTGCTCCTTGGAGCCTGTACTGAAATATCTGATAAAATTTTCTGTTGAGATTATGTTTTACGCCTGTGGCCACTGCACTAAGCTGAACTGATCGGTAACTGGCTACCGGGGAGGCTGAAACTGAACTGAGCTGGCCGGTCACTGGCGACCGGGTGGTACCATACTGAACTGATCGGTCACTGGCGACCGTATAAAATAACACTCCCACATAGTGAATGAACCACAAGCCATATCGCATAAATCTCAAAAATAATCATTTTCTATTTAATGCACGTAAAATAATTAACTGGCGTAATGAAAATTCCTGTAATTTTACCAACTGGATTGGATTGGATCGTTCCCAGGCTCGCTGCAACCTAACTGTGCCATGAAAAATATGCAATAGCTTAAACTTAACCAACTATGCAATTTACGTTCAAAAGATGCGACTATGACGCCTAATGACTTCGCATTTAATCATGACTCCGAGCCAACCTGAACCGACACTGAACCGACATATAGTCATGATTAAAATACGCTGAAAAATCATAAAATAATGTTCCTAAAATGATAGGGTCGAAATCTAGGTGGAATGGAGGCCAAAACACGAAACGCTCTTTCGAGAGTCAATTTGGCACATTGCACCGTAAATTCTCGTACGACCTCAAAAATGATCCAAATGACAAACGGTCGAAAACATGACCTTCCTAACTCAATGAGGCACTGTCCAGTCCAAGGCCATGGGCTAAAAGCCAACCAAGAACTCGAACGAGCCTCTGAACCGACACAACAACTTGCTGTAATTTCCAGCAGCTGCGCAACTACAAGACTTGCGTTGGTTTCGAGACTATCGGCCATTAGGGGAGTGAACCACCAACCAGAGACTCTTACCAACATCCCAAGGAATGATTTGAACCATGGCTAAGGGCCCTAGGCCAGCCACAATCCGCATCACACCAAATCTTAACCGAAGGGTCCAACCGAGAGCAACGTGCATGCGTGTGTAGTGTTTATGCTATGATCGATGTCTTGCGTCGTTCCAGTGGCCATTTGATTGACCATGGCACGATCTATACATCTAGGAGCATGATATGAACCGTGGCTAAGGGCCATAGGCCAACCAAGATCCACACCAAGCCACAAAAGAAACGAACCATATGCTGAAAAATGGAAGGGCCGAATGGGGAAAGGGGCTGTTCTTGTGGATTATTTAAAAACCGATGAGCCATGGACCAAGCCACCAAAAGGGCAACTTAGTCACGTCTTAGACATGCTAGGGAAGTGATCCAACCATGGCTAAAGGCCCTTGGGGCAGCCAAGATCAGATCCACAACCCTTGACACAAAACTGAAATTTTTCGAACAACATTTCTGCACTTATGGGGAACTTGCTGTCATTTCGGTTTTCCAGCAAGTATGGGGCTGGTTTGAATGGACCAACATGGTCCTAATGCATCCTACTACATGTATACAAGTCGCCTTGGGAGCCTGGAGTCGATCCAATACCTGAAACTCACAAACAAAAAGAAAACGTGAAGCTTGCCATGAAGAGCCGAAATTCTGCATGTGTGTTCCCAAAATATTTTGACATGTATCTCGGTTTTTGCTTGCTAAAACATGATCATGTACTGAAAAATAAATGATAATATGACTTGATTGAGGTTTGAAAGAAATCTAGACATGCCTGGTTTCGTTTCGAAAGAAAACGAAAAGAAGAGACGAGACGGCGCGGAGGAGACGGAGTGGCTTGCTTCTCTACCTTTCTTGGCTCTCGATTTTTCTCCCTTTCTCCCTAGCTGCTATCCACGTTTTTTCTACTGAAAAGGGGTCTTATTTTCGGTGGAGGTGGAGGGGGAGTGATGGTTATGAAGGTGAGGAGAAGGGTGCACAAAAATAGGATCATATCAAGACCAAGTCTTCATGCATTTGAATTTTGAATTTTGAATTGCTATCAAATGATCTCTTGGGTGGTTCTAGACTATAGTGGCCGATTTTATCATGCCAAACAAGGGTTAGGATAGTGGTCTAGTATTAATTAATTAAGGTGGAAAAATAGCTAAAAGAATTAGCATGCTAATCAACCAAGAATGGGTCAAAGGTGAGTTGGCAAGTCCTAGTTTGTTCTTCTAGGGGTGTGGCCGAAAATGCATGATAAATGGTAGGGGGAAAATTGATTATCTAGTCAACTAATAATCCTTGAAAGCCTTACTAATCCTTTAATTAATTTAGTGAACTAACCCCTTAATTAAGTAACTTAAATGAGCTCATTTCTTAATCACCTCCAATAATTTAAATTAAAATCCTCAACTAACTTAAATAATTCCTTAAACTTCTTTTTAACTTAAATGAACTTACTTGCTAGCTAAATTAACTTCTGGAAATATTTCTCGAATCTTAAATTCTATCTCAAAACTCTAACTCCGGTCCGGCCTCACTGAAAATGCTGAAATGCTAAAAATCATATTACTGAACTGAAATAATAAATAATTAACTTCAAATAAATGCATTTAAAATAATCATGCAATGAAGTCAATTAAATTTAAAAAAATCTAGAATTATGCATGGCTTATACGTCTACTGATTTACGGGTTCTACATATTGATTTACTGCAATGATTTATTCATGAACCAGATACATTCTTATCTCAATTTAATTGGCCAACATCCAAGAGTAAGAAAAGAAAATTCATGTGATGCTAAACTTGTGATTCAACGGTATGTTTTAATGATGTATGAATAATTTCTTCTTCTTCTCCTCTTAGTTTTTTTTATTATATGAAAATAAAAATATATACTTATATATAGTAATAATAATAATAATTTTTAGTTCAATGTTGAGTAAGGTGTCAGTAAAATGCACCTGAGACGCATTAGTTAATAATTATTGAAAAATTACAATACACTAGATTTTAATATTCATTACATTCAAATTACAGACTACAAGAAAAATTAGTTTTTCATATGTACCAATTTATATATATATATTTGATCAATTAATATAATATATATAATATATGTGTTTATTTATTTATATATATAATTGTGTGTGTTTTCAAATAAAATAATTTCTAAAATTTTATGAGAATATAGTTAAAAGATATGGTTTGTATGGTTGTTAACATGTATAATTGAAAGAATTATTTTTGTAAAAGTATAATATATACTCACACATCTTTTGTGAGTAAGTGGTGAGAAATGAGAAAACAATTAATAAAGTTTTATTGATTATTAAAAAATGATTAATTACAAGAATATAATTCCCCTAAAAAAAATTTATTAAAAAAAATAAGTATATAAATAACGGACTGCAAAGTACTTTATTTATTGTAATTTATTTTTTAAAATTTGATTGATGTACTATCAATGTGTTGTAAAAACAACTATTAATGTGTTCTTAAAAAAAAAAAACAAAAACAAAAACAAAACAAAACAAAAAACAAAACAAAACAAAAAGATTTTTTTGTGCTGATAAGTTTCAAAGGTAGTCCGATGTATCCGTTATATAAATATTTATATATACATATATATAGATATTTCTGGTAGAATGTTTGGATAAAAAAAATTTTATGTTATTGTAAAATTTTGCAGTCACGTTATTTAAAAAATAAAAATAAAAAAAAAGAAAAAAAAGAGAAAAAAACAAAAGAAAGAGGATTTAATTCTTTATATATTTTCCTATTTTGTTATCAATATTAGTTTATTTAATTATATGCTTTAATACTTAGCCTTTTTCAATGAGAGTTAATATTCAGTCTAACTCCATGAGTCAAAACTAGCTATTCATTAATATTTTGATCTGAAAGAATATATGGAGTTGAGACTTTTACAATAATATTCTTGATATTATATATGTTATGGTGGGTGGTGTGAATTATCTTTTTGACTATATTATTATAAAAAATTTAGAAATTTAAAAAAATATATATTGTTACTTTATATATTATGTGAAAATGAATAATAATAAAAACACATATAATTATATATTATTATATTAAAAGAATATATATATATATATATATAAATCGGTATATGATCTTGTTTTTAAAATGAATATGTTTGTATATTTGAATATATAATAGGAATAAAGAATCTAGATTGTGATTTTCTGATAAATTTTATTTTATTACTAAGGGACTAGTAATAAGATAGTGTGGGGGTGTGATGAAACTTAAAATTAATAAATTATTATATGTTAAAACCTGTATTTTAAAATTTAAGTTTCATAAAAATTATAAAATTATGTTATTTTAGTATTGTTTGTTTATATTTAAATGTCTTACTAAATATGTTTTATTTTCAGGTTTTCTACGTGTTGGTAAAATAATGATTAGTCAAGCTACAAAATTCAAATGGAGGTGATTCAAACATTTTTGGAATCCTTGAGAAATTATCTACAACTTTGCAGAAGACATGAACGCCTAAAATGTTCATTAAGATGATCAAATTGTGCGAATATAAAAAAGAAGACAGATTTACTTTTACTATGACCAGATTATAGTAAAAAAATCATAAGTAATTCAATATTTAACCAAATGAGGTGAACCAAATGGCCAAATTCATCTACAGGCAATGCCCTACATGTTTTCTGTTTTGAGCAGAGTCAAATTCGGAGATTAAAGTCGTGGAACATAGCATTGAAAGAAGAGCCATGGAATTGAAGTTGGAGGAGACAAAAACTACTATTACAACTACATGGCATTAATAAAATTTTTGACCATTTCTCTCATTTGGCCTATAAATAGAGAGAGGCCTTGTGCTAGCTTGAGGATCATTCTATCTCATTGTAAAATATAGTGTGTTTGTATAAAAGTTCTAAGTTCCAATATATTTTTCATTTTCCCAAATATGAGTGTTGATCAAAAGTAAGCTCATGGAAAGCTAAATCTATTATGTCAAAGTGAAGAGGATGAATTTTTGGTGAAGTAAGATTGTTTATATTTTGTATATTCTTTCTTTATTTCATTTCATTTAGCTAACTTCTTTTTATTGTAGGTATAAAAATGAATTATTTGTTGTTATCGATTTACATCAAATGCTTGATACCATTGAAGTGGTTATCTTGATTTGTTGTTTAATTTTGATACAATAAATATTTCATCAATTATTATTATTGTTATATATATATATATCATATATTTCATTTAGACGATAGCGTGGCTCTGCCGGTTATTCTAAATGCAATATTATGATTAAATACTAACACCTAACAATCTAACTTTTACTTTATCGCATCTAACTTTTACTTTTCGCATCAACTTTTACTTTACGGCAACTAACTTTTACTTTACCGCAACTAACTTTTATTTTATCGCAACTAACTTTTACTTTCCCGCAACTAACTTTTACTTTATCGCAACTAAATTAGTAAATCATATATTTCATTTAGGCAATAGCGTGGCTCTGCCGGTTGTTCTAAATGAAATATAATGATTTAATTTAACATTTACTTTATGCAATTATATATTTATATAGTTATATATATAATCATAGGTACCATATATAAAATATCGGTTAATTCGGTATTTTCTATAGTGGAAACTTTATTATATTATGTGTGTGTTTAAATATTTAATTGGAACCATTAATTATAGTGGTTTCCTTTGTTTTACTTTTAGTTAAACAATATTACATAAACCAAGAATAAATCTTTAAGCCTTGACAAATTTATAATTTGTAAACTTCATTTTTGAATTTGGTAATTAAAAAATTAGAGTATTTTTCATTGAGAAGAGTATGGTTTTCTCAACAATGAAAGAAAGAAAATTGAAGGAGAATATCATGAAGAAATTTCGGCCATAAGGAAGATGGAGTAGAGAAGGATGGCTTTTCTTGGTGCTTGAAAAAGTGATTCAATTCATGAGCATGCCATGCATTGTTTTATGAAAAAGTTGTCTTCAACCTTTCACCTCCCTTGCATGCCTTTTGACTTGGGCTTGTAACAATTACAAGGCTCATGGACATTTATTTAAATGTCTCAAACACATTTGAGACCATTTAAACTTTACTTCATTTTACTCAAGCCCACTAGTTTAATAATTATTTCTAATTGAGCTGTAATGCCCGAGATTTTATATCGTGTTAAATTACGATTATTGATTTTTAATCGAGATAATTATGAAAAGGCTAACCGAGGCACGAAATGAGATCGCGTGTGAAAAATGATGTGCGAGGACAGTAGCATTGGCGCACATGCGCCAAACAGGCAGAAGACCTCGCGCATATGCGCGGAAGATGTCGCGCATATGCGCGAGCCTATGCAAGTGAGGTCCAGAAGACATCGCACATATGCGCCAGTAATGTCGCGCATATGCGCGAGCTGCTAAGGCCGAGACCAGTAGGTCTCGCGCATATGCGCGAGCTGCTAAGGCCGAGACCAGTAGGTCTCGCGCATATGCGCCAGTAATGTCGCGCATATGCGCGAGACATGCAAATTGTAAGGTTGCCACGTTTCTTTGAATGCGAGTTGGTATATATATATATATATATACAAACGTGAATCCTCAGAAGAAAGAAGAAACGAAAGTTGAGGGGGAATTGCTCGTTGACTTCAGAATTTGATTTACGATCAATCCGTCTGTCCAAATTTGAATCCGACTTCGGTACTGAGTTCCTATCGACGCAGGCTACAACTGGACGTAAGTTTTATTACGTTTTGACATGTTTTGAAATTATGATGTTGTTGGAATTGAATACACGTCATATATGTTGTTCTTGACATGTTAGACAGTGTAGAATCGAAGTCAGATTAAGAAACAGACTGAATATGGAATTGTTATGAATTTCAGAGTTAAATTAACTGAGATGTGATATCAGATTCGTACGGTGGTTGATTATAAGTTATTGGAATTAGTATATACTGATGTGGTATCACCGGTATCGCAAGATTGTAATGTTGTACCGTCGGAATTTGATAAAACAGAGATGTTGTGATTTGATTAGAATATTGATACAGAGTATTGATATTGTCATTGCCAGATTGAACATTGACTGACTTTGAGTCGAGACTTCGATTGTATCAGAGCGACAGAACGAAAGGTATAAATAAATGTTGATTCGGGATTGCACAACTCGAGTTAGGTTTGACTTGAGTTTCCCAAAATCACATACTTTATTTTATTGCATTGATACTTGCAGATTATCAGATTGATATGTTTAGTCTATTGAATTATAGCAGAGCCAGAGTTTGAGTCTAGGGCAGATCAGCCTAGCTAAGGCAGAACCGCCGAGTCTTTGTCAGAACCGCGGGGACTCTAGACTTACGGTGTATCGATGAGCTTAGATGTAGATCGACGTCTATTGTAGACATTCGATACAGCATACCAAAGTCTAAATTAGATCGGGATCCCTAGGTTAGAAATAAGTTGAGATAAGATAATAAGTCATTGACTTAAATACAGATTCGTATTGATTCATGTAGTCAGATTAGATACATGTTTTAATGATTGTTTATGCTTTCATATATGTTTTATATGATTGCATTGATACATTGTTTATACTGGGATATTTATATCTCACCGGAGTTATCCGGCTGTTGTCTTGTCTGTATGTGTGCATGGCAACAGGTGGGACAGGTTCAGGGTCACAGAGGTGAAGAAAGATCGAGTTAGAGTGGAGAATACGGACTTGGACTAGAGTTAGGGTTTAAACACTTGTTATATAGTTGTTAAACCTTAGTTGAGACTGATTGTATATAGTGCAAGATTTGTACTTTTAATACTGACGTGTATGTTAAGATGTATGTCATTACGTTCCGCATTTAAAAAAAAAATTTAGACCCTGTTTATTATAATTAATTAAATTAGTTCCAATAACGATTAATAAGATGATTAGCGTCCGGGTCCCCACAACAGGTGGTATCAGAGCGATATATCCTTTAGATTGAGATAGAAGAGGCTAGTGAGCGGGGTAGATTGAGGATTTCTTTCCTGCTTTTGAATGCTAGCATGTCTTATTGCTTTAATACATGTTACTTGCTTATCTGATTTGATATAGTAATATTTTTTATTGAGAATGGATCAGCACCGATTCTAGATCAGCAGTAAGATGATTAGAGGAGGACTGAAGTTGGTTGTTGTGTTTGCGTTACTAATTCTGTTGATAACCAGATATGCCTCCCAAACGAATCCCAGAACAGGGAAGTACATCAAATCCTCCAATGGATGTAACACCGACTCCAATGGAAACGTTACTGAAAAGATTTCAGTCATTTCAACCGCCAACTTTGAAAGGAACAGAGAACGCTGTGGAGTTCGAGAGTTGGCTTGATGATATTGAAATGCTTTTTGACTCATTGGAGTATACAGATGAGAGGCGAGTTCGATTAATTGGACACCAGTTACGCGATGTTGCTAAGGACTGGTGGATTACTAGAAAGAGAGCCATGGAGCATAGAGGTACGACTATTACCTGGAATATATTTAGAACTGAATTTTACCAACGATTCTTTCCAGTGTCGTATCGGAAGGACAAAGGGGCAGAGTTTGCTAATCTAAGGCAGGGACAGATGAACATAGAAGCATACGTGTCCAAGTTCTCCACCTTGTTGAAATTTGCTCCACATGTGGCTGACAGCGAGGAAGCTACTGCTGATCAGTTCATCAATGGCTTGAACCCAGATATTTTCACATTGGTGAACACAGGGCGACCGAATAACTTTACTGACGCCCTGAACAGAGCTAAGGGAGCAGAAGCCGGTCTGATGAGACAGAAAGGGGCTTCATTTGTGCCTCCAGCACCGAGACCACAGCAACCATCTCCCAGATTTGAGGGTGGCAGCAGCAGTGGAGGGAAGAAAGAATTTTTGAAAGCCAGAGGAAAGCAATTTAAGAAATCTGGCAGCAGTTCTTCTTGCTCCGGTGGTTCCCGACAGAGCCAGAGTTATACTGGAGTTTATTGTAAGACTTGCGGAGGAAGACATGCAACTGAGCAATGCCAGGGAGTAACTGGTAGTTGCAACATCTGTAAATAGCCGGGACACTTTGCTAAAGTGTGTCCACAGAGAGGGTCCCAAAGATCTCAGGGAGCCGAGTCATCGGGATCAGCAGCACAGATTGAGAGACGATCAGCTGCGGTTCATACATTCGAGCCAGCGCCAGCTCAGTCACAGCAGAGGCCAGGAGGTAGCCAGACTGTTAGCCAGCCTCCTAGACAGCAGGCCAGAGTATTCGCTTTGACCGAGGAGCAGGCCCAGGAAGCACCAGATGACGTTGTGGCAGGTAACTGTTCTTTATGTGGTTACCCTACTTATGTATTGATTGATACCGATGCTTCACATACTTTTATTTCTGAACGATTTGCATTAAGTCATGCATTGCCTGTAGAGTCTTTAGCTACTGTAGTGTCTGTCTCTTCTCCTTTAGGGACAGGTTTGATATCCGTAAATTCTGTAAAACATTGTATACTACAGTATGACGGGCATGAGATTGAGTTAGATTGCATCGTACTTGGGTTGTCAGATTTTGATTGTATTATCGGTATTGATATGCTGACCAAGTACAGAGCTACAGTTGATTGTTTCCACAAGATAGTGAGATTCAGACCAGATATGACGGAAGAGTGAAAATTCTACGGTAAGGGTTCTAGATCGAGAATTCCTTTAATATCCGTATTATCTATGACTCGATTATTACAGAAAGGAGCAGAGGGATTCCTTGTATATTCAGTAGATTTACTGAAGTCGAGTCCAGCATTGGCAGACCTGCCAGTGGTAAGTGAGTTTGCTGACGTTTTCCCAGATGAGATCCCGGGATTACCTCCAGTTAGAGAGATAGACTCCAGCATTGAATTGATGCCAGGTACAGTTCCGATTTCTAGAGCCCCGTACAGAATGGCACCAATTGAATTAAAAGAATTGAAAGAACAGTTGGAGGATTTACTGGCCAAGGGATATATCAGACCGAGTGTATCTCCTTGGGGTGCTCCAGTATTATTTGTAAGAAAGAAAGACGGTTCGATGAGACTCTGCATCGACTATCGGCAACTGAACAAGGCAACGATAAAGAATAAATATCCCTTGCCTCGTATTGATGATTTGTTTGATCAGTTGCAGGGTTATTCAGTATATTCCAAGATCGATTTGAGATCTGGATATCATCAGCTGAGAGTCAGAGATTCTGATATCTCAAAGACAGCATTCAGAACCAGGTATGGATACTATGAATTTATTGTCATGCCGTTTGGTCTGACGAATGCTCCAGCTGTATTTATGGGATTGATGAACCGTATATTCCAGAAATATCTCGATGATTTTGTGATTATTTTCATCGATGATATTTTGATTTATTCAAAGAATAGGGATGAGCATGCTGAGCATTTAAGAACTGTGTTGCGAATTTTAAGGACTGAGGAATTATATGCTAAACTGTCGAAATGCGAGTTTTGGTCGAGACAGATAGTATTTCTGGGGCATATTATATCCGGAGATGGGATATCAGTGGATCCCAGTAAAGTGGAAGCCGTGATTTCTTGGCCAAGACCGACGTCAGTGCCCGAAATTCGCAGTTTCATGGGTTTAGCGGGATATTACCGTCGTTTTATTAAAGATTTCTCAAGTATTGCTAAACCAATTACTCAGCTGACTCAGAAGAATGCTCCATTTGTTTGGTCTGAAGAATGCGAGACCATTTTTCTGGAGTTGAAAAAGAGATTGACCAGTGCTCCGGTGTTGACTATCCCATCCGGTACTGGTGATTTTGTGGTTTATTGCGACGCCTCTCACAGAGGGTTGGGATGTGTTCTGATGCAGCAAGGGCATGTTATTGCTTATGCCTCAAGACATCTTAAACCACATGAGACCCGTTATCCAATTCATGACCTGGAATTGGCAGCCATTGTCTTTGCATTAAAGATATGGCGACACTATCTTTACGGTGAGAAGTTTGAGATATATTCTGATCATAAGGGTTTAAAATATCTGTTTTCACAATCTGAATTGAATATGAGGCAACGAAGATAGCTTGATTTGCTTAAGGATTTTGATTGTGAAATCAAATACTATCCAGGAAAGTCTAATGCAGCAGCTGATGCACTAAGTCGAAAGGTATGTTCTTTATCCTTGTCGACGATCGATGTTTCAAATTTGATAGAAGACTGCTGTTTGTCTGGATTAGCATTTGAAATAGATTATAGACCGTTGAAACTTTATACGGTGCAAGTGGAACCCGAGCTGATCTTAAGAATTAAGGCAGCTCAGAAAGTTGATCAGAATGTACAGAAATCAGTATCGATGATCAGAACAGGAAATCGATCGGAATATCAGGTACGTGATAACGTCTTGTATGTAAATAATCGTTTGGTTGTGCCGAATGTTTTAGATTTGAAACGACAGATATTGTCAGAAGCGCACAACAGTCGATTCAGTATTCATCCGGGTGGCAGAAAGATGTATAATGATTTGAAAAGACAGTTCTTGTGGAAACAAATGAAGACTGACATTGCCGAATTTGTTTCCAAATGTCTGAATTGCCAGCAGGTGAAAGCAAAAAGAAAGAAACCAGGAGGTTTATTACAGAGTTTGTCCATTCTTGAATGGAAATGAGATCATATTTCCATGGATTTTGTGACGCATCTACCGCGTTCCTCCCGAGGTTGTGATGCGATTTGGGTCGTGATTGACTGATTGACCAAATCCGCATGTTTTATTCCGTACAAGATGACGTACAGATTTGACCAGATGGCAGAGATCTATGTCAGAGAAGTGGTCAGATTGCACGGAGTGCCGAAGTCAATTGTATCAGACCGTGATCCTCGATTTACTTCGCACTTCTGGCAGAGCTTGCAGCAGGCTCTCGGTACGAAGTTACATCTGAGTACCGCATATCATCCACAGACCGACGGACAGTCAGAGCGGACTATCCAGACACTGGAGGATATGCTGAGAGCAGTGGTGCTTGATTTTAGCACTAACTGGCAAGATGCATTGCCACTTTGTGAGTTTTCGTACAACAACAGCTATCAGACGAGTATTGAGATGGCACCATTCGAAGCGTTGTACGGAAAGAAGTGTCGATCCCCTCTCTATTGGGATGATATCTCTGAAGTGCCTGAGATTGGACCTGATATGATCAGAGATATGACATAAAAAGTGAAGCTAATTCAAAAGAAAATGAAGGCAGCACAAGACATACATGCCAAATATGCCAATGTTCGACGTAGACCGTTGGTATTTGAGTCAGGAGACCGAGTATTTTTAAAGATTTCACCTTTCAGAGGAGTTGTCAGATTTGGCAAGAAAGGGAAACTGTCTCCACGATATATTGGGCCTTATGAGATTCTCGAAAAGATAGGAGATCGTGTCTATCGACTCGCATTACCGCCTTCATTATCCGGGATACATGATGTCTTTCATGTATCGTTATTAAGGAAATACCTTCCTGATGCTTCATATGCTATTCAGCCAGACGAGACCGAACTGGATGAGACGTTGAGCTATGTTGAAAAACCGATTCAGATTATTGATCGTAAAGAAAAACAGCTCAGAACAAAGACCATTGCACTTGTGAAAGTTCAATGGACTCGTCATGGCATTGAAGAAGCCACTTGGGAAACTGAATCGAATATGAGACAAGAGTTCCCAGAGTTATTTCGATAATGTAAATTTTCTTATACAGTTTTGTATATATACTCCTTATTGATACGATTGAATGCCTGTGATTTCGAGGACAAAATCGTATCTTAGGAGGGGAGAAATGTAATGTCCGAGATTTTATATCGTGTTAAATTACGATTATTGATTTTTAATCGAGATAATTATGAAAGAGCTAACCGAGGCAAGAAATGAGATCGCGTGTGAAAAATGATGTGCGAGGACAGTAGCATTGGCGCACATGCGCGACCGGATGCGTGCACATGCGCCAAACAAGCAGAAGACCTCGCACATATGCGCGGAAGATGTCGTGCATATGCGCGAGCCTATGCAAGTGCGGTCCAGAAGACATCGCGCATATGCGCCAGTAATGTCGCGCATATGCGCGAGCTGCTAAGGCCGAGACCAGCAGGTCTCGCGCATATGCGCCAGTAATGTCGCGCATATGCGCGAGACATGCAAATTGTAAGGTTGCCACGTTTCTTTGAATGCGAGTTGGTATATATATATATATATACAAACGTGAATCCTCAGAAGAAAGAAGAAACGAAAGTTGAGGGGGAATTGCTCGTTGACTTCAGAATTTGATTTACGATCAATCCGTTTGTCCAAATTTGAATCCGACTTCGGTACTGAGTTTCTATCGACGCAGGCTACAACTGGACGTAAGTTTTATTACGTTTTAACATGTTTTGAAATTATGATGTTGTTGGAATTGAATACACGTCATATATGTTGTTCTTGACATGTTAGACAGTGTAGAATCGAAGTCAGATTAAGAAACGGACTGAATATGGAATTGTTATGAATTTCAGAGTTAAATTGACTGAGATGTGATGTCAGATTCGTACGGTGGTTGATTATAAGTTATTGGAATTAGTATATACTGATGTGGTATCACCGGTATCGCAAGATTGTAATGTTGTACCGTCGGAATTTGATAAAACAGAGATGTTGTGATATGATTAGAATATTGATACAGAGTATTGATATTGTCATTGCCAGATTGAACATTGACTGACTTTGAGTCGAGACTTCGATTGTATCAGAGCGACAGAACGAAAGGTATAAATAAATGTTGATTCGGGCTTGCACAACTCGAGTTAGGTTTAACTTGAGTTTCCCAAAATCACATACTTTATTTTATTGAATTGATACTTGCAGATTATCAGATTGATATGTTTAGTCTATTGAATTATAGCAGAGCCAGAGTTTGAGTCTAGGGCAGATCAGCCTAGCTAAGGCAGAACCGCCGAGTCTTTGTCAGAACCGCGGGGACTCTAGACTTACGGTGTATCGATGAGCTTAGATGTAGATCGACGTCTATTGTAGACATTCGATACAGCATACCAAAGTCTAAATTAGATCGGGATCCCTAGGTTAGAAATAAGTTGAGATAAGATAATAAGTCATTGACTTAAATACAGATTCGTATTGATTCATGTAGTCAGATTAGATACATGTTTTAATGATTGTTTATGCTTTTATATATGTTTTATATGATTGCATTGATACATTGTTTATACTGGGATATTTATATCTCACCGGAGTTATCCGGCTGTTGTCTTGTCTGTATGTGTGCATGGCAACAGGTGGGACAGGTTCAGGGTCACAGAAGTGAAGAAAGATCGAGTTAGAGTGGAGACTACGGACTTGGACTAGAGTTAGGGTTTAAACACTTGTTATATAGTTGTTAAACCTTAGTTGAGGCTGATTGTATATAGTGCAAGATTTGTACTTTTAATACTGACGTGTATGTTAAGATGTATGCCATTACGTTCCGCATTTTAAAAAAAAAATTAGACCCTGTTTATTATAATTAATTAAATTAGTCCCAATAACGATTAATAAGATGATTAGCGTCCGAGTCCCCACATGAGCTCTACAGGCCCCAATGTTATTTAATTAATTCAACATTTGAATTAATTTAATTATTTGGACTCTATTAGGGCCACTGTGTTTAATTAATTCAACACTTGAATTCATTTAATTTAGTCCATAATAATGTTTATGAAAATCATAATTTTCAAATACATTATTTGTTTGGCCAACTTTTAATTTAGGAACACTTCCTCAAATTAAAAGTTACATTCTTCTTATAGAAGTCATACTTCTATTTTTTTTTTATTTACGTTTATAAACTCCTTTATAAGCCGTTCAACACATTGAACTATTTTACTTCTCAACGGGATCTAAAAAGTTAGCAATTGTGTGACCCTCAATGGTTCAATGATACAACTAGCCGTGGGTTCACATCATAATGTGATTCGGGACTAAACATGTCCTTATTTGAGCATATCCTGGTTGCTCCATTCTTTATTATCAACTCCTTGATAATAAGAACGTCAAAACTCAATTCTGATAGTACCCAACCAATCATGTTAAATGTCTAGCAGCATCGCTTACGTGATTCCTTAGGTATCACATGGTAGTGCCTGCAAGAATCAATATATTATGGTTGGTGTACAGTACAGTCCCTTCATCTCATATATCCCAATCGATTCGACAACTAGGGTATATCGAGAGCTGTCAAAGAATCGATACTATGTGTCATGTCGTAGGTGCATCGATGGTGTAATCTATGAAACCCTTTTCGTAATTACCACCATAATCTGATCAGAGATTTCATACTACATATACGTGTGATCACATATGATATCCATACCCGAAGGTAAGCGGTGAATCCCTGACTACAATGCATCGACTCCTATATGTTTCGACAAAACACCTAACCTTGCCACCTGATGACCCCATGAGAGTCGGTAAACAAGTCAAAGTGCAATGCTAGCACATAGAGTCTCAATGTTGTCCCGGGTCATAAGGTCTAATGGTGTACAACCATAAACTAGGACGTTTCCACTCGATAAGTGAGAATCACTTGGAAAGTCTTTTATGGAGGGTTGTTCAGTGCAATCTACAAGGAGCACCTATCTGCATGTTCGGACATCACAATGTCTCCTACCAATGAAACATGGTACTCACATCGCAGATACTAGACTTAAACTCGAGCGACCTATATCCTTCTTAGCGGCGGCTGAATCGACTAGGAACTGTTTAGAATATACAGTATTGCAAATATGAGTCTCATGACACTCATCATATGAGCATCTCATATTCTTTCTACTATTTGTATATTCAAGGACTTTATCTATGCAACTAGCATGAGTATACAGATAAAGATGTGCCAAAACAATAATTTCAAATATAATTAAAATAAAGATTGTTAATTATACATAGAGTTTAAACATGAACCCTCGGCCAACACTTGGCTCGACGGACACCTACTCTAACAGAGCCTTGATTTGGCTTCCTCTTCATATTCAGAATCGAAATATCTTCCAACTTCATTGCTATGCATCCGAATTCTTTGAGGTTTCGAATCGCAAGATTTAGCACGTCATGCTCCGACCAAATTCATATCATACTCCCCTTCTTCAAAAAGATTGGTCCTCAAATCTTGGCTATCTACGCAAAAATGAAGCACGTCTGTAATAAAAGAATTATATTATCAACATGCTTACCTTTAAACTTAAGTTTGTAGGCATTATCATTTGCTCGCTCAATCACTACTGGAAATCCCAACTTCACGGTTGCCTTTCCTATGTATTCATACATTGCTCCAAACGATAAATAATAAATGATACAAAATGATATTAATAAAATCTCATTAAGCATCGTAAAAATTAAATTCATCCCCTTCTTAGACCTAGTTAACAACACAAAAATCTCCACACAAATGCACAATCATAGTTCATTAGGAATAAGAATTACTTCATGCAACACATAAGAATCAAGCTTAGGTGCCTTTTCCCTATATGCAATGCATCTTTCAACTACACAACTTAACATACCTCTTCATATGCAACCAACAGATATAATCATCAATATTGTCAACTATCAAGCCACAGTTATGTGTCTCAAGATCATGAAATGAATATAGACCAAATAATGTATTCTCTTTAACACAATATTTATCATGATCATAGAAATCATTATAACCAACCATGTAATCTTCACAACCATCACCAATCAAAGATATGTCATGCAAGTAGGACACACTACATGTATGACATATGAAATCATTAAACACGGCAGCAGAATTTAGCTCCAATGCATATACATTCTCATATTCAATAACTCCCATCAATTTAACAACTCGTGAGAAATCAAAACCCACTATATGCACATACAACTTCTCACTACTCCCGAAGCCATAAAAATTAGAGACAACAGCCGAACTTAAATAAGTACCCCCGACTACCACATTTGCAACATGTTCTCCAAGCTCTTGAAAACAAAACATACAATCAAGGTAACGAAGAAAGTCATACCTTATAGTTGTTGCGGTGGCAACTACGCTTACCTAACGGTGATTGCTCTCAACATCACATGGATCATCTCATCGCATTGTCCCATCATCAACACTTGTTTTCTTCCTCATCATGACTTCATCAAAATCCTACAAAGGAGAAATAACAATGCTCGGGATTGAACCGGCTATATCATCACAATGAGAATAAAACACTTTGTACAAAGGTACATGAAAGGGTTTATGTAAGAATAAACAACTCTCTACCTCAATCTTTTGGGCCTTCAAATTAATTTTCTTTTCTTTTTTTTTCTTTTTCTTTGGCCTCTTGTTCTTTTTCTTTTTCTCTCATCTCATCATTTTCTTCTTTTTTTCTTTCTATGGTCATCTCACTCTTTTGTTCTCTCTTTCTTTCGGCCATTTCACATTTGTTTTCTCTCAATTCATAAAGTGTCAATTGAACCCCAAGGGGACTCCTTTTGGATTCAATTGAACAAGAGAAGCACAAATTTCCTCCAAACATGTATGCAACTTAATTTTTTCTTGCCTACTCTCCTCCTCCATATTAGACAAATTAGAAACTTCTTCGAAACTCAATGATTCACTTTCCGCCGTAAATGGTTCAACAACATTCAACTCACTAACTAGTGGAATACCATCATCATCAACTCTAGCCTCAACTTCAGATTCAAGTTCAACTACGACATCAACCTCAAACTCAAATTCAGGCTCAATTACAACCTCAACCACAATTTGAGGTTCAAGCTCAACGGACGATTCTACTACGGTCACTTCCTCACGTGGACATTGGCTGATATAATGCCCAACTGCTAAACACCAACAACATATAATATCACAAGTACAAGAATTTGAGTTGTTAAATGTACCTTGATTGGTAGTTTGACGTCTTGACTCCTTCATTGGCCTAGCAATGATTTTCTATTCCAAGCTCGTCCGCCAAGTGGATGTCAACGACTCCCTATGCATATCACGTTCACTTCTTCTGCCCACTCTTCTATTCTCCTCACATCGCCTATCATCATCACAATCCAAATGCAATGATCTATTCCATCCAAATCTTCTACCTTGCCTATTCTCACCAACCTGTCTATCATACGTCTCCTCTTCCTCGCACCGCCTAGACCTATAACGTAAGGGCTTAAACTCCTTCTCCCACACTCTATCCAATCCTCTTAATTTAGTTTGAAATTGGAGATCGTCAACCATTTTATCTGAAAGAAAATGTTAATATAAAACAATAAAAGATCAAGTTTCCTCACCACGAATCCTCACTGGTCACTCCAATGAAAATTCACTCGACTCTCTTTTTTTCTTTTTTTTTTGTCCTCTCTACAAAACCTCTCACGTCACTCCAAGAAATAAACGATCGCCCTCAAGTAGATCACTCGATTTTGAGAGTTCTCTCGTAAAGTACACTTTAGGCTCTGTATCTTGTGTGCGTCAAACTCACAAGTTCAAACTTCACGACACTTGCAAACTGACTCCACTGTTCTGTGCCTGGACAGGTGAGGTTGATCTAAGCTTCACAAGAGGAGGAAGATTGGAAGAAATACTATTAACATCTTTTGTAAGCTACGTGATCGAGTCTTGTATAGCTGGAGCAACATCTTTTAGTTGATTGATAAGAACATGTACATTTTGAAAATTTACAAAATCAACAACTGACTTGACCACTTCACAACACATAGAAAGATAAAATAAGCCAACAAGGTTCTTATTAAACTTAGTTCAGCTAAATGTGGTGTAAGTATCAAAGAACCATTTAGCATGAGGTGTAAGCTTCATGGAACAATCATCAACAGTCTGAACAAACTCGTAAACTCTGCATCACAGCAAACACATAAAGTACGTTAGTTAAACCATTGTTCACCTGGATAACGCATGTTCAGCAAGGGTTGCAGCCAAAGATTCAGCATGAATGATGGTACCACCATCATGCACACTCTGTAGGAGCGCTGGACCTTCACCATCATTTGTTTTTGCCAGTGTCAAAGTTAGCATGAAACATGTCTCCAAATGTCCAGCATAAACAGTCAGTATGGTAAAACTTGAAAAAAAACAAGTGACAACGTGACAAAATCAGTAAACATTTTTGAATTTACATTTTTATTGTTAAATAGGTCATCATAGTCACAATTAGGCTCCTTTATATTAAATGGAAATCTTTACCCTTTTATAAATTCATTGGACATTATGATTGCAATTTTTCCCAAACACATGTTTGGCCTCTGAAATTGCAAGGTGACCACTGGAAGTTAAACGGACAATTCCTCGCAATAATTTCTCCAAGTACACACTTGCAACTCGCTCATTTTTCAATGACTTTGTAAATCAGAATAGTTTCTCCAAGAACACAATTTGAATTTTAACCGAAAAGAAGTATTTTAAGGTAATGTGCAAGCCAATTAGCAAATGAACAATTTATGCAAAAGAACCTGCCACACCTAAACACCAACTATGTAGGAGCACTATGCACTGGTATTCCGATAGAGAAATTTTACAAACTACGTGAAATTGAGTGGACCTATTCCGTCAAAAATAAAAAAGGAACTCAATTTGATACAGCAAATACATGAGTGTGCAAGTTTTATACTTCAACTAACATGGATAAACAGAAAGCTCATATGCATAACCTATTCTCAATTCACCAATCTCTCCAATAAAATCTTATCCAAGTCACTCATTTTATACATCTGTCTCACAAAGGCACTGTACAATTTCAATGAGCAATGAGAAGATGGAATCACAATACCAAGGACACAAAATACATTTGATAAAAGGACGTTTAGGGCAGGTTTGGTCAGGAACGTAATCACGTCAAGAACTATTCACAATCCAAACTCTCATAGAGCAACTAATGCCCTGACTGAAAAAATTTATTTGCAAGCAAGGAAAAAATTGATTCTGCATAAAGCAGCATACCAATTGGAATGATTGCTTGTGAATGCGCTGCAAAACATGGGTCCAACGTCGCAAGACTTCTGCTATGTCAACAGTATGCTGCCCTCTCGTGTTTCTTTCATCTAACCAAGGAGACTTTTCTTCATTTCCACAAGAGAGTGAAACATCAGAGTTACTTTTTCTTTCATTGTTTAGACATTTCTTTATGTTAGAGCAGATGCCCTGCAAGCCAACTGTTGGCTAGGGATTTTATTGACTCAGTTGTAATAAACAATTTTTATTTTAATATAATTTAACTTTTTATGGTCTTGTTATACTTTATATGTATACCCATGCAAACAGCATAGATAAAGTCCTTGATTATGCTTTAATACAAATGAATCGTAATTCGATGTTGAAACTCATTTGTAAACACTGCATATTCTAAATTCGTTCCTAGTCGATTTAGCCGCCTAAAACAGGGATAAAGGCCGCTTGAGCTCGAGACTAGCATCTGTAATGTTGTGTACTGCGTTTCTTGGTAAGGGCATGGAGCTGTCCAAACATGCAGATGGGTAGTCATATGATGATTATACCGAACAACCCTCCATCGGACTTTCCAAGTGGTTATCATTCATCGAGAGGATAAGTCCGTGGTTATGATTGTACACCATTAGTCCTTACGACCCGGGACAACACTGAGGCTCTATATGCTAGAGCTGTGCTTTGACTCGTTTACCGGCTCCAGGAGAGTCATCAGGTGGCGAGGTTGGGTACAGTTGCGACACATATAGGAGCCAGTGCATTGTAGTCGGGGATTCACCGCTCACCTACGGGTGTGGATATCCTATGTGATCTAATGTAATAATAGTGCATAGAATCTCTGGCCAGAGTATGAGATGTACGTTGGAGAAGGAGTTCTCCAATAGTACACGCGATGCCACTATTATAGTTATCACATAGTTATCGAATTATTATGCAACCCTCGATGAACCAATGGTTGCAGATTCGATCGGGATATATGAGATGAAGGGACCGTACTGTACGTTAATCATAATCGACTGGTTCTTGCAGGCACTATCAGTGATACCTAGGGAATCATGGGGCGATGCTACTAGACGCTCTTACCATGATCCGATGGGTACAATCAGAAATGAGTTCTGACATTCTTAATCAAGGTGTTGATGAAAAGAATGGGACTAACTAGGGTAAGCCCGAATAAAGGATTATGTCCTGAATCACAATGAGTTGTGAACCCACGGCTAGATGTATCCCTGAACCATTGAGGGTCACACAAGCACTGGATCGTTTGTTCCCGTTGAGAGAATAAATTCAAAGAGTTGAATTTATAGTAAATTCAAGGAGTTGAATTTATGATAATTAAATTTTGAGAAAATAAATTCAAGGAGTTGAATTTATAAGATAGTAAATTCAAGAGTTGAATTTATGAAATTTGGAGATAATAAATTCAAGGAGTTGAATTTATGAAATTTGAGAATTTAATTTATTAAACTCAAATGTTGGGTTTATTAAATATTAAATTTTGGAGGTGATAGAAATTCAATGAGTTGAATTTATACTTTAAATAATAAATTCAAATGTTGAATTTATAATGTATTTAATTTATTAAGCTCAAGAGTTGAGTTGATTAATTAATAAATTAAATATGATGGATAATATGTTTAATGGGCTTGTAGGAGTACAAGTCTAACATATTAAATAATTAAAGTTATTAATGGGCCAGGATTAATGGATTAAACTAGTGTGACTAGCCCAATCAATTAATCAAGTCCATTAAGATTAATTATGGAATTTAGGTCAAGATTATTGTGTTTAAGGAAATAAATATATATTGACCTAGCCTCCACCAATTCAATGGGGATTCACGAGAGGAAAACAAAAATTCCTCCATAATATTTTGGCCACTTTTTCAAGAAAAATAATTTTGAGTCCTCTCTCAAAATTTTGATTTCAACGTAAAAAAACTTCTTTCAAATATTCTAGTGCTATTTGAAAGAGGAACAAAAATCTTCTGGTCGTGGACCTGATTAGAAGAAAGGAGTAACTCTAAGAAAGTTCGTAGGGATTCATCAAGAGCTAGATCCGTCATACTGGATCAGTTGGTGTCATGTGATTTATTCACAAAAGGTATAACAATCAAAATATGTTTGGACGTTCGTATGATTTTAACTTAAACATACATAGGGCGTTTAAAAGTTATACCTTTTGTGAATAAATCACATGGCATTAACTGATCCGGTATGACGGATCTAGCTCTTGATGAATCCCTACGAACTTTCTTCAAGGGACTCTTTTCTAATCAGGTCCACGACCAGAAGATTTGTTCCTCTTTCAAATAGCACTAGAATATTTGAAAGAAGTTTTTACGTTGAAATCAAAATTTTGAGAGAGGACTCAAAATTATTTTTCTTGAAAAAGTGGCCAAAATATTATGGAGGAATTTTTGTGTTCCTCTCGTGAATCCCCATTGAATTGGTGGAGGCTAGGTCAATATATATTTATTTCCTTAAACACAATAATCTTGACCTAAATTCCATAATTAACCTTAATGGACTTGATTAATTGATTGGGCTAGTCACACTAGTTTAATCCATTAATCCTGGCCCATTAATAACTTTAATTATTTAATATGTTAGACTTGTACTCCTACAAGCCCATTAAACATATTATCCACCATATTTAATTTATTAATTAATCAACTCAACTCTTGAGCTTAATAAATTAAATACATTATAAATTCAACATTTGAATTTATTATTTAAAGTATAAATTCAACTCATTGAATTTCTATCACCTCCAAAATTTAATATTTAATAAACCCAACATTTGAGTTTAATAAATTAAATTCTCAAATTTTATAAATTCAACTCCTTGAATTTATTATCTCCAAATTTCATAAATTCAACTCTTGAATTTACTATCTTATAAATTCAACTCCTTGAATTTATTTTCTCAAAATTTAATTATCATAAATTCAACTCCTTGAATTTATTTTCTCAAAATTTAATTACTATAAATTCAACTCTTTGAATTTATTCTCTCAACGGGAACAAACGATCCAGTGCTTGTGTGACCCTCAATGGTTCAGGGATACAGCTAGCCGTGGGTTCACAACTCATTGTGATTCAGGACATAATCCTTTATTCGGGCTTACCCTAGTTAGTCCCATTCTTTTCATCAACACCTTGATTAAGAATGTCAGAACTCATTTCTGATTGTACCCATCGGATCATGGTAAGAGCGTCTAGTAGCATCGCCCCATGATTCCCTAGGTATCACTGATAGTGCCTGCAAGAACCAGTCGATTATGATTAACGTACAGTACGGGTCCCTTCATCTCATATATCCCGATCGAATCTGCAACCATTGGTTCATCGAGGGTTTCATAATAATTCGATAACTATGTGATAACTATAATAGTGGCATCGCGTGTGCTATTGGAGAACTCCTTCTCCAACGTACATCTCATACTCTGGCCAGAGATTCTATGCACTATTATTACATTAGATCACATAGGATATCCACACCCGTAGGTGAGCGGTGAATCCCCGACTACAATGCACTGGCTCCTATATGTGTCGCAACTGTACCCAACCTCGCCACCTGATGACTCTCCTGGAGCCGGTAAACGAGTCAAAGCACAGCTCTAGCATATAGAGCCTCAGTGTTGTCCCGGGTCGTAAGGACTAATGGTGTACAATCATAACCACGGACTTATCCTCTCGATGAATGATAACCACTTGGAAAGTCCGATGGAGGGTTGTTCGGTATAATCATCATATGACTACCCATCTGCATGTTTGGACAGCTCCATGCCCTTACCAAGAAACGCAGTACACAACATCACAGATGCTAGTCTCGAGCTCAAGCGGCCTTTATCCCTGTTTTAGGCGGCTAAATCGACTAGGAACGAATTTAGAATATGCAATATTTACAAATGAGTTTCAACATCGAATTACGATTCATTTGTATTAAAGCATAATCAAGGACTTTATCTATGCTGTTTGCATGGGTATACAGATAAAGTATAACAAGACCATAAAAAGTTAAATTATATTAAAATAAAGATTGTTTATTACAACTGAGTCAATAAAATCCCTAGCCAACAGTTGGCTTGCAGGGCATCTACTCTAACAATCTCCCACTTGCCCTAGAGCCAACTACCCATAATCCCATTGCTTCGCGATGCTTTTCAAACAATGGTCCTGGCAAGGGCTTTGTAAGTAGATCAACAACATTATCTGCAGAGGGGACTGTTTCAACTGATATGTCTCCTCTTCCCACAATCTCACGTATGATGTGGAACTTTCTCAGTACATATTTGGATAACTGATGAGACCTTGGTTCCTTTGCTTGCGCAATGGCACCAGTGTTGTCCCAGTACAACGGGACTGGATCAACTCAATTAGGAATAATGCCCAACTCTTGAACAAAATTCCTCATCCAAACTGCCTCTTTGGCTGCATCAGATGCAACAATGTATTCGGCTTCAGTGGTGGAATCCGCAATGGTGTCTTGCTTGGAACCTTTCCAAAAGACAGCCGCACCATATAGCATGAATACAAAGCCAGAGGTCGATTTCGAATCATCTACGTCACATTGGAAGCTAGAATCAGTGTAGCCTTCCAATTTCGATTCTTCATCCCATAGACCATGAACAAGTTCTTAGTCCTTCTTAAGTACTTAAGAATATCTTTCACTGCCTTCCAATACATTGGACCAGGGTTTGCCTGATATCTGCTTGTAACACTCAGAGCGTAAGCAACATCAGGATGTGTCTATATCACACCATACATGATACTACCAATGGCTGACGCATTTGGAATTCGTGTCATCATCTCTATCTCTTCATCAGTTTTGGGACACATTGCCTTAGATAGAGTAATACCATGACACATTGGTAAGTATCCTCTCTTGGACTCTTCCATAGAGAATCGTTTCAAAATGGTATCGATATAAGTGACTTGGGTGAAGTCCTAGCATCCTCTTTGATCTATCTCTATAGATTTGTATTCCCAATACGTAGGATGCTTCACCCATGTCTTTCACGGAGAATTTACTGGCTAACCATACTTAAGTTGATTGCAGTAATCCTACATCATTCCCAATTAGCAGGATATCATCAACATAAAGTACTAGGAATGTCACCGCACTCCCACTAACTTTCTTGTACACACATGATTCCTCAGGATTCTTTGCAAAACCAAATTCTTTGATAGTGCTATCAAATCTGAGGTTCCAACTCCTTGATGCCTGCTTGAGACCATATATTGATCTCTGAAGTTTGCATACCTTATGCTCACTTCCTACTGATGTGTATCCCTCGGGTTGAGACATATAAATTTCTTCTTTGATGTCTCCATTGAGGAATGCAGTCTTTACATCCATTTGCCATATCTCATAGTCGTACCATGCTGCTATGGCTAGTAGTATTCTAATGGACTTAAACATAGCAACTGGTGAAAAAATGTTTCCTCATAGTCAACTACTTGTTTTTGAGTATAATCTTTTGCAACCAGCCTTGCTTTGAAGGTCACTACCTTCCCATTCGCCCCAAGCTTTCTTTTGTAGATCCATTTGCACCCTATGGGAACGATTCCCTCATGTTGATCCACCAATGTCTAGACTTGGTTTGAATACATAGAGTCCATTTCTGACTGCATGGCTTTAAGCCATTTGGTTGAATTAGTATCAGATATTGCTTCTTTGAAATTCATTGGATCACATCCAACACAATGCTCATCGTGGCTTTGTTCATGAAGAAGCGTATATCTTGCAGGCGGTCTAATAACCCTATCAGACCTTCTAGGAACTTGTACTTCAACTACTGGTTCTTGGGAAATGGGTTCAACTCCTATAGTTGAGGGAGTATCTTGAATTTCTTCAAGTTCTATCATCTTGCCTTTTCTATCTAATAGAAATTTCTTTTCCGAAAAGTGGCATTTCTTGAAACAAACACTTTTGCTTCATTGGGATGATAGAAATAATATCCAACAGAATTCTTTGGATATCCTACAAAGTAGCACAAAGTGGATCTACTATCCAATTTGTCTCCCACTGTCTACTTCACGTAAGCAGAACATCTCCAAATTCTCATGTAAGAATATTTGAGAGTTTTTCCCATCCATATCTCATATGGTGTTTTATCCACTGCTTTTGTATGGACCTTATTCAACAACATTGCCGCAGTTTCAAGCGCAAAGCCCCAAAACGATATAGGCAATTCAGTGAATCCCATCATAGATCGAACCATATCCATCAAGGTTCGATTTCGACGTTCAGAAACACCATTCAACTGTGGTGTTGCTGGTGGAGTCCACTGTGAGAGAATCACATTCTCTTTTAGATAACCCAAAAATTCAGCACTCAAGTATTCTCCATCTCGATCAGATCGAAGTGTCTTAGTACTCCTTTCTAGCTGTTTTCCTACTTCAGATCTGAATTATTCGAACCTTTCAAATGCTTCAGATTTGTGTTTCGTAAATATACCCATACCTCGAATGGTCATCAGTAAAGGTAATGAAGTAGGATTGCCCATATTCTGTGCTAACACTTAGCGGGCCACAAATATCTGTGTGGATCAAATCCAACAGACCATGCGCACGTTCCACGTTTCCATCGAACGGAGTCTTAGTCGTTTTTCCTTTTAGACAAGACTCACAAGCAGGTAGAGAATTTATGTCTGACAAGTCAAACATGCCTTCTCCCACTAGTTTGTGCATACTTCTTTGGGAAATGTGACATAGTCTAGCGTGCCATATTTGTGTGGGATTTGGATCATCTAACTTTCTTTTGTTTGTTGTTGAAATCGTGTTTACTTGGACATTCACTTATCGTTTCCAGAACATTTCTGGACACATATAATTTCTTATGTCCGGACTTCTTGCAGTGAAATAAATATGTTCTAACTTATCGGGCTTTGTAGGCCTTTTAAGTGTCTTTCAGAGTTTGCTTCTTATTGGGATTGTTTTTCTTGTGAGGGGCAGAACGTTTCTTTCCCTTACCTTGTGGGCCATTTTCGTCTGACGAGAGGGCCATAAGAAAAATAACAATTCCCTGTTTTATGGTGATCTCATAAGTTATAAGCGTATTGACTAACTCTTCAAGGCTATCATCTATCTTATTCAAATTGAAGTTCACCAAAACCCCGTCAAATGAGGATGAGAAAGACAACAAATTGATGTTATCTAGTAACTCATTAGGAATCACATATTCCAGGCCCATCACATTCTTAATAAGCCCAGTCATACGTACACCATGCTCATGGGCCAAAGCCCTGTCTTGCATGCGTGTAGTCATGAGCTCCTTGAAAGTGGTGTGCATAGTTTCATGCACCATGCAACTCTTGCACACGTGCATTCGAATGTCAGCAGCATTCAAAATTTCCTCAAACTGTCCCTACAGTTCATTTGACGTAAAAGCGATAACATCACACTTTAGCTTGCATACTATGGTCCTACTATCTTGTATGCTTTGTCAGTTCAACAGGACTGGCATTAGTGTGTATGCTATTTTCTCTGAATTCAGAACAATTTTCTCAACCAGTCTTGAAAATTAGATTCGATTAGCTTGTTAATAACAAAATAGGATTGTGTGACGAAATCGAAAAATATACTGATGTGGAAACAGAATAATTGTTGCTGATTATTTTAAAATAATTTTAAGATATAAAATATGGATTTTATTTTATAAATCTCCCTCCCACTATTTTGACATTTCCACCACCCTCTGATGAAAAAGGGAAATCGTATTTCCTTAGTGGGCACGTAGAGTCCAATTAGCCAATTATAATCCCGAATAATATCAGCCAATTATAATTTCTAAAAGGTAGAGTCCAATTGCATCCCGATGCAACCTCCGCGTGTTTTGCCTCACGTTTAATAAGAACCCAATAATATGACGTCGTTTATTTTCGCGTGTCAAACCAACCCATCAATATTGAATTGTAGTAGACGGTCGCCATGAGTTCCCCCAATAATATGAGCCGAAGTCATGGGAGTTCTACTCAATTCACATCATATGTCCGGTGGAAGTCACAGCTTTCCGGCGTACAGGCCTCCCCAATAATATGAGCCAGACACTGTCCGCGGGTAGCGATCAACATGCAACCACGGTTGATGGAAGGCAAGGAAAAATTAAACTCCTTTAATTTTTACTTTTTCGGTTTGATATAAATTTTGAATCTTATTCAAAATGAGGGATTTTAATTTTAAAATTGTCTCATCATTTTAATTTAAAAATCGCGTGCCACGAGTTTGTATGTTTGCCGGATTCATGCAACTATATTATATAATAATATACATACATGCATACTACTATATATCGCATATATCATAATATGACATTCAACAATAAATAAGGATGATCGATCGCCAACACTATTAGATCCATGTGATCCAGACATGGATCCAGGTCCAAAACCTAGGTGAATGCAGGGATGCAAATGCAACAATTACAAGAGCTTCCAATATTTTACATGTCTTCATCTTGATCATCGGGCCCACCATCTTCAGTCTTGATCTCCCACTATTTCTAATAATTACAATTAAATAGCCATGGCACATAAGGGATACATCTCATGGGGTGGGAACGGGCCATAAACCAGGCCCACTTTAAAAATATCAAATATTAAAAAAAACGAATAAAACAGTAAAATATCCTAACATACACCTAACACATTGGTCAAGGCTCTCGATCATCCTTCATGCATTTAATATCAAATATTAACATCAATTTAATTAAACAATTTAATTAATTGATAAATCATATATCTAATAATTTTATCACTAACCACCACAATTATTAAAGAATTTAATAAATTAAATAAACACCTTTATTTAATTTCTAATTAAATCAATAATAATTGATTTCTTGTAAAACTCATTTTACCATAAATAATTAAAATCATATTCTAATTATTTATTTCACAAGAAAATTTTAATTTTCCAAAATAAAAATTGAACCAATTTTCAAAAATATCAATTTTACCCAAAAATTTTAAAATTCAGAAAATTGCACCTTAGGCCCAAACAATTCAGGCCCAACATCCAGCACGGTTCCCGAGATGATCCCGGGCAGCCGCCCTCGCTGCCCGCCCCGCTGCCCGAACGTTTCGGGCAGCAGCAGGTGGCCCTGTGCGCGGGGCGCGCACGCATCGTGCGCAGCGCGGCGGCACACCTTTTGTGAATAAATCACATGGCACCAACTGATCCGGTATGACGGATCTAGCTCTTGATGAATCCCTACGAACTTTCTTCAAGGGACTCCTTTCTTCTAATCAGGTCCACGACCAGAAGATTTGTTCCTCTTTCAAATAGCACTAGAATATTTGAAAGAAGTTTTTACGTTGAAATCAAAATTTTTAAACTTCCGCTGCGTTTGGGCGTGTAGAAAACCGGGATCCAACACTGTAAACCCTCCGTTTCCTCAGTGTCTGACCGTTCAGGAGTTAAATTAGCAGATGGAATTACCGAACTTTGATCCATCGCTGCTAGCAACGATGAACCAGATATGCGATACCTGAAGCATCGTGTAAGGCACAAATATAAGGGGAGCTAATGAAGAAAATGAAGTTACCGATATTACCAATGCTCGCGATGGACTATAAGATCCTCAATTGGGCCTGAAGCAAGAACCTCATGTTGACCTAAACAAGATTATGCATGGAAACGATTGTGCTCAGTATTCTATAAGTTGAAACTAAAAGGTGTTGTTGATCACTCATTTTCCAATCAAACTGAACTTTAGCTGGCTGATATTCATTGAACTAACAAATACAATATATCATGTTTCAAATCACATGGCTTGAATCTTTGAAAGAAAAACAAGAGAAAATATAGATTTTGAACATGAATTCCTAAATTTAATAGCAAATGCCCCGTCATGTCTCATATAAAGTAAAAATAAAGCAGGACGTAGTAAGAGAACGTAATCTACTTAATAAACTATCATTATGTATAAATAAGAAATTTTCACAAAACTTGACACATACAACATCCCCCAAAAACTGTGTGTGGAACTTTATAGCAGGATTCTAAGAAATCAAACTGAGGAACTTGAAATGTTAGAAAATTAAGAAGACCAAAATGTAATGTAACTTACTCTTGCGAGATAGCAGTGAGTCCCACAAATGAGTAGCTCTTTGAACCATGTGAGAATTCTGACTAGAGCTGGATACAAGCTCATCCCAGAGTTCACTATCCAATTTAACTTTATTTCTTAAATCATGCAGCTTTTCAAGCTCTTGCTGCAGATACGCCTGTGAACCCAAATAAAATGTAAGCACATGTCCATCCTCAACACACAATCTGATATAACAGACATGATACCTCAAATGATATTTTTACCTCTTCAGCACAGAGACCACGAAACTCCGCTGTCATTTCATGTGCCAAACTGGACCGCATGGCCTGCCTTTGAACTGCAGTTTCTGCACTTTTCAGAAATCTTCTTCTTTAAAGAGCTATTCTAGCCTGTTTATAATACATTAAAACATTGTGATGCTTAGAAACCTTGGGATGATTAAATTTTCCTGAAAATCATACAAACCTATAGATGGATATATCTCATGTGGAAAGGTACGGATATATCACACGTGGAAAGGTCAAATAAAATTCTGGGCTGATTCATTACAGTTAAAAAAAAACATCAGGGGCCTCAATAAGTTAAAATACATCTCTAGATCCTCTGACTTTATAATTATAAATAAGAATAAGCTTTGGCAGATTGTTTAGTCCTCTAAAGAGGAAGAACAAAGAAGACAAGTAACAATTTTGTGTAAGCTATGAGTAAATATCATTACATTAGTAACTGGTATCAGATGGCTAATAAAGAGGTAAAAGTATCAAAAGAAAAGTAACTTATTAATTTCTTCCTTTCTTTGTTCATGTCTCATAGGAAACTAACTATCGTAAGAGGCAAGAAAATTCATGTGGCAAGAACATACAGTGGACAAATAGAGGAAGCTATGAAAGATGAAGATCGCTCTTTCAGCAGTAAATAATTATTCACATAGTGAGTGCATTTCAAAGTAATAACACCCAATTAAGTCTAACATTCAAGAGACTAATTTTTGAAGCAATATCCCATAGTATGCAAATAATTAAAGGGGTAAATAAACTTTCATGTGATGAACTCAATGCACCAATCAGCAGGTGGCAGAAGTGGGGTGTAAGGACGAAGATTGAGAGGGAAGTTGTGGATTGTATCATCAGATGATAACAGAATCCTGTCAATCTCCTTGTTTATCGGCATAAAATATGAAATGGATACCTTAGTTACAGGAAGTAGTGTAGGTGTAGCTGCATGAGAGAAAGCTACATCAGTCAGGGGAGCCGAAAGTGGATTTGATGCCACATCAGCTGCGAATGTTCGCCTATGAACTTCCCTCAAATCATGCAGGGAGAGTTGCCATAAAAGTTCAACAAACCTGCAATTAGCATATGTAAATTATCATTGACAATGACATCAAGCAATCATCAGTTCATAAATGCCTCGAAGAAGCAATTAGATCCAAATAAGGTAAGATCATAATCCAAGATTTGGAATAAATCATTTCTGAGCAAAACAATTTGATGAGAAGATCTCGGTATCTATCAACAGACATGGATCATCAGAATTGCCAGGGAAAAAATAGAATCTCACTCCACAAAAAAACAGCATTGAAGGAACGTGCTTTCTCAGAGCTGGTTACCATGTAGAAAATCAGAAGTTGTTCTGGGTAAAGGGATTTACCATATTTTTAATATTTGAAACCGGGGATCAACTCTTTCAATCTCTTAAATAAATAAGAGGGTATTTGACTGAGCTTATAAGCTCTTCCAATTTGTTTGGCAACAATTTGGTCAAACAACTCATAAGCGGTCAAAACTTAAAACTTAAACAAGCTGTTTGACGGCTTACTAAGATGTTTTTGAAAAAAACTAGGGTGAACTTACTTTTTTTTTTAAAAAAAAAAAGAAATTTCCAAAGAACATCATTTTTCTAAATTAAAATATGAAATATTTTTATTTTTTAAATAAAAGTTCGGCAAATTGCACATAAATTCCTATTGGGGTTCTGAACTTTACGGTCAGTACTCAATAGTTATTTTATTTATATTCAATGCCTGACAAATTGTATTTGTATGTTTAAACTCCCCAATGAAGAGGCAAATACCGAATTACCCTCCTATTTAATTAAAACTCATTACTACCCTCCTTTATATTATATCTTCTCTCCCTTCTTCTTCAGAGCTTGTTCGGCCGAGTGAGAGGAAATCACGATATCAACTGAGACGCAGCAAATGGGGAGAAAAAAGGCGACAAACAAATCTGCAGAAGCTAGCACCTCGAATAAATGTCGAAGAACTCGAATTAAGAAGAAATCGAAGCAAGGTACGAACGAGAAATCCAAGCAAGGTACGAACGAGAACCACATTTTCCTCAATGTCTAGGGTTTGTTAGTTGTGGAAACTTTTTTGTGGTTTTGAAACTGTTATTGTTTGTTTTAGGTTATTGACAACCTTTTTTCCCCAATTTATAGGCTTTGTGCTTGATATTGTTATTCATTCGAATTTTTTAGTTGTATTGTTAATATTTTTAGAAATTTTGATTAAATTCAAAAATTAGTACTTGTGCTTGATTTCGAAGGTGTTGTTCCAAATTCCTTGTGTTATGCACAATTCAATTTTTATGTGATTATTTTGGAATTTTCCGTCTACTTGTTGTGGCCAGTGCAAATAATTTTTTTGCGTATAATACCATGACTAGATTTGTTGATCAAATAGACATGTCTAAATGCTGTTTTTTGTTTTTTGTATATGCAATTATGTTCTGTTTCTTATTCTTTTTTGTAATTGTGTTTGTAATAGTTATTGTATAATTGTTTTATGTTTTTTAATGTAGAAACTATTGTAGAAGACAAACTAAGTCATGATTATAATGAGAAGAATAGTGGTAAAGAATATTTTTCACGATGTTCCCCTCCATATTTTAAAACTGTGATGGGCGAATTGAAGCCAATTCTAGGTGAGCAGCATATGAGTCGGATAAATGATACTCCTTTCGCCAACTGGATTGATATGTCAGTCCTTGCTATCAGTAGTGGGCGGATCGATTATTTTCTGAACACATTTCAGGGTGATTCATGTTCTTTTTTTGTTGGTGATAATATTACCATCCCTTTCAAATCAGCTGATTTCTCTGTTGTGCTCGGCCTACATCACATTGGACAACCAGTTGACTTGGACCTGAAAATGGAGTCCAAATATTTGACACGTCATTTTGACGGCAAGGTCACCAATGCCAAGCGAATAGCCATTTATGAAAAATTGATTTTCCTTGCAAGAAGTGACGATAAATATGATATTGATGATTTTGTGAGAACTTTCATTTTGTTCATTTTCAACTGCATAATATTTCCCACGGGCAATTATATCACTCCTGGATTTTTATTTTCTTATCTCTATGATCTTACGAATTTTTTTGAATATGCTTGGGGAGATGCTGCCTTCCGATTTTTATATCGAGAAATATGTCAGATCGGGAAAAAACTTTATGTCGATGGATGCACGGTTGGATTGATGGTTAGTATTCAGCTTTACTAATTATGATCTTAGTATTTGTCATTAACTTTTATTTTATTTTTTGTTTTAGGCTTGGTTATATGAGACAGTCCCAGTGTTAGGAGTAAGGCGTGGTTTAAATGTTTACCCTCGGTTGTTTTGTTGGGGGAAGAGCAATATCCCATTAAATGCAGCTGGCACTGAAACATTGTTGAAACACATAGATTCAACCCAGGTACTTATAATTATTTTAGTTTATTAATCTAGTTGTGCAAAATTAATGTTTAGTTGATTGACAGTTGTATTTATTTTTATTTGTGAATAGGTTCTGTCGATACATCCATTTTGTGAGGATGAGAAGTTGTTAGTGGACATGAATCTTGGTTTAAAGCAAGAAACGAATAGATCTGAAGTAAAACGTTTTGAGAAACTTGTGATGAAACAAATGAATGAGTTAAAGATACTGAGAAAGAGATGTGCTGAGTTAGAGGGTGAAAAGGTTCGACGTAGAACGAAGGGAAAAAGGTATGTGGCGGATAAGCGTTAAAATGTTGTTGAGTCTGAGGAAAAGGTTGATAAAACAGAAGAAAAGATGACTTTTGAGTCACCACATGATGCAAGAGCTAACTTTGGTGATTTTGTTGACGTAGTGGTAAATGCAGTTGTTTCTGATTTAGATAAAGAAAACAAAGAGTTAGATGAATCCCATTCTTTGAATGCTTGTGTTGATGAGAGCATTGGTGGCAGTTTTGTTGCTACTTCTGAAGTGGAGAAGAAAACGGTTTCTGAATCTTCAATTGCGGATCATGTGAGGGCTAGGGATGATCGTGTAAAGAAAAAAAAAGGTTCCATGTTTGTGACTCCACCTAGCTCAACACCAAGACGTCAGAGGAAGGTGAAAAAACAGGTAAATGAAGTGTCAATTATTTCCAAATCGATTGTATTAAGTTTAATTTAGTTTTTCTGTTTTTCAGTACTATTATTGTTATTGATGTTTGGATTTTCTGTTATATTGCTGAATATATCGCCGCTTTTGGACAGGAAGTTGTAGACGTTGAGAAGAAAGGCAATACTCCTGGCAAGGTTGCCATGGATGTGTTTCAAGGTAGATCAGATTTCTGTGGACATGAAGAAGCTGCTGATGAAGAGAGAAAATTGGTGACAAACTTTCTTGCTAGAAAAGAGTTGGAGTACGTTGATCTTCCATATGTTTCTTCTTCTTATTTTCGTAATAATGTGTCCCAATTTTTTTAATTAAATTGAATTTTCTATTTTGTAGTGTTGTCGTTTGGCAAGATACGGTTATGAGTTTAAGTGGACCGATATTATGTCATTTTCTTTTTGGTGATCCTGTTGAGTCTGAGATAATTAATGTTCACATGAGAATTATGCAAAAGAAAAGTTTGCATCATGGATTTGAGATTTATTGCATGGACACAATGGTGCAGGTTCGTAGCAGTCTGAGTTTTGTGTTATTTTTTGTTTTCGTTTTACTATCTTAAGATAAATGAGTATATGTGTTCTTGAATGTGTAGAAAGAAGTCCTTACGAAATTAGAACAACATGGGAAAAGATCGATGGTACATCGGAATGATTATGGAGGTTTTCTTTCACTGATGACATCTTTCACGATGGCTAGACTACACGAACTGACTGGAGAATTATTTAGAAGATGCAGATACATCATTTTCCCTATGAATGACAGGTGGCATTGGTTTTTGTTGGTTTACAAAAGAGATGAAGGGATATTTAAACTGTGGAACTCCATGCATGATCCATTCTCAGTTGGGAAAGCCAAAGTTTATGTAAGTTTACTTTGAAATGTTCAAAGTTTATGTAAATACAAATTAAGATTAAATTTTGAAAGTATTGTTTGTTGCAGACAAAGTTTTTGGCTGGTTCCATACGTCACTTATCGGGATTCGACCTTGTAAGTGAGCCAGTGTTAAGAGAACCTTGTCGTCAACAAGGTGCAACCATCGATTGTGGTGTCTATGCATGCATGTGGTTGGAATGTCTAGCCCGTGACACAGATGAGATGTGGAGCTATGCACAAGATGTGAAGATGGACACTTATCGAGCACGTTTGGCAGCCACAATATTATCTGATGAAAATGGATTGTTGAAAAACAAGTTTGAGTAATTAATTACTCCTCACTATTCTGATGGTTTAGAAGTTACAGTAGTACTGGAGTTTGAACATTTGAAGTCTATGTTTAATTGTTGTTTTAAATTATGTAATGAAGACACACAATTGATTATTATCGTGGTATTTGAAATGGTACATATCAATTTAGAAGAGAAAATTGAGTACAAAAATTGCTTTATTGGGTATATTATGCGTAACGTTGAGTACAAATGTTAAATAATCGAGTATATCTAACTAATCTAATATTTAGTCATACATTAGTAAACACACAATAGTGTACTGGAGGACAATGTACACATGAATCGAGTACAATGACATGTCAATCCAGCACAACGTAGAGTAGTTCATCTATTCATGCTAGGATCACCAAATCATTATCCGATGAAGTGCTTGCATTTTTTCAACTTCAAAGTACATAAAATGCCCGAGTGAGTATATAAGTTACATAATCCAGCATGAATAGATACCAGACATAAAATGCCCGATTGAGTACTCGATTAATATACATGCCCAGAAGATGTGTGATTGAGTATATATATTAAATAATAGAGCACAATTCACAGTAAATCGGGTATAAATGTTTTAAAATCAGGTATACATGTTCACAAATCGAGTACTTGAATTGAAGATGTATAGAATTCATGAAATTGACATATAACATGAACTCTAGTACTTGATTGATGTACATGTATACCTGATATAAACACATGTATACCCGATTTATTGTGTAATGTTCCGAATAACATATGACATGAATTTTAGTACTCGATTAATATACATGCCCAGAAGATGTGTGATTGAGTATATATATTAAATAATAGAGCACAATTCACACTAAATCGGGTATAAATGTTTTAAAATCAGGTATACATGTTCACAAATCGAGTACTCAAATTGAATATGTGTAGAATTCATGAAATTGACATATATCATGAATTCTAGTACTCGATTGATGTACATGTATACCTGATATAAACACATGTATACCCGATTTATTGTGTAATGTTCCACATAACATATGACATGAATTTTAGTACTCGATTAATATACATGCCTACAAGATGTGTGATTGAGTATATATATTAAATAATAGAGCACAATAAATCGGGTATAAATGTTTTAAAATCAGGTATACATGTTCACAAATCGAGTACTCAAATTGAACATGTGTAGAATTCATGAAATTGACATATAACATGAATTCTAGTACTCGATTGATGTACATGTATACCTGATATTAATGTACATGTATACCTGATTTTAACATGATTTCAATTGTTGGTTTATTCTTGGATACGCGCCGATAGTCATAGTCCTAAGGGTCGAAAACTAGGGGATTTCATAGATTGAAATGCGATTCACTCTTGATAAATAATTAAAGACATTTAATTATTACATCGAGTAGAATTAGTTTGGCATAGCTCGAGAGACTGTGTTCAATTGAATAGGAAATCCTGTCGGAAGCATACAATCACTATCGAACGAATTAATTAATTAGCGACGAGTAGGTGAACCGATATTCCCAACAAATTCATTTCTCATTGAATTTTAATCAACCATTTTAGATATTATATTTCATTATTCCATTCTTGAATCATTTTATTTGCATATGTAATTGAGCATAGTAGTACTAAAACAACCATCCAAATCTCGTTAATAAAGATTTAATAACTGAAAATAATAATTGTTAAATACAGTCTTCATTGGAAGATACTCGTACTCAAGTACATTATACTATTACTTGACATCGTGCACTTGCGATTAATTTTTGAGCATACAAAATCATATTTTTATTAAGGATTCCACAGTGCAAGTTTTGCTCGATCAAGTATTGTATCTCACATGTATTCGTATATCTGGGTGAAGAAGTTATTATGTCAATTTCGAAGCCCACAGGATGTGTGATTGAGTATATATATTAAATAATAGAGCACAATTCACAGTAAATCGGGTATACATGTTTTAAAATCAGGTATACATGTTCACAAATCGAGTACTCAAATTGAAGATGTCTAGAATTCATGAAATTGACATATAACATGAATTATAGTACTCGATTGATGTACATGTATACCTGATATAAACACATGTATACCCGATTTATTGTGTAATGTTCCACATAGCATATGACATGAATTTTAGTACTCGATTAATATACATGCCCAGAAGATGTGTGATTGAGTATATATATTAAATAATAGAGCACAATTCACGGTAAATCGGGTATAAATGTTTTAAAATCAGGTATACATGTTCACAAATCGAGTACTCAAATTGAATATGTGTAGAATTCATGAAATTGACATATAACATGAATTCTAGTACTCGACTGATGTACATGTATACCTGATATTAATGTACATGTATACCCGATTTATTGTGTAATGTTCCACATAACATATGACATGAATTTTAGTACTCGATTAATATACATGCCCAGAAGATGTGTGATTGAGTATATATATTAAATAATAGAGCACAATTCACGGTAAATCGGGTATAAATGTTTTAAAATCAGGTATACATGTTCACAAATCGAGTAATCAAATTGAATATGTGTAGAATTCATGAAATTGACATATAACATGAATTCTAGTACTCGATTGATGTACATGTATACCTGATATAAACACATGTATACCCGATTTATTGTGTAGTGTTCACATAACATATGACATGAATTTTAGTACTCGATTAAGATACATGCTCACAAGATGTGTGATTGAGTATATATTTTAAATAATAGAGCACAATTCACAGTAAAACGGGTATAAATGTTTTAAAATCAGGTATACATGTTCACAAATCGAGTACTCAAACTGAATATGTGTAGAATTCATGAAATTGACATATAACATGAATTTTAGTACTCGATTCATGTACATGTATACCTGATTTATTGTGTAATGTTCCTCATAACATATAACATGAATTTTAGTACTCGATTAAACTGTTAAATTGGTGATCTTAGGCATGAATAGAAGAACTACTCTACGATGTGTTGGATTGACAAGTCATTGTACTCAATTCATATGTACATTGTTCTCGATTCTTTAACGTATATACTCAATCTGACAATTTATGTAGCTTGAAATTGACACACTATAATTTCGACCGAAAATATATCTTTTTCTCTAGCTCAAAATATACTCGACTATTAATATTTGTACTCCAATTTACACATACTATACACAAGAAAGTAAAATTTGTATTCAAAACTCTGTTCATATTAATGTATGACTAAATATTACATTAATTGAATAACGTTTGAATAGTCAACAACTTCCAATTTGGACATGTATTTTGTATTTCCGGTATAGAAGGTTTGGTGTTTCATTTGTTCATTTTTTAATGTTTGGTTTAAGGAGTGTTCAAATGGTACATATCAATTTTGAACAGATATTTGAGTACAAAAATTGCTTAATTTGGTATATTATGTGTAAATATGAGTACAAATATTAAATAATTAGGAATATTTTGTGCACAAGAAAACTGTACTCATATTTTGTATTTCCGGTATAATATGAGTACAGTTTTCTTGTGCACAAAATATTCCTAATTATTTAATATTTGTACTCATATTTACACATAATATACCAAATTAAGCAATTTTTGTACTCAAATATCTATTCAAAATTGATATGTACCATTTGAAACACTCCTTAAACCAAACATTAAAAAATGAACAAATGAAACACCAAACCTTCCAGAAACAAATAACAATAAATAGAAATACATATTGAAGTGCTTAACACCTAACACAAACAAAACAATAAATTCTCCAACTTAAAAGATTAACATAAACAACAACCTAAAGCCCAAGTTTTTTTCCAGAGAACATATAAGAATACAAGACATCAACAAGCACTAAAACAACATGACAGTAAGGCAAACCAAACCAACTCTTTCCCAACATTTTCAAAAACAAAACAATCACATAATGCGTAAACCACCAATGCTTCCACTCGAACGCGTACGACTTCTCACTGGTATCAACATGCTTGATTCCCCTTCCAGCACTCTCTTTTTCCTGTTAATGTTTCAAAAAATATTTCAGGTGTCAATCATAAACAAAAATACTGAATATTGATAGATACTAACAGTAAGATAGTAATAATAAAAACATTGAAACACCATTTTCATGAAACAATAACAGCTAGTTTATAGCTTCTTTGCAGCTACGTCTGTTATGTCCTCCCTTATGACAACGACTACACTTTGACACACGTGATTCGATTTGCGATGGTATCCTCTTGGTTTTCCTACGACCAGGCTGACTCCTCACATCAGGAGCATTGATTACATTTCCATCATCAAGATAAGACTCATTAATGTCAAACGTTGGGATGGGATTAATAATTCCTCTGTACGTTTGGCGATACATTTCAATTTTGAAATACTTGTCGCAAAAATCATAAAACGACATCGACTTCGACTCAATAGCGGCGCAAGCATGCTTGCGAGGAAGCTTGTTGATTTGCCAATATCTACATGAACATGTCATGGCTTTCAAGTCAATAGCAAATGATTTTTCACCATCGACTACTTCAAACCTCCAATTACAAGACCGGTGCACTCTCAACTTCCGGGATTCCACATATACACTACCAATAGCTTTCTCCTTTTTTGGACTTAATTCTTTAACCATAATAGCTGTTGATTCACGTCGTTCGTGCATCATGTTCATGATCTGTACTCGTATATGGTCCACCATACCCACGATAGGGAGATAACGATCTGCTTTAACCCAATTATTCCAACATTCGGCGATGTTATTATTTATAACACCCCATCTATTGCCAAGAAACAATGCATTTTCCCAACTCTGTGGTTCAGAATTTAAAATAAAATCCCTAGCAAGTGGCATGGACTCCAGGATATTTTTTATATGTTGTTCATGCTCCTGCAAAGATGGAGCATAAGCAGCTTTTTTGAATACCGAAGACCAATGCTTTTTGTTATGTTTTGGATAGCTTACGCAACACCTAAAATGGTTACAAAAAAATCAGATTAAATACATCTATTTATACATATAAAAAAAAGAACGTTCTACATAAAAATAAGTAATTGATTATGTACCACTTTCACAAAATTATCAACTAAATGTCTCAAGCAGTACGCATGGTGACTGCCCGTAAATAGTAGATTAACTGCCTTGATAATCCCAGGATGTCTGTCAGAGAAAAACGTGTACTCATTGAATGGAATGCTTTGACACGAAAGCAAAACACTTCTCAGATGATAACAAAACCATTCCCAATTAATATCATTCTCCGCGTCCACTACAGAATAAGCAATTGTGAAAAGATCATCATTGGCATCCTTCGACACAGCAAGTAGGATACAACCTTTAAACTTATTATTTATATGAGTCCCGTCCAAAAAAATCAACGGTTTGCAACCAGTAACAAAACCAACTACACATGCGTGCAAACAAATGAATAGTCGTTTAAATTTGTTAGTTTCGATATCAATCTCACACTCAGCAACACTTCCAGGATTCGTTTCTTTAACAGCTCGACAATACCATCTTAGTCTATCATAGCATCCCTTATCTGTGCCATGAATATCATGCATCGCTAACTCCTTGTCCTTCCACACATTGCGATAGTTTAACTCTACACCATAATCTCTTTGTAAGTCTTTTTGATTTGTACAAGGACGATAAGAGGGCTCTCCTATAAGTTTGCCTTTCACCACATTAGCTATCCATGTTGCATCTGCTCTAGGATGTCCTCTACTATGTAGATTATTCTCACCACATGTATGCTCTAAATTGCATTTTCGGATCGCAAATATATTGTCTGCTTTGTATTTAGAAGCATAAATTCTCCATCCACAACTAATGTCAGTACAAGTAACAGTGACTTTTTCGCTATCATTCTTTCTGTACAAAAATAAATGTCTTGTAGAAACAGCATAATTTTTAACACATCTTCTAAAGTCAGCAGCATCTTTGAATGTTTGACCTACACCACGAATACAATTAATCCAAGCATCTAGTGTATTACTCAAAGAGGCTTGATCAGCTTCGTTACCACTATTTCTCTGTCTGTCTTCCTCATCAACCCTTACCAATATGATATAAACTTGTTAAGTGCAAGATACAAAAATAACTTAACATAAAAAATTCAAAGTATGGAATGTAAATAATATTAGTATCGTCAAATAATTCATATCATGACAACAAAACATATTTATATTATTATAACATAGAACAAATTATATAACCACAATAATCTCAATTAATGCACAATTTCATGCTTGATAAATTAAAATATAAAAAAATTATCAAAACTAAACAAGGACATAAATCTAATATATTTTACCTCCGAATATTTTGGTTGCGGACATGTTCGTTTTTACTCTCTGCCCTCAATTCAATCATGCTGAGCTTCATACACATATGAAGATGAATCATATTTAGGACATCATGCATCGTCGTTCAAAGTCACGTTCATCTTGTGTTGGGGGGCTACGTATTGCAGAATCATAGCTTCAGGAGTAATCTCAGCACATTTTTTTCCAAGTCTCTCAAAAATGTCCAGCAAACTACAACCCGCTGAAAATTGAAATCAAAAACAACCTGTTTCTTGCATTTACAGCTACCCAAAAACGACAGGTTGCAAGACCCACTTTCATATTCCATTTTGCACCTAATAAAAAAAACATACAAAAGTAATTGATATGCACATTTCAAGACTTTAAAGAATTTTCAGAAAATTTTTAAACAAAATTAACAACTTTATCATTCAAGAACTAAAACATAAAAATTGAGGATAAAATTGCATTAATCGAGAAATCTAAAAATAATTTCTGCATTCATCTTTACACTGCTTTGTATTCAAATAAGGCAGCTGTATGATTAAGACCACAAGATACTTGAATTGCTTTTACGTTATTCTAAAAAACAATCATAATACAAAACCCTACATTTTCGAAATTCAATCGGTGGAATTCAAATAAATAATGGATTTAAAACAATAAAAAACACACAATAACAATTAAAAAACATAAGAAAATCATTAAATTGAAACAAATAAACACAAACTCACTAAAAGCTGGAATTTCACGAACTACCTAAAAGCTGGAAATTTCACGAAAAAAATGAGAAAGTTTGAGGAAAGAAACTCACCTTTACTTTTTGTTCCCTTCGATGAATTTTTTCTGCACGACAATCTTCAAGATTTTGAGCTTCAAGTAAATGAGGTTTCACACAGACCCATCATGGGATTTCTTCTCACGAAGCCGATGGGGGATTGGGGTAATAGTATTAAAATCCCAAATACAGATGGTGTTAGGGATTTTAATGGTAAAAATGAGTTTTAATTAAAAATGAGGTCAATTAGGTAATTTCATGCTTACGAGGGAGTTAAAACATATGAAATGGTTTTGTCAGGGAGTGAGAATATATTTGTTTTACACTAGGGACTGAACACAAACTTTGAAGTGGTATTAGGGATTTTAATACAATTGTCCCATAAAAGTTTAGCATTTATGATAAAAATTTGAAACTATTTTTAGATAACCTTCGTAATATTATACTCGTTTTGGTAATTTTAACAATAAAAAGATCTTAAAATGTCAATATATCAACATCTTTAATTTGTTTAAAATATGTTTATTCGAACACTTTAACAACTTATTTTTAAAACAACTCATGAGCTGATTTTAATAAGCTTAGTCAAACACCCTTCTAAGTCTAACACAATTTATGCTAGGAAAAAAAGATGCATTAATTCCCTTTCATGCTACTGTAGCAAGACATCATCAGTCACAACATATATCAGCAAGAGTTAAGAATGAGATACTACTCAGTAAATTGATAAGATGACAGCGCTGTCCAAACCATAATTAGCTTCTAATAGCTTTTCTTAATTTTCATTACCATTATTTGGTCAGTAGTCACACTCCCGTAGTCCAGTTATAATGTCTCGTTGCTACCACATTTCTAAAGTGTCATCGTCTTAACATCGGAAAAACAACCAACTCCGTAGCTTAATCGGTCTAAATACTAGTTAAAATCCACATATACCAACCTCGGCCCACAGTAAGTTGCAAGCTGATGAAACCCTTGAATTGCACCTGGGCAATGCTCCTTGTGATTCCAGCTCACTTATAATCCCTTGAACGACCTAAATGTTTCCCCAAACACCACACATGGAAAGAAATAACAGTAGCAACTCAGTCCAAACAAAATCACCCAATATTACAAAGCATACATAATCAAAGCATTGAACTAAAATTCACCTTCCGAAAATCTCTTGACTGAGCTGAGTCAAAAATTGGCCACACCTTGTCAAAATCCTGCAATAAGATCCACACTCCAACACGTCTCAATATATCATACACAACACAACAAAAGGAAACAAATTTAAAACAATAAAATTTCCTTGGCAGATTGAATGGCGGAAGAGGCCGACCCGAGGGGTGCCCCTGTTCGACCCGACCCTGATTAAGTTCGGATCCAGCCCGAGCAGCAAGCAATTCGTGTACATTGCACTCTCCAGCTCTATCTCCCGCTCCTTCTCTTTGTCCATCGTCATTCCACATGCACTCAAATCGGGTAACTTTGTGATACCCCGGACCGAGGATGGGTCCGGCCCACTCTCTGTAGCCCAGATAGTTAGTGGCCTAGCGTTCAAAAACTCTTGAGAGATCATCTACTGCGAAGTTGGCGGGAGGTCATCTCGGCCGACCTCTCAAACGCCTGTAATCGCGACAGGAAAAATAGTGCCTAGCCCCTATGCCGACCTCCAAGATGAGGTCATCGCACCGATTGGTAATGTTTTGGCCGACCTCCCGAGCCGAGCTTGCGAGAGACCAAGATGATAGGCGGGCTCATGCTTATGAGAACTTTTACCTAGACGTTAACGAGTAGCCCATAGAAATCAAGCCCACTAAGATCTAACCAAATCAAGCCAACTAAGATCTAACCAAATCTGGCACAGGATCTAACTAAATCTTTCACAAGATTCTGAGGATCTAAATCTACCAAATCAGGACTCTATTGTTCTCCTATAAATACCAGGCTTCGTTCTTTATTTATTCATTCATATACTCACTCGCTCTACACACATAATATTCTCTCGGTTTTCTATTCTCTGACTTGAGCGTCGGAGAGGCTACGCCGGAACAACCTTTCGGCCCCTTCTAACCTTCTTGTTTGTGCTTCCAGATTTCGAAGGTCCAATCCGAGCCCCCCAAGTGAAGATCCGACCTCTCAGCTACCATCCCGGATTTCAGCAACATCAATTTGGTTTTCCGATTAGATTTCGTTTCCGCTTTTACTTCACGTCTTTTTTGAAGTTTTGACTTTTAAAATGCAGCCTTTGGAATTATCTAAATTGTAAAATCCCCCTATTAGTTCACTGAAATTACGCTATAGCCTAGCCTAGGTTGATACACTAGATCTAGCATCGTGTTAATTAATTTCTCAAAAAGATGTAAAAGTGGTTTGTTTATATAAAATTTTTGAAGATGTAAACATGATAAGATGACATCAAAACTTGGTTTCATGATATGTAGATGTATATTTTTAGTCGAAAGTATGATTCATATCGATGTATTGTCTTGATTATAATCAACATAATTATGTTACCATTATAACCAATTTAAGAATCATTTATATTTGATGAGGTATTTGACATTTCATGTTGAAACTCGATAAGCATTTCACTGTTACGATAACTTTAAAATCGATATCATGATAAATTAGGTTTATGATACATTGGGTCTCAATTCAATAAATGTATGTATATACTGTAAAGTGTCATAAAACCACTATGATTTAATGTATATCGACAGATTAAAAGTATCATCTCATATATGAGACATAGATAAAAGTCATGCAAGACACATAAAATTGTATTTCACTTCAATTCATCGCACATCGATTTGCATGGAGCCGAATGTCATTATTTAGGTTCTAAATCATACAAAAAATTTCATGTTTGTTGGTCTCAAATTTTTTTTTTATCTTGTTAATTAAATTTTGATATTGATTTTTGGAAATCGACTTGATAATATCTCTGACTTGGGGATGATTGTCAAATGTGAGGGTTCCTTTTGCTATATTTTCTTGTTGTTGAGTGAGTGCGGCTTCACGTTTATGAGAATTTGGAAAATGCGGGTTGATTGACTCTAACGTGTGCCAGGGCACTCCTCTCCTTTGCCGGCCAGCTGCAACAACTTTGTTATCGTCGGCTGCTCTCGTAATTTATTAAATTTTTATTTTTTGGAAAGGAATTTGGGCCATTATATTGTTTAAAAATAAGCTGGTGTTATATTACGTGGCCCAAAATAAAGAAGCCCCGTGGCCCAAAATAAAGAGGCCCAGTGTTCATTACAGAGAACATAAAACCGAGCAAAGCCCAATACGAGGACCAGCCCAAGTCATGATTGGATACAAGTCTGGGTTATTTGATTTTTTGTTGCCTGTTCGTGTTTGTGTTGCTAAATGATTATGTGTGCAATTATTGAAAAGGAAGTATAAGAAGCTTCCTTTTCTTGTTTGACACGTGAAAGAGTTGATTCTGGATGGAAAAATTTATGGTCGGAAAGACCTTTTTAGAATAATAGGATGGTGATTTCATGGATTTTGAAGTGTTTTGTTCTGATTATTTGGGTGGTTGGATGTAATGCCCGAGATTTTTATTCTGTTAATCTTAGATTATTGATTATGAATTGATGTAATTATAGAAGGATCACTCCGAGACCAGATTTGGTAAAGCTTGTGATATTGTGTTGTGCGAGGACAGAAGGTCTCACGCATATGTGCGACATGAGCCGCGCATATGCGTGAGCAAGGCAGAAGACCTCGCGCATATGCGCGAGAGGATGGCGCGCTTATGCGCGAGCATGTGAAGAAGCCAAGTGCCGAGACAGTAGGTCTCGCGCATATGCGCGGAGACAGGGCGCGCATATGCGCGAGCTGATGAAAGGTAAAATGCCGAGACAGAGAGTCTCGCGCATATGCACCGGTGATGGTCGCGCATATGTGCGAGACGTGCAGTACAAAGGTTAAGCCACATGGCTTGGCATGCAATAAAATGAAGTATCATTCTTCATTTCCTTCATTTGCAGCAAGAAAGAGACGAGACTCCAGGGAAAAAGCTTGAACTTTTCTTAGATTTTGAATTGTTGACTTTTGCGAGATCCAACCGTCTGATCTTCAATCCGATTTTAGTACCGTGCTTCTATCGACAAGAGCTTCAAAAAGACGTAAGTTTTATTACTTTTCAGCATGGTTTGAAAATATAGTATTGAAGGATTCATGATATGATTATTATTATCTGTTCCTGAGATTGTTCTAATCGTATAATCAAAACCGGATCGAAGAACGGATACCGTATGAAATTATTATCATTTTCATATTTGAATTGATTGAGAATATACAGATTTGGTATTGGAATTGTGTTTATCGATTGATTATGAGTTGTGATTTGTATCTGTTGATATTGTATTGCTGGGTATATCGAGATTGTGCCGTTATGCCGTCGAAACAGAATTAGATTGAGTTCTGATCATATCCAGTATGGATTTGAATTGTATAGTGATATTGTATATTTCGAATGTCATTGCCAGATTGAGTGTTGACAGCTTCGAATTCAAGACTTCGACTTCATCATATCTATGAAAAGAAATGTATAAATCAATGTTAAACAGGGAAGATACGACTCGAGTTAGATTCGACTTGAGTTTGTTGTATTGCATTGATATTTGCAATTCTTGAGATTGATATGCTTAGTCTATGGATTTATAGCAAAGCATGTATTGAGTCTGTGGCAGAGGTGCCAAGTCACTGGATATTTGGTTTATATCGATGTTGCTTAGGAGTAGATCGACTCCTATTGTAGAAATTCGATATGATGTACCAAAGTCCGGGAACCGGGATCCCTAGATAAGAGTTGAGTCTAAGATTAAGAGTCAAAGAGTTTGATTTACAGTTTTTATATTGATTCATGCCTTTCAGATTATGATACATGTTATTGATAACTGTTCCATGCTTTTATATCTGTTTATATGATTTCATGTATACATTGTTTATACTGGGAATATATTTCTCACGGAGTTATCCAACTGTAGTTGTGTTTGCATGTGTACATGACAACAGGTGGGACATGATCAGGGTCGAGAAGAGGATGAGAGATTGAGTTTAGAGTGGAGATTCAGGCCCAGAAGTAGAGTTGATTTTCATCATTTGATATGTAGTGAATGAACATTAGTTTGTTATGATTTGCATTTTGTACAAGACTTGTACTTTGGATCTTGTTGTAGATATTTAACTTGATCTTGTGTTTGAATGAGATGAGATCTAATTTATTATAGATTTTGTACACTTGTTTATATAGTGTTCAACATTTAAAAAAAAATTTATGACCCAATTTATTTAATTGTTCCCAATTAATCCTAATGATGATTAAGAAGATGAATTAGCGTCCGGGTCCCCACAACAGGTGGTATCAGAGCAGTAGGTTCTTTAGACTGACTTAGAAGAGAGCGAGCGGGGTAGATTGAGTTTTCTTTCATTGCTTTTGTGATGACAACATGTTTTACTGCTTTAATACATGTTTACCTGAATATCTGATTTGATTGGAAACATGTATGAATTGAGAATGAATCAAAACTGATTCTTGATCAGAGGTATGATGATCAGAGGAGGACTGAAACAGATTTGTTATATTTGATTACTAATCCTTTAGATAATCAGATATGCCTCCTCGAAGAATCACAGAACAGGGTAGTACCTCTAGTAATCCGATGGATGTTACAGCAACACCTATGGAAACACTGCTGAAGAGATTTCAGTCGTTTAAACCGCCGACTTTGAGGGGCACAGAGAATTCTGTTGACTGTGAGAATTGGCTAGATGATATTGAGATGTTGTTTAATTCTCTGGATTACATAGATGAACAAAGAGTTAGACAGATTGGACATCAATTGCATGACGTTGCAAAGAATTGGTGGCTCACAACGAAGATGGCTTCGGAGCATCGAGGTACAGTTATTCCTTGGAAGATCTTTAAGACTGAATTCTATCAACGATTCTTCCTAGTATCGTACAGAAAAGACAAGGGTGCAGAGTTTGCTAATCTGAGACATGGTCAATTGAATATAGAAGAATATGTGACCAAGTTCTCTACCTTGTTACGTTTTGCTCCACATGTTGCTGAGAGTGATGAAACAGTGGCTGATCAGTTCATTGATGGGCTGAATCCTGAGATCTTTACACTGGTAAATGCAGGGCGACCGAATAACTTTGCTGATGCTTGGAACAGAGCTAAAGGAGCAGAAGCGGGTTTGATTAGACAGAGAGGAGCTTCGTATGTTGCTCCAGCACCGAAAAAGCAACAACCCTCAGTTCCATTCCACCAACCCCCTCCCAGATTTGAGAGTGGCAGTAGCAGCAGTGGAAAGAAATATTATTTGAAAGCCCGAGGGAAACAATTCAAGAAGTCTGGTAGTAGTTCATCTAGCTCCAGTGGTTCACGATAGAGCCAGAGTTATACCGGGATCTATTGCAGAGCTTGTGGAGGAAGACATCCCACAGAGCAATGCCAAGGAGTATTTGGTAGTTGCAATATCTGTCGACAGCAAGGACATTTTGCTAGAATCTGTCCACAGCGAGGTTCTCAACGATCCCAGGGAGCAGAATCATCTGGATCAGTGGCTCAGACTGATAGACGATCATCAGCTGTTCACTTCTTCCAGCCATCCCCTACTACTCAGTCACAGCAGAGGCCAGGAGGAAGCCAGACTGTTAGCCAACCTCCGAGACAGCAGGCCAAAGTGTTTTCATTGACTGAAGAACAGGACCAGGAAGCACCTGATGATGTTGTTGCAGGTAACTGTTCTCTTTGCGGTTACTCTGCTTATGTATTTATTGATACGGGTGCATCCCATACTTTTATATCTGAGCGATTTGCATTGATACATGATTTGCCTGTTGAGTCATTATCTACTGTAGTGATCTGTCTCTTCACCTTTGGGGAGAGGTCTTCTATCAGTGAAGTCTGTTAAACATTGTATATTGCAGTATGATTGGAATGAGATTGAGTTAGATTGTATGGTACTCGGTTTGTCTGATTTTGACTGCATTATCGGTATTGATATGCTGACAAAGTACAGAGCTACCGTAGATTGTTTCCAGAAAATTGTGAGATTCAGACCTGAGATGGCTGATAAATGGAAATTTTATGGTAAGGGTTCTAGAGCTAGAATTCCTTTGATATCTGTGTTGTCTATGACTCGATTATTACAGAAAGGATCAATGGGATTCCTTGTGTATTCAGTAGATGTACTGAAATCGAGCCCGTCATTGGTAGATTTGCCAGTGGTATGTGAGTTTGATGATGTCTTTCCAGATGAGATTCCGGGTTTGCCTCCAATCCGAGAGATATATTTCAGTATTGAAATGATACCAGGTACTGTTCCTATTTCTAAAACTCCATACAGAATGGCACCGATTGAATTGAAAGAGCAATTAGAAGATTTACTGGACAAGGGTTACATCAGACCGAGTGTTTCTCCTTGGGGTGCTCCAGTACTGTTTATCAGAAAGAAAGATGGTTCAATGAGACTCTGTGATGCGATCCCGCCCACGAGATCTTTAATTTTTCCCGATCTTTGAAACAAGTAATTGATAGGTGTGAAAATCGCCTCTAGATCACGCGGTCTAGCAACAATTCATCAACGATAGAAACAATCTCGTTCCAGAGAACCTCCAAAGAACCCGTCCTTGGCAACCCTCATGATATTCGATTGACAAACGCCACAAAAGATAAATCTTTTGATAAGTTTGATTTGATACAACGCAAAAGTTATAACGAAACTTAAGCTTGTTTTTGAGAGAATTCTCAAAGAAAGTTTTTATAAACTCAATCAGTAATGAACAAAAGTTGTTTTCAATCAATAAAATTCATCTATATATTGATACCAAATCAAAAAGATATGAAATCTACTTGCCAAGATAATAAAAACTCTAAAATAGGAAACTAGGATTCTTCCCGAAACTGACTCGCGCTCGGGCGGTAGAATATTACCGCTCGAGCGCCAAGGCTTCTGTACTACTCGCGCTCGGACAGTAAGTATGGCGCTCGGGCGGTAATATTTGACCGCTCGGGCGCCGATGCTGCTGGACTCAACTTCATCTATCACTTGAATAATGTTCTTGTGACTTCCAAACTCACTTCCATGCATCAAAACCCTCCAGCACTTTGCACCTCGCTTGTAAGACCTTCTTCACTGCTCATAAGTCCGTGCAACGCTTCCTTGAACTTCTTCAATCGTCCCCTCGTGATTGGTCCCTCCGGCAACTCCAAAGGGTCCCATGCTTTCCTTGGCGCCTGACCATCCGTGTTCGCATCAAACGCTACCATGATTGCATCACTCTGCATTAACTATTGGCAACTGAACAAGGCTACGATAAAGAATAAATGTAAGGTCCAGTAATTTAATTCACGTAACCTGAATGCATGCAATCTAGGATTTTATTTTAAATTATATGTTTAATTATTTTATGCATTTTATGCATAATTCATACATGGTAGTAATTATTTCACGAAATTTTAAAAGTTCATGTATTAGGGATTCTAGATGCATTTCACATTTGAACGAGGAATGGGGACCGGACCGGAGAATTTTCAAGAAAATTATTTTAATTACATGATTTATTTTTATTAATTAATATAAGGTGTTTTTAAGTGTATTTTTTAAAATGGGATTTTTGGGGTATTTTAACCGCATGATTTTATGTTTTTAAGGTACGCAAATTTTATCGATTCGAGGGACTTTTTGAGGGTTCGGTTAATATTTTCAAAAACTTTCCAACACGAAATATTTTTCAGGAGTGTGTTTGGATTAAATGGGCTTATTTTTAAGTTCATTGGGCTTAAATATTTTTTTTACTTCTAATTAAACAATTAAAGTCTATTATCTACTAATTAATAATTCAATTATTATATTAGAACTACCCTACATCTATATTATACAACAACCGACACCCCATTAAAAATTTAGGATACTTAGTTTCAGAAAAATAATGGGAGACACCAATTTTAAGCCACGGTTGTTTGTTGGTTCATGCATCAAAGGCTATCCGGCGCTCCTCTCTTCATTCCTCTTGCGTTTATTCATCATAAGGCATGCCAAGTACTTGTGTTTCTGCATCTTACTCGCTATATGTATGCTGTTATATGTTCATTAGTTTGAGGATTTTTCGATCCAACGCATAGCATGGAGGTTCTTCGATTTTGGGTAAAATTCATGCATATTTTGAGCACCACTCACGTTTTTCTGATTTTTGGTGCAAGGGACTGCTGTAATAGGATGACAATGGGTTGTACAGATCGTGTTTGGTGTGGTTTAGTTGCTGGTGTGTGCATATCGTTCGAGTTGTGATGACAAAGGGTGAGGGCCGAGAGTAAGGTGTGATGGGGTGGCTTGGTTTTTGGGATAAGTTTAGTGCAAGGGATTAGCTAGCCACGCATGGACCTAGATGAGCCTTAGACCAGACCTTCTTGGGTCTTAGACAAGGTTTGGAAGGGCTCGGCTCGTGCTGGAACCATCCCAAGCAATGTGGATCGAGAGGGTTGAAGCTTGGCTTCGGTTTAGTAGTTTGGGGAGAATAGCGAGTTGTAGGGAGCTGCGGCTTGCATGAGGTGATTGGCGTGGGTTCTTGGGGTCCAGAGTAGTCCTAAGTTGGTCTAGGGGAGGCCGAGCCAAAGCTAGCTCATCGGGTCTAGGCTAAGAACGAAATAATGGGGGTTTAGCTCACTAGGGATGAAACGCGTTCCTGCTGTAATTTCCAGCAGTATATCAGCAGGGTTTTTAAGGTTCTAAGGGGTTCGAATTTTGTGGATTCAGGTCTGGTATGGTGTTGTTAAGTCATGTTTTAAGTTTGGTAAAATTCGGTTAAGTTTCGAGACGGTTCGGGTTAAAACCGGAACCACGGTCCAAGTTTTAAAACAATTCGGTTAAGTTATGAAATATGCTCGAGTTTACGTCTAGGGATGCTTTTAAATATGTTTTGGGACATTTTTAAGAGTTTGGTAAGTTTCTGATCAAAATGATGAGTTTTGGATTTATCCGGGATTTAATCGCCGCACGAAAGGTTAATTAAAGAATTAATTGAAACGCCTAGATTTAAGCTTAATAAAATTATGGAAAATTATATTTAAGCTCAAATAATTATTAGAAGTCTAAGTTTTTAATTTGGAAATTTTATGGTAAAGTTTGGTTTAATTCGGGATTAAAACGTATTAATATGTTATATGTAAGAATTAATTTAAAAGTCATCGATTTAAGCCAAGTAAAAATATGAGAAAATTCGTGTAGGCTTAAATAATTATTTGGGACATGTTAGAGTCAATAGAATTAAGAAAAGATCAAAAACGTGAAATTTGAAAAGATTAAAAACGTGAAATTTTACGTCTAGGGGAAAAACAAATATTTTTGGGTTTCTAGAGGCAAAATGATCATTTTGCACTCGGGGTGAGATTTTAGTCCTAGCAGCGCTCTGAGCACATTTTATCATGATTTAAATGTTTATGCATCACGTTTATGATTTTTACGCAATTATGATAAATACGGTGCATGCTTGGTTTAAAATAAAAGTTACGTATATGCATGTTTTTATTAAGTGATGATTATGATGCTATTTTTGAAGGATGGGATTTGGTTGTGACTGACGATGTATATGTATACGATGATATGAGATATGATGAGCTGAGGCCAGGGCTCAGTGGACGGGTAATGCTGTCGCTAATGTCCCTCGCCGCCGGGTACCACGGTTACATATAGATGGATCCATCGATAGAGCTGATACGAAAGTCACAACTAATGAAATGAATTCAATTAAAAAGAAAACGTATACGTATATGATGACATGAGATGACATGTTTTGACACGATATGATTTTACACGACACGTATACGTATATGATGACATGAGATGACATGCTTTGGCACGATACGATTTTACACGACACGTTTATGTTATGCTTTTAAGTTCATGAAAGATATGTTGAGTATGATATTTTTCACTGCTGTGTGCTATGTATATGTACTTGTTATTCCTGGTACAGGTGTGTTGAGTCTTTAGACTCACTAGGCGTGTGTGATGCAGGTGAGCTAAATGTTGAGGAGACTGGAGGTGCCGAACTCTGAGTAGGCAGACCTGGTGCGGTGACACAACCCGAGGACCACATGTTTTCCGCATTACGATTTAAGCAATTAAGAGGAGATGAACATTTTCTTAAGATGATGATTTTATGATTTTTACACGTTTACGTTTACGTATGGTTTTGGACGAGTTTGGTTTTTTTAAACTATGCTATTTTTACTGTCAAATATTTAAGATCATTTTTAAATATTATTTCGAAAATGAGAGCTGTATAAAAAAAAAAATTTCCGCACTTTTAAAACTAGTAGACGTTACAGTTGGTATCAGAGCCTGGGTCCTGTATAGGGTTGTGACGCCGTCAGCTTCTGCTGCTCAGTCTTCAAAGCCTCAAGTCTGTAAGCTTTTACGATTTTAATGTTTTAATTGATTCATTGTTATCACCTGCATGATTTCATGATTTACGCATTATGATGATTTAGTGCTTATGTTTAACTGTTTTTACACTATAAGGTCCACTAATTTCAAAACTAGAATAAGTGCATGATGGGTTACGTTTTAATTGGACTGTAATCAGATATGCCTCCTAGACGCGAGCCCAGGATGGTTAGAGTAGATGATATCCCTGAGGATGGCAGAGGGCCTCCACCACCACCGCCAGGAGACCCAGCTACCCGAGTTTTTGAGGGTATGGCTAGATTGTTGGAGCAGGTACAGCAGGCTCCTAGACAGCAGACTGATACCTTTGATCAGTTCCGTAGGCTCAACCCGAAGGAGTTCGGGGGTACCACTGATCCATTCGTTGCAGAGGGATGGATTAGATCACTGGAGCTACATTTTGATTACCTCAAGATGAGAGATGGCGACCGGGCCAGGTGTGCCATTTATATGCTGAGGGATGATGTGTCCCTGTGGTGGGAGGGAGCCGCACATGCAGTGAATGTGGATACTCTCATGTGGGCCAGATTCAGGGAGATGTTCTTCGGGAAGTATTTCCCAGCTGACGTCAGGGGCCGCCTGACGAGAGAGTTCATGAGCCTCAAGCAGGGAGATTTATATGTGGCGGAGTTCATCCGCAAGTTTGACAGGGGCTGCCATTTTGTGCCCATGATAGCAGGGGATGCCGCCCAGAAGCTGAGGCATTTCCTTGATGGACTGAGACCTACCCTTTGCCGAGATGTCATGCTAATGAGGCCGGCAGATTACGATGAGGCCACTTTCTGTGCCTTCCAGGCAGAGCAGGCACTCCGAGACATAGATTTTGAGTTGCAGCGGAAACGGCACCAGACTCAGTCCAGTTTCCAGCCTCATAAGAAACAGTTTATCGGACCGTCAAGACAGCAGGGGCAGTAGAAGCCTCAAGGACAGTTTAGGAGGCCACATCAGCAGCAGCAGAGACCCCCTCAGGCGCCAGGGGCGCCTAAGCCAGACGACAGACAGCCGTGCCCACAGTGCAACAGATTTCATTTTGGTAAGTGCATGTGGGGGACCTTTAAGTGCTTTGTGTGCGGACAGGAGGGGCACAAGGCTGCAGATTGCCCTAGGATCCAGGACCCCACTACTGGTAGGGCTTACGTGATGCATGCCGAGGAGGCGGAAGCAGCGCCAGACTCGACATTGATTACTGGTAACCCTTTGATTAAGATTTTAATTTACTGTACAATTGTATGGATTTTATGCTTGTTGGAGGAATTAATTGTGGAATTTATAACTTAGAAAGATTTAGGATGCATGTTCTACTTGGTTGGGAGTAAGAATCTAACTGGTTGATCCGAGGAATTATAGGGACCTAATTATAATAACAGATAATTTAATGACTAAAAATGCAATTTTTGAAACTTTAAGGGATTAATTTGTAATTTTCGATTTTCTGAGGTTGAATTTCGAACTTTTGGGAATTGATGCTTGGGATAATTCAGTATTTGTTCGAGGACTTTGGGGTAATTGTCGATAAGAAGTTCCTTAAGTTCAACTTTATTAGATTTGATGGTATGTTTGTCGCAGGGAGGATACATATTGCAGGTGTAGCCACGCATGCATTGCTAGATTCAAAGGCTACGCATTCGTTCATATCCGAATATTTCATGAAGCGACTAGAAATCATACCAGTAGCGATGGATTTGGGTTACAAAGTATCGATCCCATCCGGATATCAGATGTTCACCTCCTAGATAGTAAAGAGATTAGAGCTTCGGTTACAGAAGTATTCGGTGCACGCAGATTTGATAGTACTAACACTACCGGAGTTTGACATCATATTGGGCATGGACTGGTTATCTTCTCATGGTGCAGTCGTTGATTTTCGACAGAGGTCAGTGTCTGTCATACCACCTAGTGGAAAACCATTTGTTCTTGAGGCAGCCAGACATCAGCAGTTCCCGCACGTCATTTCCTACTTGTGTGCGAGGAAGCTTATCAAGAGAGGTTGTCAGGCATTCTTAGCCAGCATTATATCAGTGACAGAGCCAGTCAGTCAGAGGCTGGAGGATATAGATGTGGTCCGTGAGTTCTCTAGTGTGTTCCCTGACGATGTTTCAGGTATACCACCGGACAGAGAGGTGGATTTCTCTATTGAGCTTATGCCCGGGTCAGTGCCGATATCTAAGGCACTCTACCGTTTAGCGCCTACTGAGATGAAGAAGATCAAGGATCAGATTCAGGATCTTCTAGATAAGGGTTTCATTTGCCCTAGCTTTTCTCCTTGGGGCACTCCAGTGTTATTCGTCGAGAAGAAGGATGGCAGCATGCGACTGTGTATTGACTACCGAGAGCTAAACAGAGTCACAATTAAGAATAAGTATCTGCTGCCAAGGATCGAGGACTTATTTGATTAGCTTCAGGGAGCGTCGATGTTCTCCAAGATAGATCTTCGATCCGGATATCATCAGCTGAAAGTGAGGGAGTCAGATGTGCATAAGACAGCCTTTCGGACGCGTTATGGACATTATGAGTTTTTGGTGATGCCTTTTGGTGTGACGAACGCGCCAGCGATCTTCATGGATCTCATGAATCGGGTGTTTCATCCATATTTAGATCAGTTCGTCATAGTCTTCATTGACGATATTTTGATATATTCGAAGAACAGAGAGGATCACAGGCAGCATCTGAGGATAGTATTGCAGACTCTACAGGATAGACGATTGTATGCTAAGTTCAGCAAATGTGGGTTCTGGCTTGACAAGGTGGCATTCTTTGGCCACATCGTATCTCAGGATGGCATAGAGGTTGACCCCAGCAAGGTAGAGGCGGTCAAAGATTGGCTTGTTCCTAAGAGTGTGACAGAGATCCGTAGTTTCTTGGGATTGGCAGGCTATTACAGGAAGTTCATCCAGAACTTCTCTTCTATTGCGGTGCCTATGACCGCATTGACGAAGAAGAATGCCAAGTTTATCTGGGGACCCGAGTGTCAGGAGAGCTTTGACAGACTGAAGCTAGCATTGACCACTGCACCAGTACTAGCTATGCCATCAGGGCAGGGAGAGTTTGTGGTCTATACAGATGCATTTAAGCTTGGATTGGGCGCAGTTCTGATGCAACATGTCCAGACAGCTGAAGGTTCATGAGCAGAACTATCCGACTCATGACCTCGAGCTAGCAGGAGTGATATTTGCCCCAAAGATCTGGAGACACTATCTGTATGGAGAGAAGTGCAAGATTTTCACAGATCATAAGAGCCTGAAGTACTTTTTCGCACAGAAGGAATTGAACATGCGACAGAGAAGATGGCTTGAGCTGGTGAAGGATTATGATTGCGACATTAGCTACCATTCGGGTAAGGCTAATGTGGTTGCAGACGCTCTGAGCAGGAAGCACGTTGTTCTTGCCCATTTATCAGTACAGAGACCGTTGCAGGCTGAGATTCAGAAATTCGAGCTTGCAGTTTATGCCAGGGGCGAGGCCTCGAATCTTGCTACTCTGACTGTACAGCCGACTCTGAGAGACAGAATCCGGACAGAGCAGACTTCTGACGAGCAGTTACAGAAGTGGAGACAGAGGGACGAGGCTAAGGGCCAGAGACTGTATACAGTGGTGGACGACATAGTCAGATATAGAGATCGTATATGGGTTCCTGACAATAATTCTCTTCGAGAAGATATCTTGAACGAGGCCCATAGCATCCCGTATTCCATCCATCCAGGGAGTACAAAAATGTATAAGGATCTTCAGACTCTATATTGGTGGCCGGGCATGAAGAAGGATATTCTGCGTTTCGTATGTGAGTGTTTGACTTGTCAGCAGGTTAAGGCAGAGCATCAGAGACCTGCAAGGAAGCTGAGGCCACTCCCTATTCCCGAATGGAAATGGGAGAACATTACTATGGATTTTGTGACAGGACTTCCAAGGACTACTGGAGGATTTAACGCCATCTGGGTGATTGTTGATCGGCTCACTAAATCGGCTCATTTCTTACCAATCAGGAAGACATTCACCATGACTCAGTACGCAGAGATGTATATAAAAGAGATAGTCAGACTGCATGGGATTCCAGTGTCCATAGTGTCAGACAGAGATCCGAGGTTCACGTCTGCATTCTGGAAGAGTCTTCACAAGGCTTTGGGTACGAAGTTATTGTTCTGTACTGCTTTTCATCCTCAGACAGACGGTCAGTCAGAGAGAGTGATTCAGATTCTGGAGGAACTACTCCGAGCTTGTATGATTGACTTCCAGGGCAGCTGGGAGTCGAAGTTATCTCTTGTGGAGTTCACATACAACAACAGTTATCAGGCATCGATAGGTATGGCTCCATATGAGGCACTTTATGGGAGGAACTGTAGGTAGCCAGTTCATTGGGATGAGGTAGGAGAGCGAGCAGAGTTGGGTCCGGATATTGTCAGACAGACAGCAGATTTATTGGCCAGGATTCGGGACAGGATGAAGACTGCACAGAGCCGCCAGAAGAGCTATGCTGATCAGAGGCGACGAGATCTCGAGTTCGCAGTAGGGGATCATGTGTTCCTGAAGGTAGCACCGATGAAGGGTGTGATGAGGTTCGGGAACAAGGGTAAGCTCAGCCCTAGATTCATCGGCCCATTCGAGATCCTAGAGAGAGTAGGAACACTTGCGTACATAGTTGCCTTACCGCCGAATCTGGCGGGAGTTCATAACGTATTTCATGTCTCTATGCTGCGGAAGTACATGTCGAATCCTTCTCATATACTTAACTATGAGCCACTTCAGCTGACACCACACTTATCATTCGAGGAGAAACCCACTAAGATTTTGGACAGGCAGGAGAAGAAACTCCGGAACAAAGTGATCCAGATGGTCAAGGTCAAATGGTTGAATCATTCCGAAAAGGAGGCTACTTGGGAGACCGAGACCGAGATGAGAAGTCGATACCCGGAGTTATTCAGTACGTTCTAAATTTCGAGGACGAAATTTTATTTAGGGGGGGGGGGGAGTTGTAAGGTCCAGTAATTTAATTCACGTAACCTGAATGCATGCAATCTAGGATTTTATTTTAAATTATATGTTTAATTATTTTATGCATAATTCATACATGGTAGTAATTATTTCAAGAAATTTTAAAAGTTCATGTATTAGGGATTCTAGATGCATTTCACATTTGAACGAGGAATGGGGACCGGACCGGAGAATTTTCAAGAAAATTATTTTAATTACATGATTTATTTTTATTAATTAATATAAGGTGTTTTTAAGTGTATTTTTTTAAAATGGGATTTTTGGGGTATTTAAACCGTATGATTTTATGTTTTTAAGGTACGCAAATTTTAACGATTCGAGGGACTTTTTGAGGGTTCGGTTAATATTTTCAAAAACTTTCCAACACGAAATATTTTTCAGTAGTGTGTTTGGATTAAAGGGGCTTATTTTTAAGTTTATTGGGCTTAAATATTTTTTTACTTCTAATTAAACAATTAAAGTCTATTATCTACTAATTAATAATTCAATTATTATATTAGAACTACCCTACATCTATATTATACAACAACCGACACCCCATTAAAAATTTAGGACCCTTAGTGCAAAAGGCCCTAAGACTTCTTGCTTGAAAATTTGCGGAAAATTAAAAATTTTCTTTTTTAAAAGAACTTAAATGGCCTCATTCATAAAATCACTGGTGAATCAAGTTCAATATTTCAAAATATTGCAGCGGAAGAAAATAAAGTTTGCCAAAACTCACAATTTAAAAATATCCAACGACTGATAAGATGTCTGCGGAATAAAATAACAACTGCTGCTGTGAGGTCCTCGGGTGCCACTACTGCCGACCCAAGCTGGCTCACTGGTCCCCTCCCTCGGCCCTGGCCTCATCAGTACCTACAACAATCAAGTCTAGTGAGCCTAAAGACTCAGCATGCATATATCGCAGGTAACGAGTAAAAATCTGAATTAAAATATGCATGAGTTAACATATCCTGTCCTGAGGCATGATGAAAATAATCTGTACTGAGCAATTATAATACGTGCATAACTGAACTGATAATCACAGAAAAAAAAATGTTTGCTCCTTGGAGCCTGTACTGAAATAACTGATAAAATTTTCTGTTGAGATTATGTTTTACGCCTGTGGCCACTGCACTAAGCTGAACTGATCGGTAACTGGCTACCGGAGAGACTGAAACTGAACTGAGCTGGCCGGTCACTGGCGACCGGGTGGTACCATACTGAACTGATCGGTCACTGGCGACCGTATAAAATAACACTCCCACATAGTGAATGAACCACAAGCCATATCGCATAAATCTCAAAAATAATCATTTCTATTTAATGCACGTAAAATAATTAACTGGCATAATGAAAATTCCTGTATATGTTACCAATTGGATTGGATTGGATCGTCCCCAGGCTCGCTGCAACCTAACTGTGCAATGAAAAATATGCAATAGCTTAAACATGACCAACTACGCAATTTACGTTCAAAAGATGCGACTATGATGTCTAATGACTTCGCATTTAATCATGACTCCGAGCCAACCTGAACCGACACCGAACCGACGTATAGTCATGATTAAAATACGCTGAAAAATCATAAAATAATGCTCCTAAAATGATAGGGTCGAAATCTAGGTGGAATGGAGGCCAAAACACGAAACGCTCTTTCGAGAGTCAATTTGGCACATCGCACCGTAAATTCTCGTACGACCTCAAAAATGATCTAAATGACGAACGGTCAAAAACATGACCTTCCTAACTCAATGAGGCACTGTCCAGTCCAAGGCCATGGGCTAAAAGCCAACCAAGAACTCGAACGAGCCACCGAAACGACACAGCAACTTGCTGTAATTTTCCAGCAGCTGCAACCTTGCTTGCATCGCGTCGTTTGCGAGACTTTTGGCCATTGGGGCTTGAACCACCGACCAAATCCTCTCCACAACGTCCCAAGGAATGATTCAAACCATGGCTAAGGGCTTTTGGCCAGCCATAGTTCGCACCATTCCAGCAACAACCGAAAACTCATACCGAGAATGCTTTTGTATGCGTGTGTAGTGTGTTGCTTCGATTGATGTCTCGTGTCGTTCCAGTGGCCATTTGATTGACCATGGCACGATCTAGACATCTAGGGGCATGGTATGAACCGTGGCTAAGGGCCATAGGCCAACCAAGATCCACATCAAACCACACAATTCGAAAAACATGATGCTGTCAAAAGAAGGGAAACCGAGAGGGGAGGGGCTGTTCTTGTTGTTTATTTAAAAACCGATGAGCCATGGACCAAGCCACCAAAAGGGCGAATTAGTCACGTCTTAGACATGCTAGGGGAGTGATCCAACCATGGATAAGAGCCCTTAGGGCAGCCAAGATCAGATTTAATCCCTTGACATAAAAACTGAAATTTTCGAACACATGAGAAGCAATGGGAAAGTTGCTGTCATTCTGAATTTCCAGCGAGCATGGGGTTAAAACAATGGACAAACGTGGTCCTAATGCATCCTATTACATGTATATAGGTCGCCTTGGGAGCCTAGAATCGAACCAATCACCTGAAACAACAAAACTCAAAAAAACGTGAAGCTTGTCATAAAAGGGCCGAAATCTGCATGCATTATTTTCTGAAAATTCTATGATGTATTTCGGTTTTTGCATGATAAAACATGATCATGTACTGAAAAATAATTGATAATATGACTTGATTGAGGTTTGAAAGAAATCTAGACATGCCTGGTTTCGTTTCGAAAGAAAACGAACGAAACGACGACGACGCGGCACGGAGGAGATGGAGCGCTTCTTTCCTTTCCTCTTCTACTCGATTTTTCTCCCTTCGCTTAGCTATGAGTCCCACGATTTTCTTCTCTCAAAAACACTCTGAATTTCGTGACTAAGGGAGGGGATATGATGGTTAGGGGAGTGAGGGAGATGGGTGCAAAATTAGGGAAAGAATCAAGACCAAGTCTCCATTTTTTTGAATTTTGAATTGTGGTTTGCTATCAATTCTACTTGGAGGGATTATGGTGGTGCAATGACCGATTCTACATGCTCATCTAGACTAGGATAATGTTCTAACATTAATTAATTACATGGTGCTCCCAAAAATCCTAGATTTATCCTACTAATTACATGCAAAGAAATGGTCAAAGTTGATGAGTTGGCAATTGAATCCTCTAGTAACCAAGGGGTGGCCGAAATCTACTAATAAAATGAATGTGGAGTGTTGTTTATTTACTAAATTAATAACTCTAAAAAGCCTCACTAATCCTTTAATTAATTTATTGAATAAATCCTTTAATTATGCAACTTAAATGAGCTTATTTCTTAATCACCTCAAGCATCTTAAATTAAATCCTCAAACCTCCTTTTTAACTTAAATGAACTTACTTCTAGCTAAATTAACTTCTGGAAATATTTCTCAAATCCTAAATTCTATCTCCAAACTCCGACTCCAGTCCGGCCTCACTGAAAATAACTGAAATGCTAAAAATCAAACTACTGAACTGAGATAATAAAATAATTAACTTCAAAGAAATGCATTTAAAATAATCATGCAATGAAGTCAATTAAATTTAAAAAATCTAGAATTATGCATGGCTTATACGTAAACTGATTTACGGGTTCTACAATCCTTCCCCCCATAAAATAAATTTCGTCCTCGAAATTAGAACTCACCGAATAACTCGGGGTAACGCTCCCTCATCTCTGACTCAGACTCCCACGTAGCTTCCTCCTCAGAATGGTTAAGCCATTTGACTTTGACTCGCTTAACCAGCTTGTTCCGAAGCTTCTTCTCCTGCCGGTCTAGGATCTGCACTGGTCTCTTCTCATAAGACAAGTTCGGAGTAAGCTGCAACGGCTCGAAATTCAGCACATGCGAAGGATTTGCCATATACTTCCTTAGCATGGAGACGTGGAACACATTGTGTACTCCGTCCAGATTCGGCGGAAGAGCAACACGATAAGCTAGCGTCCCAACTCTGTCAAGGATCTCAAACGGTCCAATGAATCTCGGACTGAGCTTCCCTTTCTTGCCAAACCTCATGACACCCTTCATAGGTGCCACTTTCACAAAGACATGATCGCCCACTGCAAACTCTAAATCTCTCCTCCGCTGATCGGCATAACTCTTCTGTCGGCTCTGAGCAGTCCTCATCCTATCACGGATTTTGGCTACTACCTCTGCTGCCTGCTGAACAATCTCTGGACCCAACTCTGCTCTCTCTCCTACTTCATCCCAATGAACAGGAGATCTGCACTTGCGGCCATACAGTGCTTCATACGGAGCCATACCAATAGAAGACTGGAAGCTGTTGTTGTAGGTGAACTCAACCAGTGGCAAGTTCGACTCCCAACTCCCTGAGAAATCAATGACGCAAGCGCGAAGAAGATCCTCCAAAATCTGAATAACTCGCTCCGACTGCCCATCTGTCTGCGGATGGAAAGCTGTGCTAAACAGCAACTTCGTACCCAAAGTCGAATGCAAGCTCTTCCAAAATGAGGAAGTGAATCTGGGATCTCTGTCGGATACGATCGAAACTGGAATACCATGGAGTCGGACTATCTCTCGGATATACAGCTCTGCATACTGAATCATAGTGAAAGTCGTCTTAATAGGCAAGAAGTGCGCTGATTTGGTAAGACGATCTACAATCACCCAAATAGCATTCGATCCCCTGGCTGACTTCGGCAATCCGGTCACAAAATCCATGGTAATGTTCTCCCACTTCCACTCATGAATAGGAAGAGGCTTGAGCAAACCTGCTGGTCTCTGATGCTCGGCCTTCACTAAATGACAGGTCAGACACTCGGACACAAACCGTCTGATGTCCTTCTTCATCCCTGGCCACCAATACAATAGCTGCAGATCTTTGTACATCTTCGTACTCCCAGGGTGAATGGAGTACGGGGACGTATGGGCCTCTGATAAGATGTCTGCTCGGATCGAATCACTGCTAGGAACCCATATCCTATCTCGGTATCTCACAATACCGTCGCTGACTGAATGCAAAACACTGCCCTTGGCTTCATCTCTCTTCTTCCACTGTGCCAACTGCTCATCTGCGGCCTGACCACTGCGAATACGGTCCAAAAGGGAAGACTGAATGGTCAAGGTAGATAGACGAGGAACTCTACCTCGAGGGTAAGTCTCAAGATCAAACCTCTGCATCTCAATCTGAAGAGGTTTCTGAATCGTCAAGTGAGCCATCACTGCGACTTTTCTGCTCAAAGCATCCGCAACTACATTAGCTTTACCCGGGTGGTAGCTAATGTCACAATCGTAGTCTTTCACAAGCTCCAACCAACGCCGCTGACGCATGTTCAGCTTCTTCTGCGTAAAGAAATACTTGAGGCTCTTGTGGTCGGTAAAGATTTGACACTTCTCTCCATACAGATAGTGCCTCCAAATCTTCAAGGCAAAAACTACGGCCGCTAACTCCAGATCATGGGTAGGGTAATTCTTCTCGTGGATTTTCAGCTGTCGAGAAGCATACGCTATCACTCTCCCATGCTGCATCAGAACTGCACCTAAATCAAGCTTCGAAGCATCTGTATAAAGGACAAACTCGCCGGGCCCTGATGGCATGGCCAAAACTGGTGCTGAGATAAGAGCTTGCTTCAAAGTATCGAAGCTCTTCTGACACTCCTCGCTCCAAACAAATTTCACATTCTTCTTGGTCAGTGCTGTGAGTGGAACGGCAATGGATGAGAATCCCTGAATGAACTTCCTGTAATATCCTGCCAACCCAAGAAAACTGCGGATCTCGGATGCATTCTGAGGCACAACCCAATCTCTGACTGCTGCAACTTTTGCGGGGTCTACCTCAATACCACTGCTGGAGACAATATGGCCCAAGAACGCCACCTTCTCTAACCAGAATTCGCATTTACTGAACTTTACGAATGATTTGTGCTTCTGCAATGTCTGCAACACTGTGGTCAGATGTCTGCTGTGCTCCTCCCGACTCTTGGAGTAGACGAGAATGTCATCTATGAACACTATCACAAACTGGTCCAGATACGGCTGGAATACGCGATTCATGAGATCCATGAAGATCGCTGGCGCATTCGTCAGTGCGAACGGCATCACAAGGAACTCATAGTGGCCATAACGAGTCCTAAAAGCAGTCTTGGAAACATCAGCATCTCTGACCCTCAACTGGTGATAACCAGAACGCAGATCAATCTTGGAGAAAATCGAAGCTCCCTGCAACTGGTCAAACAGATCCTCAATCCTCGGCAGTGGGTATTTATTCTTCACTGTAACCCTGTTCAACTCCCGGTAGTCAATGCAAAGCCTCATCGTGCCATCCTTCTTTTTCACAAATAAGACTGGCGCGCCCCATGGAGAAAATCTCGGGCGAATGAACTCCTTGTCGAGAAGTTCCTGAATCTGCTTCTTAAGCTCTGCCATCTCTGTCGGTGCTAGTCGGTACGGCGCTTTGGATATCAGAGTCGTACCTGGCATAAGCTCAATGGAAAACTCCACCTCTCTCTCGGGTGGCATACCAGAGACGTCTTCGGGAAAAACGTCTAAGAAATATCTGACAATCGGAACATCTGAGGCTGACTGGCTGGGTTCCTCGGGGACAGATAAAAAGGTCGCTAGAAATGCCCGACACCCTCTATGCATGAGTTTCCTAGCTTGAACATACGGAATAATGCGCGGTAAAGGAAAGTACCTGTCCGGCTCAAATAAGAACTGCCCCATTCCAGGCGGTCGGACAAGAACAGATCTCCGCTGGAAGTCTATCAACACTCTGTTCCTCAATAGCCAGTCCATCCCTAGGATGATGTCAAATTCTGGCATCGGTAGCACGATCAGATCCGCATAAACAAGATTACCGTGCAGCTCAAGGTCTATATCTCGGATAACGTTGGTAGCTGCCATCTCCTCGCCTGACGGCAACACTACTGAAAAGGCTGTATCTAGCCCAATGGTCTGGATCTTGAGAAAGTTTGCAAAGACCTCCGAAATAAACGAGTGAGTGGCCCCTGAATCTATCAAGGCCTTGGTTGCGGAACCAGATATAAAAATTCTCCCTTAAAGAGCGGAGCTCTAAGTTGAATCCAGTAGTTACAAGAACTAAACTTATAGACATGCAAAGGTCAAGGTTCTTCTAGCTTAATTTCCCCCAAAATAAATCTGAGTAGAGCATGCAATCCTATAATAGTTCTAAGTTCAAATCTAAATCCCGATTCCCAAAACATGGAAATTCAAATAATAACTTAAAGTTTAAAGGTACATGTCAACAACATAGTCTCCGGGTTGGTTTCCGTGGCATGGAGAGCAAAAACTCTGCCTTGGGTAGGCAGATTCCTCTGAGGACATTGCAGCAACATGTGGTCTGGACTGCCACACTTAAAACACTTTCCTGAGCCAGCCATACATGCTCCAGGATAGCGACGTGAGCACCTGGGACAGACTGGGTGCTCCTGAGTCCTCGGGGCTGGGCGTCCCCGCTGCTGCTGCTGCTGGCCTCGGTTCCTGGGCGGTCCATGAAAAGGCCTCTTATTCTGCTGCTGATGCTGATGAGGAGGAGGGCGGTGTGGTGCCTGGACTGGGCGCTTGCCCTGGCGATCCCTCTCGATATCCCGCAGATCCTGCTCTGCGGCTAAGGCCTTGGAGACGGCAATCTCATAAGTAGCAGGGTCAGATACCCTAACATCCCGACGCAAGATCGGCCGTAAACCCACCAGGAAGTGCATCAGCTTAGCTCTGGCATCATTCGCGATCAGGAGCACAAAGTGACAGCCCCTCTCGAACTTACGGATGAACTCCGTAACCGTCATATCCCCCTGCCTCAGACTCATGAACTCGGTGGTCAGCCTGGTGCGAACCTCCTCAGCAAAATACTTGGAGTAGAAAACTTCCGTAAAGCGGGTCCATGAAAGTGTAGCCAAAGTCAAGGCTACCGAAGCTCCTTCCCACCATAAGCGGGCGTCTCCAGTGAACAGGTAGGTGGCACATCGGACTCGGTCTGCGTCCCCCAGCTCCATAAACTCAAAGATGACCTCGAGGGATTTGATCCATCCCTCGGCAACCATGGGGTCAGATGTCCCAGAGAATTCCTTCGGGCGCATCTTCATGAATCGCTCATAAACAGCCTCGGGCCCTGTTGGCCTGGCTGCGGCTGCGGCTACGGCAGCGGCATTGTCCCCCGCAAACTGTGCGAAGAACTGTGCCATCCCAGCTAACATCTGGGCACTCATGTCCGGTGGGGGCGGTGGAGGAGGTGGTAGGTCTCCCTCCGGTCTACGCTCCTCCCTGTCCTATCGGCGAGGCTCCTCCTCTCTGTTGCGCTCTAAAATGCGTCTAGGGGCATACTGTTCCAACATAACCCATACGTAACTAACATGCATAATTCCATAATTTATTTTAAATGAACACTGAAATACTGAAAATCTGGAAGCATGCTGACAAAATAATTCATGCTTTAACTAAAATGCTGAACAAAATGCTGAACTGAAAAACTTACAGACCGAAGACGTGGCTTCGTGAGCTTCTCGCGGTCAGTAGTAGTGAAACCTTATACAGAACCACCGCTCTGATACCAATTGCAAAAGGCCCTAAAACTTCTTACTTGAAAATTTGCGGAAAATTAAAAATTTTCTTTTTTAAAAGAACTTAAATGGCCTGATTCATAAAATCACTGGTGAATCAAGTTCAATATTTCAAAATATTGCAGCGAAAGAAAATAAAGTTTGCCAAAAATCACAATTTAAAAATATCCAACGACTGATAAGATGTCTGCGGAATAAAATAACAACTGCTGCTGTGAGGTCCTCGGGTGCCACTACTGCCGACCCAAGCTGGCTCACTGGTCCCCGCCCTCGGCCCTGGCCTCATCAGTACCTACAACAATCAAGTCTAGTGAGCCTAAAGACTCAGCATGCATATATCGCAGGTAACGAGTAAAAATCTGAATTAAAATATGCATGAGTTAACATATCCTGTCCTGAGGCATGATGAAAATAATCTGTACTGAGCAATTATAATACGTGCATAACTGAACTGATAATCACAGAAAAAAAATGTTTGCTCCTTGGAGCCTGTACTGAAATAACTGATAAAATTTTCTGTTGAGATTATGTTTTACGCCTGTGGCCACTGCACTAAGCTGAACTGATCGGTAACTGGCTACCGGGGAGGCTGAAACTGAACTGAGCTGGCCGGTCATTGGCGACCGGGTGGTACCATACTGAACTGATCGGTCACTGGCGACCGTATAAAATAGCACTCCCACATAGTGAATGAACCACAAGCCATATCGCATAAATCTCAAAAATAATCATTTTCTATTTAATGCACGTAAAATAATTAACTGGCATAATGAAAATTCCTGTATATATTACCAATTGGATTGGATTGGATCGTCCCCAGGCTCGCTGCAACCTAACTGTGCTATGAAAAATATGCAATAGCTTAAACATGATCAACTACGCAATTTACGTTCAAAAGATGCGACTATGATGCCTAATGACTTCGCATTTAATCATGACTCCGAGCCAACCTGAACCGACACCAAACCGACGTATAGTCATGATTAAAATACGCTGAAAAATCATAAAATAATGCTCCTAAAATGATAGGGTCGAAATCTAGGTGGAATGGAGGCCAAAACACGAAACGCTCTTTCGAGAGTCAATTTGGCACATCGCACCGTAAATTCTCGTACGACCTTAAAAATGATCTAAATGACAAACGGTCAAAAACATGACCTTCCTAACTCAATGAGGCACTATCCAGTCCAAGGCCATGGGCTAAAAGCCAACCAAAAACTCGAACGAGCCACCAAACCGACACAGCAACTTGCTGTAATTTTCCAGCAGCTGCAACCTTGCTTGCATCGCGTTGTTTGCGAGACTTTTGGCCATTGGGGCTTGAACCACCGACCAAATCCTCTCCACAAAGTCCCAAGGAATGATTCGAACCATGGCTAAGGGCTTTTGGCCAGCCATAGTTCGCACCATTCCAGCAACAACCGAAAACTCATACCGAGAATGCTTTTGTATGCGTGTGTAGTGTGTTGCTTTGATTGATGTCTCGTGTCGTTCCAGTGGCCATTTGATTGAACATGGCACGATCTAGACATCTAGGGGCATGGTATGAACCGTGGCTAAGGGCCATAGGCCAACCAAGATCCACATCAAACCACACAATTCGAAAAACATGATGCTGTCAAAAGAAGGGAAACCGAGAGGGGAGGGGCTGTTCTTGTTGTTTATTTAAAAACCGATGAGCCATGGACCAAGCCACCAAAAGGGAGACTTAGTCACGTCTTAGACATGCTAGGGGAGTGATCCAACCATGGCTAAGAGCCCTTAGGGCAGCCAAGATCAGATCCAACCCCTTGACATAAAAACTGAAATTTTCGAACACATGAGAAGCAATGGGAAAGTTGCTGTCATTCTGAATTTCCAGCGAGCATGGGGTTAAACCAATGGACAAATGTGGTCCTAATGCATCCTATTACATGTATATAGGCCGCCTTGGGAGCCTGGAATCGAACCAATCACCTGAAACAACAAAACTCAGAAAAACGTGAAGCTTGTCATAAAAGGGCCGAAATCTGCATGCATTATTTTCTGAAAATTCTATGATGTATTTCGGTTTTTGCATGATAAAACATGATCATTTACTGAAAAACAATTGATAATATGACTTGATTGAGGTTTGAAAGAAATCTAGACATGCCTGATTTCGTTTCGAAAGAAAACGAACGAAACGACGACGACGCGGCACGGAGGAGATGGAGCGCTTCTTTCCTTTCCTCTTCTACTCGATTTTTCTCCCTTCGCTTAGCTATGAGTCCCACGGTTTTCCTCTCTCAAAAACACTCTGAATTTCGTGACTAAGGGAGGGGATATGATGGTTAGGGGAGTGAGGGAGATGGGTGCAAAATATAGGGAAAGAATCAAGACCAAGTCTCCATTTTTTTGAATTTTGAATTGTGGTTTGCTATCAATTCTACTTGGAGGGATTATGGTGGTGCAATGACCGATTCTACATGCTCATCTAGACTAGGATAATGTTCTAACATTAATTAATTACATGGTGCTCCCAAAAATCCTAGATTTATCCTACTAATTACATGCAAAGAAATGGTCAAAGTTGATGAGTTGGCAATTGAATCCTCTAGTAACCAAGGGGTGGCCGAAATCTACTAATAAAATGAATGTGGAGTGTTGTTTATTTACTAAATTAATAACTCTAAAAAGCCTCACTAATCCTTTAATTAATTTATTGAATAAATCCTTTAATTATGCAACTTAAATGAGCTTATTTCTTAATCACCTCAAGCATCTTAAATTAAATCCTCAAACCTCCTTATTAACTTAAATGAACTTACTTCTAGCTAAATTAACTTCTGGAAATATTTCTCAAATCCTAAATTCTATCTCCAAACTCCGACTCCAGTCCGGCCTCACTGAAAATAACCGAAATGCTAAAAATCAAACTACTGAACTGAGATAATAAAATAATTAACTTCAAAGAAATGCATTTAAAATAATCATGCAATGAAGTCAATTCAATTTAAAAAATCTAGAATTATGCATGGCTTATACGTAAACTGATTTACGGGTTCTACAATCCTTCCCCCCATAAAATAAATTTCGTCCTCGAAATTAGAACTCACCGAATAACTCGGGATAACGCTCCCTCATCTCTGACTCAGACTCCCACGTAGCTTCCTCCTCAGAATGGTTAAGCCATTTGACTTTGACTCGCTTAACCAGCTTGTTACGAAGCTTCTTCTCCTGCCGGTCTAGGATCTGCACTGGTCTCTTCTCATAAGACAAGTTTGGAGTAAGCTGCAACGGCTCGAAATTCAGCACATGCGAAGGATTTGCCATATACTTCCTTAGCATGGAGACGTGGAACACATTGTGTACTCCGTCCAGATTCGGCGGAAGAGCAACACGATAAGCTAGCGTCCCAACTCTGTCAAGGATCTCAAACGGTCCAATGAATCTCGGACTGAGCTTCCCTTTCTTGCCAAACCTCATGACACCCTTCATAGGTGCCACTTTCACAAAGACATGATCGCCCACTGCAAACTCTAAATCTCTCCTCCGCTGATCGGCATAACTCTTCTGTCGGCTCTGAGCAGTCCTCATCCTATCACGGATTTTGGCTACTACCTCTGCTGCCTGCTGAACAATCTCTGGACCCAACTCTGCTCTCTCTCCTACTTCATCCCAATGAACAGGAGATCTGCACTTGCGGCCATACAGTGCTTCATACGGAGCCATACCAATAGAAGACTGGAAGCTGTTGTTGTAGGTGAACTCAACCAGTGGCAAGTTCGACTCCCAACTCCCTGAGAAATCAATGACGCAAGCGCGAAGAAGATCCTCCAAAATCTGAATAACTCGCTCCGACTGCCCATCTGTCTGCGGATGGAAAGCTGTGCTAAACAGCAACTTCGTACCCAAAGTCGAATGCAAGCTCTTCCAAAATGAGGAAGTGAATCTGGGATCTCTGTCGGATACGATCGAAACTGGAATACCATGGAGTCGGACTATCTCTCGGATATACAGCTCTGCATACTGAATCATAGTGAAAGTCGTCTTAATAGGCAAGAAGTGCGCTGATTTGGTAAGACGATCTACAATCACCCAAATAGCATTCGATCCCCTGGCTGACTTCGGCAATCCGGTCACAAAATCCATGGTAATGTTCTCCCACTTCCACTCATGAATAGGAAGAGGCTTGAGCAAACCTGCTGGTCTCTGATGCTCGGCCTTCACTAACTGACAGGTCAGACACTCGGACACAAACCGTCTGATGTCCTTCTTCATCCCTGGCCACCAATACAATAGCTGCAGATCTTTGTACATCTTCGTACTCCCAGGGTGAATGGAGTACGGGGACGTATGGGCCTCTGATAAGATGTCTGCTCGGATCGAATCACTGCTAGGAACCCATATCCTATCTCGGTATCTCACAATACCGTCGCTGACTGAATGCAAAACACTGCCCTTGGCTTCATCTCTCTTCTTCCACTGTGCCAACTGCTCATCTGCGGCCTGACCACTGCGAATACGGTCCAAAAGGGAAGACTGAATGGTCAAGGTAGATAGACGAGGAACTCTACCTCGAGGGTAAGTCTCAAGATCAAACCTCTGCATCTCAATCTGAAGAGGTTTCTGAATCGTCAAGTGAGCCATCACTGCGACTTTTCTACTCAAAGCATCCGCAACTACATTAGCTTTACCCGGGTGGTAGCTAATGTCACAATCGTAGTCTTTCACAAGCTCCAACCAACGCCTCTGACGCATGTTCAGCTCCTTCTGCGTAAAGAAATACTTGAGGCTCTTGTGGTCGGTAAAGATCTGACATTTCTCTCCATACAGATAGTGCCTCCAAATCTTCAAGGCAAAAACTACGGCCGCTAACTCCAGATCATGGGTAGGGTAATTCTTCTCGTGGATTTTCAGCTGTCGAGAAGCATACGCTATCACTCTCCCATGCTGCATCAGAACTGCACCTAAATCAAACTTCGAAGCATCTGTATAAAGGACAAACTCGCCGGGCCCTGATGGCATGGCCAAAACTGGTGCTGAGATAAGAGCTTGCTTCAAAGTATCGAAGCTCTTCTGACACTCCTCGCTCCAAACAAATTTCACATTCTTCTTGGTCAGTGCTGTGAGTGGAACGGCAATGGATGAGAATCCCTGAATGAACTTCCTGTAATATCCTGCCAACCCAAGAAAACTGCGGATCTCGGATGCATTCTGAGGCACAACCCAATCTCTGACTGCTGCAACTTTTGCGGGGTCTACCTCAATACCACTGCTGGAGACAATATGGCCCAAGAACGCCACCTTCTCTAACCAGAATTCGCATTTACTGAACTTTACGAATGATTTGTGCTTCTGCAATGTCTGCAACACTGTGGTCAGATGTCTGCTGTGCTCCTCCCGACTCTTGGAGTAGACGAGAATGTCATCTATGAACACTATCACAAACTGGTCCAGATACGGCTGGAATACGCGATTCATGAGATCCATGAAGATCGCTGGCGCATTCGTCAGTGCGAACGGCATCACAAGGAACTCATAGTGGCCATAACGAGTCCTAAAAGCAGTCTTGGAAACATCAGCATCTCTGACCCTCAACTGGTGATAACCAGAACGCAGATCAATCTTGGAGAAAATCGAAGCTCCCTGCAACTGGTCAAACAGATCCTCAATCCTCGGCAGTGGGTATTTATTCTTCACTGTAACCCTGTTCAACTCCCGGTAGTCAATGCAAAGCCTCATCGTGCCATCCTTCTTTTTCACAAATAAGACTGGCGCGCCCCATGGAGAAAATCTCGGGCGAATGAACTCCTTGTCGAGAAGTTCCTGAATCTGCTTCTTAAGCTCTGCCATCTCTGTCGGTGCTAGTCGGTACGGCCCTTTGGATATCAGAGTCGTACCTGGCATAAGCTCAATGAAAAACTCCACCTCTCTCTCGGGTGGCATACCAGAGACGTCTTCGGGAAAAACGTCTAAGAAATATCTGACAATCAGAACATCTGAGGCTGACTGGCTGGGTTCCTCGGGGACAGATAAAAAGGTCGCTAGAAATGCCCGACACCCTCTATGCATGAGTTTCCTAGCTTGAACATACGGAATAATGCGCGGTAAAGGAAAGTACCTGTCCGGCTCAAATAAGAACTGCCCCATTCCAGGCGGTCGGACAAGAACAGATCTCCGCTGGAAGTCTATCAACACTCTGTTCCTCAATAGCCAGTCCATCCCTAGGATGATGTCAAATTCTGGCATCGGTAGCACAATCAGATCCGCATAAACAAGATTACCGTGCAGCTCAAGGTCTATATCTCGGATAACGTTGGTAGCTGCCATCTCCTCGCCTGACGGCAACACTACTGAAAAGGCTGTATCTAGCCCAATGGTCTGGATCTTGAGAAAGTTTGCAAAGACCTCCGAAATAAACGAGTGAGTGGCCCCTGAATCTTTCAAGGCCTTGGTAGCGGAACCAGATATAAAAATTCTCCCTTAAAGAGCGGAGCTCTAAGTTGAATCCAGTAGTTACAAGAACTAAACTTATAGACATGCAAAGGTCAAGGTTCTTCTAGCTTAATTTCCCCCAAAATAAATCTGAGTAGAGCATGCAATCCTATAATAGTTCTAAGTTCAAATCTAAATCCCGATTCCCAAAACACGGAAATTCAAATAATAACTTAAAGTTTAAAGGTACCTGTCAACAACATAGTCTCCGGGTTGGTTTCCGTGGCATGGAGAGCAAAAACTCTGCCTTGGGTAGGCAGATTCCTCTGAGGACATTGCAGCAACATGTGGTCTGGACTGCCACACTTAAAACACTTTCCTGAGCCAGCCATACATGCTCCAGGATAGCGACGTGAGCACCTGGGACAGACTGGGTGCTCCTGAGTCCTCGGGGCTGGGCGTCCCCGCTGCTGCTGCTGCTGCTGGCCTCGGTTCCTGGGCGGTCCATGAAAAGGCCTCTTATTCTGCTGCTGATGCTGATGAGGAGGAGGGCGGTGCGGTGCCTGGACTGGGCGCTTGCCCTGGCGATCCCTCTCGATATCCCGCAGATCCTGCTCTGCGGCTAAGGCCTTGGAGACGGCAATCTCATAAGTAGCAGGGTCAGATACCCTAACATCCCGGCGCAAGATCGGCCGTAAACCCACCAGGAAGTGCATCAGCTTAGCTCTGGCATCATTCGCGATCAGGGGCACAAAGTGACTGCCCCTCTCGAACTTACGGATGAACTCCGTAACCGTCATATCCCCCTGCCTCAGACTCATGAACTCGGTGGTCAGCCTGGTGCGAACCTCCTCAGCAAAATACTTGGAGTAGAAAACTTCCGTAAAGCGGGTCCATGAAAGTGTAGCCAAAGTCAAGGCTACCGAAGCTCCTTCCCACCATAAGCGGGCGTCTCCAGTGAACAGGTAGGTGGCACATCGGACTCGGTCTGCGTCCCCCAGCTCCATAAACTCAAAGATGACCTCGAGGGATTTGATCCATCCCTCGGCAACCATGGGGTCAGATGTCCCAGAGAATTCCTTCGGGCGCATCTTCATGAATCGCTCATAAACAGCCTCGGGCCCTGTTGGCCTGGCTGCGGCTGCGGCTACGGCAGCGGCATTGTTCCCCGCAAACTGTGCGAAGAACTGTGCCATCCCAGCTAACATCTGGGCACTCATGTCCGGTGGGGGCGGTGGAGGAGGTGGTAGGTCTCCCTCCGGTCTACGCTCCTCCCTGTCCTATCGGCGAGGCTCCTCCTCTCTGTTGCGCTCTAAAATGCGTCTAGGGGCATACTGTTCCAACATAACCCATACGTAACTAACATGCATAATTCCATAATTTATTTTAAATGAACACTGAAATACTGAAAATCTGGAAGCATGCTGACAAAATAATTCATGCTTTAACTAAAATGCTGAACAAAATGCTGAACTGAAAAACTTACAGACCGAAGACGTGGCTTCGTGAGCTTCTCGCGGTCAGTAGTAGTGAAACCTTATACAGAACCACCGCTCTGATACCAATTGCAAAAGGCCTTAAAACTTCTTACTTGAAAATTTGCGGAAAATTAAAAATTTTCTTTTTTAAAAGAACTTAAATGGCCTGATTCATAAAATCACTGGTGAATCAAGTTCAATATTTCAAAATATTGCAGCGAAAGAAAATAAAGTTTGCCAAAAATCACAATTTAAAAATATCCAACGACTGATAAGATGTCTGCGGAATAAAATAACAACTGCTGCTGTGAGGTCCTCGGGTGCCACTACTGCCGACCCAAGCTGGCTCACTGGTCCCCGCCCTCGGCCCTGGCCTCATCAGTACCTACAACAATCAAGTCTAGTGAGCCTAAAGACTCAGCATGCATATATCGCAGGTAACGAGTAAAAATCTGAATTAAAATATGCATGAGTTAACATATCCTGTCCTGAGGCATGATGAAAATAATCTGTACTGAGCAATTATAATACGTGCATAACTGAACTGATAATCACAGAAAAAAAATGTTTGCTCCTTGGAGCCTGTACTGAAATAACTGATAAAATTTTCTGTTGAGATTATGTTTTACGCCTGTGGCCACTGCACTAAGCTGAACTGATCGGTAACTGGCTACCGGGGAGGCTGAAACTGAACTGAGCTGGCCGGTCACTGGCGACCGGGTGGTACCATACTGAACTGATCGGTCACTGGCGACCGTATAAAATAGCACTCCCACATAGTGAATGAACCACAAGTCATATCGCATAAATCTCAAAAATAATCATTTTCTATTTAATGCACGTAAAATAATTAACTGGCATAATGAAAATTCCTGTATATGTTACCAATTGGATTGGATTGGATCGTCCCCAGGCTTGCTGCAACCTAACTGTGCTATGAAAAATATGCAATAGCTTAAACATGACCAACTACGCAATTTACGTTCAAAAGATGCGACTATGATGCCTAATGACTTCGCATTTAATCATGACTCCGAGCCAACCTGAACCGACACCGAACCGACGTATAGTCATGATTAAAATACGCTGAAAAATCATAAAATAATGCTCCTAAAATGATAGGGTCGAAATCTAGGTGGAATGGAGGCCAAAACACGAAACGCTCTTTCGAGAGTCAATTTGGCACATCGCACCGTAAATTCTCGTACGACCTTAAAAATGATCTAAATGACAAACGGTCAAAAACATGACCTTCCTAACTCAATGAGGCACTGTCCAGTCCAAGGCCATGGGCTAAAAGCCAATCAAGAACTCGAACGAGCCACCAAACCGACACAGCAACTTGCTGTAATTTTCCAGCAGCTGCAACCTTGCTTGCATCGCGTTGTTTGCGAGACTTTTGGCCATTGGGGCTTGAACCACCGACCAAATCCTCTCCACAACGTCCCAAGGAATGATTTGAACCATGGCTAAGGGCTTTTGGCCAGCCATAGTTCGCACCATTCCAGCAACAACCGAAAACTCATACCGAGAATGCTTTTGTATGCGTGTGTAGTGTGTTGCTTTGATTGATGTCTCGTGTCATTCCAGTGGCCATTTGATTGACCATGGCACGATCTAGACATCTAGGGGCATGGTATGAACCGTGGCTAAGGGCCATAGGCCAACCAAGATCCACATCAAGCCACACAATTCGAAAAACATGATGCTGTCAAAAGAAGGGAAACCGAGAGGGGAGGGGCTGTTCTTGTTGTTTATTTAAAAACCGATGAGCCATGGACCAAGCCACCAAAAGGGAGACTTAGTCACGTCTTAGACATGCTAGGGGAGTGATCCAACCATGGCTAAGAGCCCTTAGGGCAGCCAAGATCAGATCCAACCCCTTGACATAAAAACTGAAATTTTCGAACACATGAGAAGCAATGGGAAAGTTGCTGTCATTCTGAATTTCCAGCGAGCATGGGGTTAAACCAATGGACAAATGTGGTCCTAATGCATCCTATTACATGTATATAGGCCGCCTTGGGAGCCTGGAATCGAACCAATCACCTGAAACAACAAAACTCAGAAAAACGTGAAGCTTGTCATAAAAGGGCCGAAATCTGCATGCATTATTTTCTGAAAATTCTATGATGTATTTCGGTTTTTGCATGATAAAACATGATCATTTACTGAAAAACAATTGATAATATGACTTGATTGAGGTTTGAAGAAATCTAGACATGCCTGATTTCGTTTCGAAAGAAAACGAACGAAACGACGACGACGCGGCACGGAGGAGATGGAGCGCTTCTTTCCTTTCCTCTTCTACTCGATTTTTCTCCCTTCGCTTAGCTATGAGTCCCACGGTTTTCCTCTCTCAAAAACACTCTGAATTTCGTGACTAAGGGAGGGGATATGATGGTTAGGGGAGTGAGGGAGATGGGTGCAAAATATAGGGAAAGAATCAAGACCAAGTCTCCATTTTTTTGAATTTTGAATTGTGGTTTGCTATCAATTCTACTTGGAGGGATTATGGTGGTGCAATGACCGATTCTACATGCTCATCTAGACTAGGATAATGTTCTAACATTAATTAATTACATGGTGCTCCCAAAAATCCTAGATTTATCCTACTAATTACATGCAAAGAAATGGTCAAAGTTGATGAGTTGGCAATTGAATCCTCTAGTAACCAAGGGGTGGCCGAAATCTACTAATAAAATGAATGTGGAGTGTTGTTTATTTACTAAATTAATAACTCTAAAAAGCCTCACTAATCCTTTAATTAATTTATTGAATAAATCCTTTAATTATGCAACTTAAATGAGCTTATTTCTTAATCACCTCAAGCATCTTAAATTAAATCCTCAAACCTCCTTTTTAACTTAAATGAACTTACTTCTAGCTAAATTAACTTCTGGAAATATTTCTCAAATCCTAAATTCTATCTCCAAACTCCGACTCCAGTCCGGCCTCACTGAAAATAACTGAAATGCTAAAAATCAAACTACTGAACTGAGATAATAAAATAATTAACTTCAAAGAAATGCATTTAAAATAATCATGCAATGAAGTCAATTCAATTTAAAAAATCTAGAATTATGCATGGCTTATACGTAAACTGATTTACGGGTTCTACAATCCTTCCCCCCATAAAATAAATTTCGTCCTCGGAATTAGAACTCACCGAATAACTCGGGGTAACGCTCCCTCAATGCGTTTTGGACAGAATACGGCGCGCCCCTGTGCCAGATCCCGCGCGATGGCGCGCCCATTGCTGAAATTTTGGTGTTTGGGCAGTATGGTGCGCGCCCTTGCGCCAAAACACTCGCCATGGCGCCCAGCACTTGTACATAAAACGTGTTTTGAGGTTTGGATGGTATATATTAGATTGGGGAATGATTTTTGTATCATTTCTTCTCATCCTCATTTCTCTCCATCGGTTTAGAGCTAGGGTTCCTCATTTCTTCTTCAATCCAATTTCTTCCAAGACATTAATCTTTGATTGAAGCCTTAATATTTGCTTGGAGATTAGAAGTTCTTCTCCTCAAGAGTTTAGAAGCAAGGTAAGAAAGCTTATTTCCTTGGGTTAGTGATTGAAGGGAAAACAATGGGTTGTTTGGTTTGAATGTTGAGGTAAAGTTGTTAATATAATGATTGATGGTATTGTATGTATTGATATTTTGGAAAAGAAATGGAATTGTAGAGGAGCTAACTCTTTAGCACGCACGTCATGTGTTTGACAAAATGATTCAATGAATGTTTTTATGTCATATTACGGTTAAGAAATGATATGGATTCCTTCTTTACACAATTGTTGGGATTTGAGTTTTCTTGAATATCCAAATTGCGGATCTTGATTCGAAGAATTATTGAATTAATTATGAATTTTGTACAGAAATTGCTGTGTTTTGATAAATGATCCGAGTTCTTGAGTTATAGTAGAATTCAGAGGTTCAAGACTTCTCACCTACACATTTCGATCTTCTTTTTGTAATATTTGAAAGGTATGTTACGGTCGGTAACATACGAGGTAAAAATATCATTTTTTATTTTAAATTGAAATTTCTATGGCTTGATGAAATACTTGTGATTTTTTATGATTGATCTTTTGAGATGAGCTTATTATGATATTGACTTGATGAGATTGAAATGCATCATTGCATTGCATATTGAGCCACTTTTCGATTCAGATTTGATATGGCGGAGGTCGCCTTGATATATTGATTTGTTGGACGTATGGGGCTATAGTTGAGTTGGCATAGTGTATGCAGAGGTCGCTGCTATGGCCTGAACACTCTCTATAGGCGCACCATAGTCCTGGGATTGTAGAACACAGCACCCCACCTCGAGCGGATGAGTTGGTGGATGTTGCTTGGGGATTCTCTTCCCTTGGTACCCTATGACCAGATGATTCACTTGATCTTGAAATTTATTGATAGCCCACAGCTTTTGATCATGCATTGCATTATATTGCATCTGTATGGATTTATATGAACTATTTTGAAAATTAAATACTCATATGTTATTGATTGTATCATATTGGGTTTATACTCACCGGCACGTCGGCTACCTCTTGTTTTCATGTGCTTGACGGTAGGTGAGGCGAGGCTTGGGAGGCAAGAGTCCAGTTCCAGGCGAGGAGATACGAGTTAGAGTGGGATTCTCGGGTCTTAGGAGCTATTTGATGATGTTTGGATTACTTTTGTTCACTAGTTATTTTGACATGTTGAAAATTATATTTCAAACATTTGAGACATTTAAATTATTGTGACGATGTTTATGTCAGTTTGTGAACAAGAAATTATATATTTTATTAAATCGTTTGGTTTGATACATTTAAAATTATTAGTATTAGATATCAGACCCGGGGCCCTATATTAGGTGGTATCAGAGCGAAAGATATTTGGGAACAGGGTAGATCGAGTCAGTTTGAATTGCTTGATCATGTGATATATTTTCTAGCATTTTCACTGTGCCGTAATGTGAAATACATGATCATAATTGAGATAATCTATTGTTGAGCTATATTCGAGATTTTTGAGATTATTGAGTCTCGAGGGTCAGAGATGATTGATACAAGATTGAGATGATTATGATATTGTGATTTATCTATGTTTGATCTATTTTATATCAGACATGGCTACTCGTGGTAGAGGTCGTGGTAGACCTAGACAGAACATACCAGTGGCACAAGATCAGGGTAGTGCTACTCATACTCAGATGGATATAACTCCGACTCCGATGGAGATACTGTTAGCCAGATTTCAGTCTTTGCACCCACCGATGTTGAAGGGTACCGAGAATGCATTAGAGTGTGAGAACTGGTTGGAGAATATGGATCAATTATTTGAATCTCTTGAGTATCCAGATGATCGTAGAATCAAATTAGTTGTTCATCAGTTATTGGATGTTGCTAAGAGTTGGTGGATCATGACAAAGAAAGCTTTAGAGGGTCGAGGTACGATTGTTACCTGGGATATTTTTAAATCTGAATTTTATCAGCGTTTCTTTCCTACCTCTTACAGGAAAGATAGAGGAGCCGAGTTTGCAAATTTAAAGCAGGGAAATCTGAATATTGAGGACTATGTTGCTAAGTTCTCGAATTTACTGAGATTTGCTCCTCATGTAGCATCCGATGAAGAAGCTAAGGCTTATCACTTCATAAATGGTCTTAGTCCTGATATCTTTACCCTGGTTAATACTGGAAGGCCTAACACTTTTGCTGAGGCTCTTGATCAAGCCAAGGGAGCTGAAACTGGAATCATTAGGCAGAGAGGTTCTCAGTATTCGCAACGACCCCAACAGCCACAGTTCCGACAGCAGTTCAGACAGGGTAATAGTGGCAACATAAGAGAGCAGTTTAGGGCTAGAGGGAAGCAATTTAAGAGGCATGGCAGTAATTTTTCGAATTCTAGTAGATCGAGACAGTCTGGTTCAGTTCAGAGCACTGGTTATTTAGGCACAACTTGTGGTCAGTGTGGTGGTAGACATTATACTGATCAGTGTAGAGGAATCTCAGGAGCTTGCCACTTGTGTAACCAGGTGGGACACTATGCTCGATTGTGTCCTAATCGTGGCAGTGAAATATCTCAGAGTGGGGGATCATCGAGACAGACACCTCATCAGAATCTTCAGACCCCTACAGTTCATTCTTATAAGTAATCAAACCGGTCAGATCAGAACAAACTGAGTGGTGGCCACAGGGTAGGACATCCACCTAGACAACAGGCTCGAGTTTTTGCACTCACTGAGGATGAGGCACATCATGCTCCGGATAATGTCATTGCAGGTAATTGTTTTCTCTCAGGTTATCCTGCTTATGTTTTGATGGATACAGGTGCATCACATACTTTCGTATGTGAGCACTTTGTCACATTGCATTCGTTGCATTCTATACCATTATCATCTACCTTATCTATTTCTACTCCACTGGGCAAAGTGATGAGGTCAGCTGAAATGACAAGTGGTTGTGAATTTCGTTATGAGGATAATGTCATTGAGCTTGATTGTATTATATTGGAGATGTCTGATTTTGACTACATAGTTGGTATTGACATGTTGACAAGATAGAGGGCTACTGTAGATTGTTTTCAGAAAATTGTTAGGTTTAGGCCTGATATGACAGATCACTGGACATTCTATGGTAAAGGTTCTCGAGCTAAGATTCCTTTGATATCTGTTTTGTCCATGACTCATTTGTTGCAGAAAGGAGCCGAATGTTTCTTGGTTTATGCGATTGATATTTCAAGGTCAGTACCTAAATTGGCAGATATTCCAATTGTTAGTGAATTTTCAGATGTATTTCCAGATGAAATTCCAGGATTTCCTCCGGTCCGAGAGGTTGAGTTCAACATTGAGTTGATGACAGGTACACAGCCTATTTCTAGAGCTCCTTATAGGATGGTGCAAATTGAACTGAAGGAACTAAAGGAACAACTTGAGGATCTATTGGCTAAAGGATATATAAGACCAAGTGTTTCACCTTGGGGTGCTCCGGTTTTATTCGTGAAGAAGAAATATGGGTCTATGAGGCTTTGTGTCGATTATAGACAGTTGAATAAAGCCACAGTAAAGAATAAGTATCCTTTGCCAATGATTGATGATCTATTTGACCAGTTGCAGGGTTCTTCAATATATTCTATGATTGATTTAAGATCCGGATATTATCAGTTAAGAGTTAGAGAGACAGATGTGCCTAAGACTGGTTTTCGTACCAGGTATGGGCATTTTGAATTTTTGGTTATGACTTTTGGGTTGACCAATGCACCTGCGGTATTTATGGATTTGATGAACCTTGCGTTTCAATGGTTATGGATTTGATGAACCTTGTGTTTCAATGATATATAGATCAATTTGTTGTGATCTTCATTGATGATATTCTTATTTATTCAAAATCTGAAATTGAGCATGTCGAACACTTGAGAGTTGTACTGCAGATTTTGAGAACTGAAAAGTTGTATGCTAAATTATCCAAATGCGAGTTTTGGTTGGATAGAGTGGTATTCCTTGGACATGTGATTTCGAGTGCTGGTATATCAGTTGATCCGAGTAAAGTTGAGGCAGTCATCAATTGGTCTAGATCGACATCAGTTCCTGAGGTACGTAGTTTTATGGGTTTGGCAGGCTATTATCGCAGATTTATTGAAGGATTCTCACATATTACGAGGTCAATTACCCAGCTGACACAAAAGAATGTACCATTTATTTGGTCGCAAGCATATGAGGCTAGTTTTGTTGAACTTAAGCAGAGATTGACTAGTGCTCCAGTTCTGACTATTCCATCAGGTGTAGGAGTATTTACAGTGCACACTGATGCTTCACATCAAGGACTGGGTTGTGTATTAATGCAGCATGGCCGTGTGGTTGCCTATGCTTCACGACAGTTGAAGCCACATGAGTCTAGATACCCAGTGCATGATTTGGAACTAGCAGCAGTGGTTTTTGCCTTAAAGATTTGGTGTCACTACTTGTATGGGGAGAAATTTGAGATATTCACTGATCATAAGAGTTTGAAATATCTCTTTTCACAAGCAGAGTTGAACATGAGATAAAGGCGTTGGTTAGATTTGTTGAAAGACTATGATTGCGAAATAAAATATTATCCAGGAAAGTCTAATGCAGCAGCCGATGCTTTGAGCAGAAAAGTATGTAATATGTCCTTGATCACTAGCAGTGTATCTGATTTAGTAGAATAATGTTGTCTTTCTGGTTTGGATTTTGTGGTAGATACTCAACCTGTAAGAGTATTTATGATTCAGGCAGAATCCGAGTTGTTTGTCAAAATTAGAGAGGCCCAAAAGTTAGATCAAAGCATTCAGAAATCAATTGAACTTGTCATATCAGGACATCAATCAGAATTTCAAGTCAATAATGAGGGTATTTTGTTTGTGAATGATCGTATTGTAGTTCCTAATATTTCAGAGTTGAGGATACAGATTTTGCGTGATGCTCATTGCAGTAAGTTCAGTGTACACCCTGGAAGTAAAAAGATGTACAATGATTTGAAGAAACAATTTTGGTGGAAAAGAATGAAATCTGAAATAGCAGAATTTGTATCTCGTTTTTTGAATTGTCAACAAGTGAAAGCAGAAAGAAAACAACCAGGAGGTCTTTTGCATAGCCTTAAAGTTCCAGAATGGAAGTGGGATCATATCACCATGGATTTTGTCATGAAATTTCCGAGGTCGTCGAGGGGTTGCGATTCAATTTGGGTTACCGTTGATAGATTAAACAAGTCTTCATGTTTTATTCCTTATCAGATGACATATAGGCATGATCAGATGGCCAGATTGTACATTAGAGAAGTTTTGAGATTGCATGGTGTTCCTAAGTCCATTGTATCTGACCGTGATCCCAGATTTTCTTCTCATTTTTGGCAGAGTTTACAAGAGGCCCTTGGTACTCGTTTGCATTTTAGTACAGCCTATCATCCTCAGACAGACGGACAGTCAGAACGTACTATTCAGACATTAGAGGATATGCTGAGAGCTGTAGTGATGGATTTTGGTATTGGTTGGCAGGATTCGTTACCAGTTGTCGAGTTTTCTTATAACAATAGTTATCAAGTGAGCATTGGAATGTCACCATTTGAAGCACTATATGGCAGGAAGTGTCGATCTCCTTTGTATTGGGACGATTTATCTGAAGCACCAATTGTAGGACCTGATATGATAAGAGATATGACAGAGAAGGTGAAATTGATTTAGAGTCGTATGCGAGCTGCTCAGGACAGGCAGGCTAAGTATGCGAACATCAGGAGACGGCCGTTGATTTTTGAGAAAGGTGACGGAGTTTTTCTGAAAATATCTCCTTTTCGTGGTACAGTTAGATTTGGAAAGAAGGGTAAATTATCACCGAGATTCATAGGTCCGTATGAGATTTTGGAACATGTTGGTGATTTGGCTTATAGATTAGCTCTTCCTCCTGCGTTATCAGGTGTTCATGATGTTTTTCATGTGTCCATGTTGAGGAAATATCATCCAGATCCTTCTCATGTACTTCCACCCGATGAAGTTGAGTTAGATCAGAATTTGAGCTACATTGAGAGACCGATTAAAATTCTAGATAGAAAAGATAAGCAACTCAGAAATAAATTGATATCATTGATTAAAGTACAGTGGAACGGACATGGTGTCGAAGAGGCAACTTGGGAATTAGAAGATAAAATGAGACATAAATATCCAGAGTTATTCAAAGGAAGTACGCTTCTATTCTCGATTTTATTTTCAGTATTGATCATTACATCTTAGACTTGAAAGAGATGATTGATTTCGAGGACGAAATCTATTTTTAGAGGGGAGGAATTGTAATGCCCGAATTTTGAAAAAAATAAAATTGTGGCAGTAGTTGTGATGGTTTATGGCTTTACGTTATGGTATGAATGGTAATGAATGTTATAGAATTGAATAGATAATGGATAAGTAGAATCAAAGGTTGAATTTGAGCTAAATAGGTAATGGAAGTGTAGAAACGGTATGAAAAATATGGCAGTAGTTGTGATTTTTAGCATAATGTTTATTATATTGATCCAATTTATGTGAGGCCACTTTCATTAGAAAGATACGACATAAGGCTATAACTTTCTTATTTCGAGTTTTGGTCAAATCATTAGGGAAGACGAGCCAAAAGCGCCTCGAAGTGTGTCGTGCGTATCGTCGTTACTACAATGACACATGTTGGGAGATTGAGCATAAATTTTTACTCAGACCTCCAAATGACATGAGGTTAATTGGAGATGCAAGCCAAGACATAGGGCTACAACTTTTTAGTTTACCACTTTCGCAAATTCTGAAGTTAAAAATGCGTTTTGGACAGAATACGGCGCGCCCCTGTGCCAGATCCCGCGCGATGGCGCGCCCATTGCTGAAATTTTGGTGTTTGGGCAGTATGGTGCGCGCCCTTGCGCCAAAACACGCGCCATGGCGCCCAGAACTTGTACATAAAACGTGTTTTGAGGTTTGGATGGTATATATTATATTGGGGAATGATTTTTGTATCATTTCTTCTCATCCTCATTTCTCTCCATCGGTTTAGAGCTAGGGTTCCTCATTTCTTCTTCAATCCAATTTCTTCCAAGACATTAATCTTTGATTGAAGCCTTAATATTTGCTTGGAGATTAGAAGTTCTTCTCCTCAAGAGTTTAGAAGCAAGGTAAGAAAGCTTATTTCCTTGGGTTAGTGATTGAAGGGAAAACAATGGGTTGTTTGGTTTGAGTGTTGAGGTAAAGTTGTTAATATAATGATTGATGGTATTGTATGTATTGATATTTTGGAAAAGAAATGGAATTGTAGAGGAGCTAACTCTTTAGCACGCACGTCATGTGTTTGACAAAATGATTCAATGAATGTTTTTATGTCATATTACGGTTAAGAAATGATATGGATTCCTTCTTTACACAATTGTTGGGATTTGAGTTTTCTTGAATATCCAAATTGCGGATCTTGATTCGAAGAATTATTGAATTAATTATGAATTTTGTACAGAAATTGCTCTGTTTTGATAAATGATCCGAGTTCTTGAGTTATAGTAGAATTCAGAGATTCAAGACTTCTCACCTACACATTTCGATCTTCTTTTGGTAATATTTGAAAGGTATGTTACGATCGATAACATACGAGGTAAAAGTATCATTTTTTATTTTAAATTGAAAATTCTATGGCTTGATGAAATACTTGTGATTTTTGATGATTGATCTTTTGAGATGAGCTTATTATGATATTGACTTGATGAGATTGAAATGCATCATTGCATTGCATATTGAGCCACTTTTCGATTCAGATTTGATATGACGGAGGTCGCCTTGATATATTGATTTGTTGGACGTATGGGACTATAGTTGAGTTGGCATAGTGTATGCGGAGGTCGCTGCTATGGCCTGAACACTCTTTATAGGCGCACCATAGTCCTGGGATTGTAGAACACAGCACCCCACCTCGAGCGGATGAGTCGGTGGATGTTGCTGGGGGATTCTCTTCCCTTGGTACCCTATGACCAGATGATTCACTTGATCTTGAAATTTATTGATAGCCCACAGCTTCTGATCATGCATTGCATTATATTGCATCTGTATGGATTTATATGAACTATTTTGAAAATTAAATACTCATATGTTATTGATTGTATCATATTGGGTTTATACTCACCGGCACGTCGGCTACCTCTTGTTTTCATGTGCTTGACGGTAGGTGAGGCGAGGCTTGGGAGGCAAGAGTCCAGTTCCAGGCGAGGAGATACGAGTTAGAGTGGGATTCTCAGGTCTTAGGAGCTATTTGATGATGTTTGGATTACTTTTGTTCACTAGTTATTTTGACATGTTGAAAATTATATTTCAAATATTTGAGATATTTAAATTATTCTGACGATGTTTATGTCAGTTTGTGAACAAGAAATTATATATTTTATTAAATCGTTTGGTTTGATACATTTAAAATTATTAGTATTAGATATCAGACCCGGGGCCCCACAAGAAAATTCATGTAGGCTTAAATAATTTTTTGGGACATGTTAGAGTCAATGGAATTAAGAAAAGATCAAAAACGTGAAATTTGAAAAGATTAAAAACGTGAAATTTTACGTCTAGGGGAAAAACAAATATTTTTGGGTTTCTAGGGGCAAAATAGTCATTTTGCACCCGGGGTGAGATTTTAGTCCTGGCAGCGCTCTGAGCACATTTTATCATAATTTAAATGTTTATGCATCACGTTTATGATTTTTACGCAATTATGATAAATACGGTGCATGCTTGGTTTAAAAGAAAAGTTACGTATATGCATGTTTTTATTAAGTGATGATTATGATGCTATTTTTGAAGGATGGGATTTGGTTGTGACTGACGATATATATGTATACGACGATATGAGATATGATGAGCTGAGGCCAGGGCTCAGTGGACGGGTAATGTTGTCGCTGATGTCCCTCGCCGTCGGGTACCACGGTTACATATAGATGGATCCATCGATAGAGCTGATACGATAGAGCTGATACGAAAGTCACAACTAATGAACTGAATTCAATTAAAAAGAAAACGTATACGTATATGATGACATGAGATGACATGTTTTGACACGATATGATTTTACACGACATGTATACGTATATGATGACATGAGATGACATGTTTTTACACAATATGATTTTACACGACACGTATACGTATATGATGACATGAGATGACATGCTTTGGCACGATACGATTTTACACGACACGTTTATGTTATGCTTTTAAGTTCATCAAAGATATGTTGAGTATGATATTTTTCACTGCTGTGTGCTATGTATATGTACTTGTTATTCCTGGTACAGGTGTGTTGAGTCTTTAGACTCACTAGGCGTGTGTGATGCAGGTGAGCTAAATGTTGAGGAGACTGGAGGTACCGAACTCTGAGTAAGCAAACTTGGTGCGGTGACAAAACCCGAGGACCACATGTTTTCCGCATTACGATTTATGCAATTAAGAGGAGATGAACATTTTCTTAAGATGATGGTTTTATGATTTTTACACGTTTACGTTTACGTATGGTTTTGGACGAGTTTGGTTATTTTAAACTACGCTATTTTTACTGTCAAATATTTAAGATCTTTTTTAAATATTATTTCGAAAATGCGAGCTGTATAAAAAAAAAATTTCCGCACTTTTAAAACTAGTAGACGTTACAATAAATATCCTTTGCCTCGTATCGATGATTTATTTGATCAGTTGCAGGGTTCTTCTGTTTATTCCAAGATCGATCTGAGATCTGCATATCATCAGCTGAGAGTCAGAGATTCTGATATATCGAAGACAGCTTTCAGAACCAGGTATGGCCATTATGAGTTTATAGTCATGCCGTTTTGTTTAACGAATGCTCCAGCTGTATTTATGGGTTTGATGAACCGAATATTTCAGAAATATCTTGATGAATTTGTGATTATTTTTATTGATGATATTCTGATTTATTCCAAGAATATGGTTGATCATGCTGAGCATCTGAGAACTGTATTGAGAATTCTGAGAACTGAGAAATTGTATGCTAAACTGTCTAAATGTGAGTTTTGGCTGAAGCAAGTGATATTTTTGGGACACATTATATCTGGAGATGGTATTTCTGTTGATCCTAACAAAGTTGAGGCTGTGATCATTTGGCCTAGATCGACATCAGTGCTAGAGATACGCAGTTTTATGGGTTTAGTAGGATACTAAGGTCGATTCATTAAAGATTTTTCCAGTATTGCAAAGCCGATTACTTAGTTGACTCAGAAGAATGCCCCATTTGTTTGGTCAGAGGCGTGTGAATCTAGTTTTCTGGAGTTGAAGAAGAGGCTAACCAGCGCTCTTGTATTGATTATTCCATCAGGTACTGGTGATTTTGTTGTTTGTTGTGATGCTTCTCACAGCGGATTGGGTTGTGTTTTGATGCAGCGAGGACATGTTATTGCCTATGCCTCAAGACAATTGAAACCACATGAGACTCGCTATCCGATTCATGATCTTGAATTGACTTCCATCGTATTTGCATTGAAGATTTGGCGTCACTACCTATACGGTGAGAAATTCGAAATTTATTCTGATCATAAGAGCCTGCAGCATCTATTTTTACAGTCAGAATTGAATATGAGACAACGAAGACGGCTTGATTTATTGAAAGATTTTGATTGTGAAATCAAATATTATCCGACAAAATCTAATGCAGCAGCGGATGCACTGAGTCAAAAGGTATGTTCTTTATCATTATCGACGATTGGTGTTTCGGATTTGATTGATGATTGCTGTCTTTCTGGACTAGTATTTGAGACAGATTGTCAACCTCTGAGACTTTATGCTATTCAAGTTGAACCAGAGTTGATTTTTCGAATCAAAGAAGCACAGAAAATTGATCAGAAGGTTCAGAACTCGATATTGATGGTTAGATCAGGGCATCAATCAGAATATCAGGTACGTGATGATGTGCTGTATGTAGATAATCGTCTTGTTGTGCCAGATGTTTCAGATTTGAGACACTAGATTTTGGCAGAGGCTCACTGTAGTCGTTTGAGTATTCATCCTGGTGGCAGAAAAATGTACAATGATCTGAAGAAATAGTTTTGGTGGAAACAGATGAAATCAGACATTGCAGAGTTTGTATCCAAATGTTTGAATTGCCAACAGGTAAAAGCAGAAAGAAAGAAACCAGGAGGTCTGTTGCATAGCTTATCTATTCCAGAATGGAAATGGGATCACATTTCTATGGATTTTGTGACGAAGCTACCACGATCCTCCCGAGGTTGCGATGCGATTTGGGTTTTTATTGATAGATTGACCAAATTAGCGTGTTTTATTCCTTACAGAATGACGTACAAACATGACCAGATGGCAGAGATTTATGTCAGAGAAGTGGTCAGATTGCATGGTGTGCCGAAGTCTATTGTATCAGATCGTGATCCTCGATTTACTTCTCACTTTTGGCACTAGTTGGCAAGATTCTTTGCCACTTTGTGAATTTTCCTACAACAACAGCTATCAGACGAGTATAGAGATGGCTCCATTTGAAGCGTTGTACGGTAAGAAGTGCCGATCCCCTCTTTATTGGGATGATATATCTGAGGTACCTGAACTTGGGCCTGATATGATTCCAGATATGACTGAGAAAGTGAAGCTGATTCAGCAGAGAATGAAGACAGCTTAGGACAGACAGGCCAAATATGCGAATATTCGACGTAGACCGTTAGAATTTGAACAGGGAGACGGAGTATTTCTAAAGATTTCTCCTTTCAGAGGCATTGTAAGATTTGGCAAGCAAGGAAAATTATCTCCTCGTTATATTGGGCCGTATGAGATTCTTGAGAAGATAGGTACTCGTGCCTATCGACTCGCTATTTTGCCTTCTCTATCTGGTATACATGACGTCTTTCATGTATCTATGCTGCGGAAATATCTTTCTGATGCTTCTCATGTTCTTCAGCCAGACGAGGCAGAACTTGATGAAACTCTGAGTTATTTTAAAAAACCGATCCATATTCTAGATCGTAAAGAAAAGCAGCTAAAAACGAAGACTATTGCGCTTGTGAAAGTTCAGTGGAGTCGTCATGGAATTGAAGAAACTACCTGAGAAACTGAATCAGATATGAGACAGAAGTTTCCAGAGTTATTTCATTGATGTGAGTTTTCCTATTTAGCTTCTGTATATCTCCTTCTTATCTGTGATTTGATTGCCTGTGATTTCGGGGACGAAATCAGATCTTAGAGGGGGAGAATTGTAATGCCCGAGATTTTTATTCTATTAATATGAGATTATTGATTATGAATTGATGTAATTATAGATGGACCACTCCGAGACCAGATTTGGTAAATCTTGTGATATTGTGTTGTGCGAAGACAGAAGGTCTCGCGCATATGCGCGACATGAGCCGCGCATATGCGCGAGCAATGCAGAAGACCTCGCGCTTATGCGCGAGAAGATGGAGCGCATATGCGCGAGCATGTGAAGAAGCCAAGTGCCGAGACATTAGGTCTCGCGCATGTGCGCGAAAATAGGTCACGCATATGCGTGAGCTGATGAAAGGTAAAATGCCGAGACAGAGAGTCTCACGCATATGCGCCGGTGATGGTCGCGCATATGCGCGAGACGTGCAGTACAAAGGTTTAGCCACATGGCTTGGCATGCAATAAAATGAAGTATCATTCTTCATTTCCTTCATTTGCAGCAAGAAAGAGACGAGACTCCAAGGGAAAAGCTTGAACTTTTCTTAGATTTTGAATTGTTGACTTTTGCGAGATCCAACCGTCTGATCTTCAATCCGATTTTAGTACCATGCTTCTATCGACAAGAGCTTCAAAAGAACGTAAGTTTTATTACTTTTCAGCATGGTTTGAAAATATAGTATTGAAGGAATCATGATATGATTATTATTATCTGTTTCTGAGATTGTTCTAATCGTATAATCGAAATCGGATCGAAGAACGGATACCGTATGAAATTGTTATCATTTTCATATTTGAATTGATTGAGAATATACAGATTTGGTATTGGAATTGTGTTTATCGATTGATTATGAGTTGTGATTTGTATCTGTTTATATTGTATTGCTGCGTATATCGAGATTGTGCCGTTATGCCGTCGAAACAGAATTAGATTGAGTTCTGATCATATCCAGTATGGATTTGAATTGTATAGTGATATTGTATATTTCGAATGTCATTGACAGATTGAGTGTTGATAGCTTCGAATTCAAGACTTCGACTTAGTCAGATCTACGAAAAAAAAGGTATAAATCAATGTTAAACCGGGAAGATACGACTCGAGTTAGATTCGACTTGAGTTTCCCAAAACCACATACTTTGTTGTATTGCATTGATGTTTGCAATTCTTGAGATTGATATGCTTAGTCTATTGATTTATAGCAAAGCATGTATTGAGTCTGTGGCAGAGGTGCCAAGTCACTGGATATTTGGTTTATATCGATGTTGCTTAGGAGTAGATCGACTCCTATTGTAGAGATTCGATATGATGTACCAAAGTCCGGGAACCGGGATCCCTAGATAAGAGTTGAGTCTAAGATTAAGAGTCAAAGAGTTTGATTTACAGTTTTTATATCGATTCATGCCTTTCAGATTATGATACATGTTATTGATAACTGTTTCATGCTTTTATATCTGTTTATATGATTGCATGTATACATTGTTTATACTGGGAATATATTTCTCACCGGAGTTATCCGACTGTTGTTGTGTTTGTATGTGTACATGACAACATGTGGGACAGGATCAGGGTCGAGAAGAGGATGAGAGATTGAGTTTAGAGTGGAGATTCGGACCCAGAATTAGAGTTGATTTTTATCACTTCATATGTAGTGAATGAACATTAGTTTGTTATGATTTGCATTTTGTACAAGACTTGTACTTTGGATCTTGTAGATATTTAACTTGATCTTGTGTTTGAATGACATGGGACCTAATTTATTATAGATTTTGTACACTTGTTTATATAGTGTTCAACATTTTAAAAAAAAAATTTTATGACCCAATTTATTTAATTGTTCCCAATTAATCCTAATGATGCGTCCGGGTCCCCACATTGGATCTATCTTGGTTGATGAAATGTCCAAACTTAAGTTTTAGGATCTGGGATGAAGTCACTTTCAGATGTTAGAAACCCAAAGAACTTGGTTTTTTTTATATTATATCATGAGCTGGATGTGAGAACGTGTGAGTTGCTTATTCAATTATTTGACCGGAGTCCCACTCTCCAAACTTTGTATTTTAAGTATATATTGATGTTTTCTTGGCCTCGTATCAGGCTATCAGCCGCTTTATATGCATATTTTGACATTATTGTGAATCTTTATGTCATTTTGGTTCATTGTGATCTTCTGGAATTAAGTTGTTCATATTTGGTTACAAAGGCTGGGCTTGCACTTGCAAAAGAAAAATATGGACGAGACATCCGTGTGTTTGAAACATCACCAGCTTCTGCAACCCCTGCAAATGCTTCCAACATTTGGAAAGCCCATGCCCATCAACATTTTCACATTCACATTCACCTTCACATTCACATTCTCATAATTTTGAGTTCAATGGCTAATTGATGGTTTTTTACTTCTTTCAGAAGAGGCAGATGACTTTTATGAGTTTACACCAGAGGACTACTACTGGATTTCTGCAACAAAGAAAGAAGGTAATATGCAAGATAACCATCTATTACCTGGATGATTAACCCCTAAAGTATCAGATACTCTGAATAATGTTCAACATTCTAATTATTTTTGTTATGTAAACTGAAATCTGGTGCAGATAAATATTTGAAGACAAAAAAATTACGCGATGCCGAAGAGGATGCTCGTAGGTCAAGGATGACAAAGTTGTGGAGTTGTTTCTTTTATGGCAATGCTAATCTTTACGATTTAAGATTATCTGTATTTTAGTTTTATCTTTTTGATACATAAGTTATTATCCGCCGTCCAACTATCTGTTTATTTTCTGCAGGCAGTAATAAGAATACGATTTCCTGATAAACATATGTTAGAGGCCACATTTCATCCATCTGAGATAATTCAAAGCTTAATTGATCTTCTTAGAAAAGTCCTTGTGGATCCCGAATTGCCATTTCAGTTATGTATGAATAACCCCATAACTTATATCCGTTTGGTTTATCTCCTCATTTTTTGAAGAAGCATACACACGGCCTGGTTATCTGAAGAGTCCACTCTTAAGATGTGGTTTTATAAACAGATACTACACCTCCGAAAAATTGAATAACAGACATGTCTCAAGATTTTTATTCTGCTGGTTTTGTACCTGGTGCAATTGTGTATTTTGATTGTGATGCGTCACAAGGTGAGTATGGTTTCTGTTAGTGTGCTTTTTTCTTTTTTTCTTTTTTTATGAAAAAATGACATACATAATTATGTTCTTCTTGAGCTCTATGTTTGAGCTAATATTTACAAGCAACATCTTCCTTTATGCATCATTCAATCACGCACAGAACTTTATTTTCATTTTTATATTCTCTCAGGTGACGATGGTATTTCAGCCTCCGGACCCTTCAAGAGGACGTCATGTCCTTGCTAGGTTTAGAATCGATCTCAGAGCAAGCAGAATCTACCCAGCCTACACCCGATGTGGTTGTCTCCGCGGGCCTATCAGTTGATATGGAACAAAAATCGGTGGACAAAAAGAAGATCAAGCCAAAGTGGTTGAAAATGTGAAAAATGTTATTTCTTGTTTTACATAGTACAGACATGGTTGATAATTTACTATGCTGTGTGTGTTAGAGTAGATGCCCTGTAAGCCAATTGTTGGCTGGAGAATTTATTGACTCAAGTGTAATACACAATCTTTATTTTAATATAATTTACTTTTTAATGGATTCGTTTTACTTTATCTGTATACCCATGCAATCAGCATAGATAAAGTCCTTGATTATGCTTTAATACAAATGAATCGTAATTCGATGTTGAAACTCATTTGTAAACACTGCATATTCTAAATTCGTTCCTCGTCGATTCAGCCACCTAAAATAAGGATAAAGGCCGCTTGAGCTCGAGACTAGCATATTTGATGTTGTGTACTGCATTTCTTGGTAAGGGCATAGAGATGTCCAAACATGCAGATGGGTAGTCATATGATGATTATACCGAACAACCCTCCCTCAGACTTTCCAAGTAGTTATCATTCATCGAGAGGATAAGTCCGTGGTTATGATTGTACACCATTAGTCCTTACGATCCGGGGCAACACTGAGACTCTATATGCTAGGGATGTGATGTGACTCATTTACCGGCTCCATGAGAGTCATCAGGTGGCGAGGTTGGGTACAGTTGCGACACATGTAGGAACCAGTGCATTGTAGTCGGGAATTCACCGCTCACCTACGGGTGTGGATATCCTATGTGATCTGATGAAATAATAGTGCGTGAAATCTCTGGCCAGAGTATGATATGTACATTGAAGAAGGATTTCTCCAATGGTACATGCGATGCCACTTTTATATGTATCACATAGTTATCGAATTATTATGCAACCCTCGATGAACCAATGGTTGCAGATTCGATCGGGATATATGAGATGAAGGGACCTTACTGTACGTTAATCATAATCGACTGGTCTTTGCAGGCACTATCAGTGATACCTAGGGGATCATGGGGCGATGCTACTAGACGCTCTTACCATGATCCGATGGGTGCAATCAAAAATGAGTTCTGACATTCTTGATCAAGGTGTTGATGAAAAGAATGGGGCTAACTAGGGTAAGCCCGAATAAGAATAAATGTTATTCTGAATCACAAAGAGTCGTGAACCTACGGCTAGCTGTATTCCTGAACCATTGAGGGTCACACAAGTAATTGATCATTTGTTCCCGTTGAGAGAATAAATTCAAGGATTTGAATTTATATTATGATATAGTAAATTCAAGGAGTTGAATTTATGATAATTAGATTTTTAGAAAATAAATTTAAGGAATTGAATTTATAAGATAGTAAATTCAAGAAGTTGAATTTATGAATTTATAAAATTTGGAGTGAATAAATTCAAGGAATTGAATTTATAAAATTTGAGAATTTAATTTATTAAACTCAAAAGTTGGGTTTATTAAATATTAAATTTTGGAGGTGATAAATTCAAGGAGTTGAATTTATAATTTAAATATTAAATTCAAATGTTGAATTTATTATTGATTTAATTTATTAAACTCAAAAGTTGAGTTTATTAAATATTAAATTAAATATAGTAGGAAGTGTGTTTAATGGGCTTGTAAGAGTACAAGTCCAACATACTAAATAATTAAAGTTTTAATGGATTTTGATTAATTAATTAAACTAGTTGAACTAGTCCAATTAATTAATCAAGGCCATTAATGTTAATTAAATAGGCCCAATTATTATATTATGGTAATTAGGTCATGGAGGTTTTATTTAAGTCGGAGACTTAACCCTAGTCTCCATAACACTTGGTATTTTAAAAAATCCTCCTCTCCTCTCAAAGAATTTTTCGGCCAACTTGAATTTTATTCAAGGTCCTGAGCCACCTCTCAATTTGATCTCCATCGTAAAATCTCTTCTAGTTTTATAGTGCAAATTAGAAGAGGAACAAATCTTCTAGTTGTGGACCTGATTCGAAGATTGAAGGAAAGGGTTCATGAAGAAAGCTCGTAGGGATTCATCAAGAGCTAAATCCGACAATACCGGATTAGTTGGAGCCTAGTGATTTAATTCACCAAAGGTATAAATTTCTAACGCCCTATTAGTATTTAATCTTAAAACCATACGAGTGCTCAAACAGAATATTTTGAATGTAAAGATCTTGGGCACGAGAAAATCGAGATCCAACAGTGGTATCAGGGCCAATGTTTTTCTAAATCGTATGGTTTTTGATATTGAATAATTTGTTTCTAACCACACAAGAAAATTTTTTCAGAAAACACAAAAAAAAAAGGGGGGGCTGCCCGGAATTGTTCCGGGCAGTGCATGGTGTGCGCCTGCCCACACAGTGCCGCGTGCCCAACGTGCGCGCTCGGTGCACGCAGCGGTCCACGCAGAGTGCGATGCGCGCGCACCTGTCCGCACGCTACGCGCACAGGGCCCCTGCTGCTGCCCGAAACGTTCGGACAGCGGGCGGGCACGGTGTAATTTTTTGATTTTTCAAATTTTTGGATAAAATTGATATTTTTGAAAATTAGTTCAATTTTTCTTTTGGAAAATTATTTTTTAGAAAATTAATAATTTTCTTGTAAAATAAATAATTAGAATATCATTTTAATTATTTATGGTAAAATGAGTTTTCAAGAAATCAATTATTATTGATTTAATTGCAAATTAAATAAAGGTGTTTATTTAATTTATTAAATTCTTTAATAATTGTGGTGGTTAGTGATAAAATTATTAGATATATGATTTATCAGTTAATTAAATTTGTTTAATTGATTGATATTAATATTTGATATTAAAATGCATGAAGGATGATCGAGAGTCTTGGCCAATATGTTAGGTGTATGTTAAGATATTTTATTGTTTTATTCATTTTGTTAATATTTGATATTATTAAAGTGGTTCTGGTTTATGGCCCGTTCCCATCCCATGAGATGTATCCCTTATGTGCCATGCCTATTTAAATATAATTATTAGAAATAGTGGGAGTTTAATACTGGAAGATGGTGGGCCCGATGAACAAGATAAAGACATGTAAAATATTCGAAGCTCTTGTAATGGTTGCATTTGCATCCCTGCATTCACCTAGGTTTTGGACCTGGATCCATGTTTGGCTTACATGGATCTAGTAGTGTTGGCGATCGATCATCCTTGTCTATTGTTGAATTTCATATTATGATATATGCGATATATAGTAATATGCATGTATGTATATTATTAAATAATATAATTCCATGTATCCGGCAAACATACAAACATGGCACGCGATTTTTAAATTAAAATGATGAGACAATTTTAAAATTAAAATCCCTCATTTTGAATATGATTCAAAATTTATATCAAACCGAAAAAGTAAAAATTAAAAGAGTTCAATTTTTCCTTGCCTTCCATCAACCGTTGTTGCATGTTGATCGCTACCCGCGGACAGTGTCTGGCTCATATTATTGGGGAGGCCTGGACGCCGGAAAGCTATGACTTCCACCAAACATATGATGTGAATTGAGTGGAACTCACATGACTTCGGCTCATATTATTGGGGAAATTCATGGCGACCATCTACTACAATTCAACATTGATGGGTCGGTTTGACACGTGAAAATAAACGACGTCATATTATTGGGTCCTTATTAAACGTGAGGCAAAACACGCGGAGGTTGCATAGAGATGCAATTGGATTCTACCTTTTAGAAATTAAAATTGGCTGATATTATTCGGGATTATAATTGGCTAATTGGACTCTACATGCCCACTAAGGAAATACGATTTTTCTTTTTCATCAGAGGGTGGTGAAATTGTCAAAATAGTGGGAGAGAATTTATAAAATAAAAATCCATATTTTATAACTTAAAATTATTTTAAAATTATCAGCAACAATTATTCTGTTTCCGTATCAGTATATTTTCGATTTCGTCACGTAATCCATTTTTTTTATTAACAAGCTAATCGAATCTAATTTTCAAGACTGGTTGGGAAAATTGTTCTGAATTCGGAGAAAATGACATACACACTATTGTCAGTCCTACTGAACTGACAAAGCATCCAAGATGGTAGGACCATAGTGTGCAAGCTAAAGTGTAACATATTCGCTTCTATGTCAAATGAACTATAGGGACATTTTGAGAAAATGTTGAATGCTGCTGACATTCGAATACACATGCAAGAGTTGCATGGTGCATGAAACTCGTACAATGATGCACATTACTTTCAAGGAGCTCATGACTACACGTATGCAAGATGGCCCTTTGGCCCATGAGCGTGGTGTACGTATGACTGGGCTTATTGAGAATGTGGTGGGCCTGGAATATGTGATTCCTAACAAGTTACTAGATAACATCAATTTGTTGTCTTTCTCTTCCTCATTTGACGGGGTTATGGTGAACTTCAATTTGAATAAGACAGATGATAGCCTTGAAGAGCTAGTCAATACGCTTATAACTTATGATATCACCATAAAACAGGGAATTGTTGTTTTTCTAATGAGTCTCTCGTCAGACAAAAAATGGCCCACAAGGTAAGGGAAGGAAATGTTCTGCCCCTCACAAGAAAAACAAACCCAATAAGTGGCAAACTCTGAAGAACACTTAAAAGGCCTACAAAGCCCGATAAGTTAGAACATATTTATTTCACTGCAAGAAGTCCGAACATAAGAAATTATATGTGCCAGAAATGTTCTGGAAATGATAAGTGAATGTCTAATTAAACACGATTTCAACAACAAACAAAAGAAAGTTAGATGATCCAAATACCACACAAATACGGCACGCTAGACTATGTCACATTTCCCAAAGAAGGATGCACAAACTAGTGGGAGAAGGCATTTTTGACTTGTCAGACATAAATTCTCTACCTACTTGTAAATCCTGTCTAAAAAGAAATATGCTAAAGACTCCATTAAATGGAAACGTGAAACGTGCGCATGGTCTATTGGATTTGATCCACACAGACATTTGTGGCCCGCTAAGTGTTAGCACAAAATATGGACAATCCTACTTCATTACCTTTACTGATGACCATTCAAGGTATGTGTATGTTTATGAAACACAAATCTGAAGCATTTGAAAGGTTCAAAGAATTCAGATCTGAAGTAGGAAAACAGCTAGAAAGGAGTATTAAGACACTTCGATCTGATCGAGATGGAGAATACTTGAGTGCTGAATTTTTGGGTTATCTAAAAGAGAATGAGATTCTCTCACAGTGGACTCCACTAGCAACACCACAATTGAGTGGTGTTTTTGAACGTCGTAGTCGAACTTTGATGGACATGGTTCGATCCATGATGAGATTCACTGAATTGCCTGCATCGTTTTGGGGCTTTGTGCTTGAAAATGCGGCAATTTTGTTGAATAATGTCCCTAAAGCAGTCGATAAAACACCATATGAGATATGGATAAGAAAAACTCCCAAATACTCTTACATGAGAATATGGGGATGTTCTGCTTACGTGAAGCAGACAGTGGGAGACAAATTGGATAGTAGATCCACTTTGTGCTACTTTGTAGGATATCCAAAGAATTCTGTTGGATATTATTTCTATCACCCTAATGAAGCAAAAGTGTTTGTTTCAAGAAATGCCACTTTTTGGAAAAGGAATTTCTATTAGATAGAAAAGGCAAGATGATAGAACTTGAAGAAATTCAAGATACTCCCTCAACTATAGTAGTTGAACCTAATCCCCAACAACCAGTAGTTGAAGTACAAGCTCCTAGAAGGTCTGATAGGGTTATTAGACCACCTGTTAAATATACGCTTCTTCATGAACAAGACCATGATGAGTCTTGTGTTGGATGTGATCCAATGAACTTTAAAGAAGCAATATATGATACTGATTCATACAAATGGCTTAAAGCCATGTAGTCTGAGATGGACTCAATGTATTAAAACCAAGTCTGGACATTGGTGGATCCACCTGAGGGAATCGTTCCCATAAGATGCAAATGGATCTACAAAAGAAAGCTTGGGACGGATGGGAAGGTAGTGACCTTCAAAGCAAGACTGGTTGCAAAAGATTATACTCAAAGGCAAGAAATTGACTATGAGGAAATTTTTTCACCAGTTGCTATGTTTAAGTCCATTAGAATACTACTAGCCATAGCAGCATGGTATGACTATGAGATATGGCAAATGGATGTAAAGACTGAATTCCTCAATTGAGACATCTAAGAATAAATATATATGTCTCAACCTGAGGGATACACATCAGTAGGAAGTGAGCATAAGGTATGCAAACTTCAGAGATCGATATATGGTCTCAAGCAAGCATCAAGGAGTTGGAACCTCAGATTTGATAGCACTATCAAAGAGTTTGGTTTTGCTTAGAATCCTGAGGAACCACGCGTGTACAAGAAAGTAAGTGGGAGTGTAGTGACATTTCTAGTACTTTATGTGGATGATATCCTGCTCATTGTGAATGATATAAGATTACTGCAATCAACTAAAGTATGGTTAGCAGGTTAATTCTCCATGAAAGACATGTGTGAAGCATCCTATGTATTGAGAATACAAATCTATAGAGATAGATCAAAAAGGATACTAGGACTCACCCAAGCCACTTATATCTATACCATTCTGAAGCGATTCTCTATGGAAGAGTCCAAGAGAGGAAACTTACCAATGTGTCATGGTGTTACTCTATCTAAAGCTTTGTGTCCCAAAACTAATGAAAAGATAGAGATGATGACACGTATTGCATATGCGTCAGCCATTGGTAGTATCATGTATGGTATGATATAGACACGTCCTGATGTTGCTTACGCTCTGAGTGTTACAAGCAGATATCAGGCAAATCCTGGTCCAATGTATTGGAAGGCCGTGAAAGATATTCTTAAGTACTTGAGAAGGACTAAGAAATTGTTCATGGTCTATGGGGGTGGAGAATTGAAATTGAAAGGCTACACTGATTCTAGCTTCCAATGAGATGTAGATGATTCGAAATCGATCTCTGGTTTTGTTTTCATGCTAAATGGTGCGACTGTCTCTTGGAAAAGTTCCAAGCAAGACACCGTTGCGGATTCAAGCACTGAAGCTGAATACATTGTTGCATCTGCTGCAGCAAAAGAGGCAGTCTGGATGAGGAATTTTGTCCAAGAGTTTGGCGTTATTCCCAATGGAGTTGATCCAATCCCGTTGTACTGGGACAACATTGGTGCCGTTGCGCAAGCAAAGGAACCAATGTCTCATCAGCGATCCAAACATGTACTGAGGAAGTTCCACATCATACGGGAGATAGTCGGAAGAGGAGACATATCAGTCAAAAGAGTCCACTCTGCAGATAATGTTGCTGATCTACTTACAAAGCCCTCACCAGGACCATTGTTTGAAAATCATCGCTAAGCAATGGGATTAAAGTTCATAGGTAGTTGGCTATAGGGCAAGTGGGAGATTGTTAGAGTAGATGCCCTGTAAGCCAACTGTTGGCTGGGGAAATTATTGACTCAAGTGTAATAAACAATCTTTATTGTAATATAATTTACTTTTTAATGGTTTCATTTTACTTTATCTGTATACCCATGCAATCAGCATAGATAAAGTACTTGATTATGCTTTAATATAAATGAATCGTAATTCGATGTTGAAACTCATTTGTAAATACTGCATATTCTAAGTTCGTTCCTAGTCGATTTATCCGCCTAAAATAAGGATCAAGGCCGCTTTGAGCTCGAGACTTGCATCTGTGATGTTGTGTACTGCGTTTCATGATAAGAGCATAGAGATGTCTAAACATACAGATGGGTCTTCATATGATGATTATACCGAACAACCCTCCCTCAGACTTTCCAAGTGGTTATCATTCATCGAGAGGATAAGTCCGTGGTTATGATTGTACACCATTATTCTTTACGACCCGGGACAACACTGATGCTCTATATGCTAGGGCTGTGCTTTGACTTATTTACTGGCTCCAGGAGAGTCATCAGGTGGCGAGGTTGGGTACAGTTACGACACATGTTGGAGCCAGTGCATTGTAGTCGGGAATTCATCGCTCACCTACGAGTGTGGATATCCTATGTGATCTGATGAAATAATAGTGCGTGGAATCTCTGGCCAGAGTATGATATGTACATTGAATAAGGAGTTCTTCAATGGTACATGCGATGCCACTATTTATATGTATCACATAGTTATCGAATTATTATGCAACCCTCGATGAACCAATGGTTGTAGATTCGATCGGGATATATGAGATGAAGGGACCTTACTGTACGTTAATAATAATCGACTGGTTCTTGCAGGCACTATCAGTGATACCAAGGGGATCATGGGACGATGCTACTAGACGCTCTTACCATGATCCGATGGGTGAAATCAGAAATGAGTTCTGATATTCTTGATCAAGGTGTTGATGAAAAGAATGAGGCTAACTAGGGTAAGCCCGAATAAGAGTAAATTTTATTCTGAATCACAAAAAGTTGTGAACCCACGGCTAGCTGTATCCCTGAACCATTGAGGATCACACAAGTACTGGATCATTGTTCCCGTTGAGAGAATAAATTCAAGGAGTTGAATTTATATTATGATATAGTAAATTCAAGGAGTTGAATTTATGATAATTAGATTTTTAGAAAATAAATTCAAGGAGTTGAATTTATAAGATAGTAAATTCAAGAATTTAAATTTATGAATTTATAAAATTTGGAGTGAATAAATTCAAATAATTGAATTTATAAACTTTAGGAATTTAATTTATTAAACTCAAAAGTTGGGTTTATTAAATATAAAATTTTGGAAGTGAAAAATTCAAGGAGTTGAATTTATAATTTAAATATTAAATTCAAATTTTGAATTTATTATTTATTTAATTTATTAAACTCAAAAATTGAGTTTATTAAATATTAAATTAAATATAGTGGAAAGTGTGTTTAATGGGATTGTAAGAGTACAAGTCCAACATACTAAATAATTGAAGTTTTAATGGACTTTGATTAATTAATTAAACTAGTTGGGCTAGTCTAATTAATTAATCAAGGCCATTAATGTTAATTAAATAGGCCCAATTATTATATTATGGTAATTAGGTCATGGGGGTTTTATTTATATAGGAGACTTAACCATAACCTCCGTAACACTTGGTATTTTCGAAAATCCTTCTCTCCTCTCAAAGAATTTTTCGGCCAACTTGAATTTTATTCAAGGTCTTGAGCCGCCTCTCAATTTGATCTCCATCGTAAAATCTCTTCATGTTTTCTAGTGCAAATTAGAAGAGGAACAAATCTTCTAGTCGTGGATCTGATTCGAAGATTGAATGAAAGAATTCATGAAGAAAGTTCGTAGGGATTCATCAAGAGCTAAATCTGACAATATCAGATTAGTTGGAGCCTAGTGATTTAATTCATTAAACGTATAAATTTCTAACGTCCTATGAATGTTTAATCTTAAAACCATACGAGTGCTCAAACAGAATATCTTGAATGTCAAGATATAAAATTTTTAAAACTTCCACTGCGTTTTGGGCACGAGAAAACCGAGATCCAACGGTGTAATGTTCCTGATTAAATATATTGTTTCATGCATCCTGATATCCTAGCTAATGCCAATTTTTGGCCTTTATACCGAAAAGTAGAAGAAGAATAATAAGGATGATATTTCCAACAAATCTTGTATATATTCGCTAAATCAATTCATAAAGCCATGTATGTATACAATCCTAAGGCGTGAGAGAAAAGCAAATGATGCATGTTACTGTTATTAATCATTAATTTCACTATGTTTAAAGTACAATAAATGATAATCGTAATTAGTTATTTTACTGACATTCAAGTTAAACTACATGAAAATCAAATGATATATTGAATAATATAAATAAAATGTTAAGCACATGAAAAATTTATATACTTTAGCAACAATATGTGGAAAAAGAAAGTATAATAGTTTGCTTTTATTTAATAACGGTAAAAACTGGTTGACACCATGCGTGGTCGACAGTGGGATTAAAGAATCATTAACCATTTTAATCAAGATCTTGTCTTTTCCAACAACTCGGGGCAAATACATGCTGTATCTCATACAAGCACACTATTCTTTTGAATAAAAACTAAATAAAAAGATTATTAAAAAATCTTAGCATTGGATTTACCCAAACCAAATAGCTCATAATACAGTTCAGACAGACGGTCGATCATGTAAAAGTCTAGTAGATTTGTTGTTATCTCAGATCAAATATAACAGCTAAAATTTTCGATATCATTCTATAAAAAAAAATTCATATGGATATTCTCGTTATTTAAAAATAAAATAAAATTGTATTTAAAAGAAGAAAAAGTCAAGTTGACAGACTCTGATACTTAACACCGCCCCCATTGTTAGAGTCAAATTTGTTGGAAATTTTAATTAAATTTAGAGTTTGAATAAAAATTATGTCTCATGAATGTGGTAGTGTCTTTTGGCTCTCCATATTTTTGAGTTAATTGAAGAGTTTTGGCTCTTCATATTCTTGAGTTAATGGGAAGATTAATTTAGTTAATTAATCTTGCATGACTCTTGGTGTACATTTTGGTGCTTATAAATAGTGCGTTCATTTCCTCATTTTGTACACATGAAAATTTTAACTCTTTCAAGCACTCTCTTGCATTAGATATTGTTATCTTTTCATTTGGCCTCTGTTAAATATCGGTGATAAAATAAAGGTACGTTTTTAGTTCGCCGTAGTAGTGCCTCGTGCTAAGTCACTGCTGGTTGTTCCGTTGTATCCTGGGAAACAGACGTCCGCTGAAACCTCGAAGCACATACCGGAGAGGTCGAATCTGTTTTAAGGAAACTATACATGCTACAAGCCTCGGTTTTGTTTTGTTTTCTTTCAAACAATAGTCATACTGTAAACATCACACTTATTTCGGTTATTGCTTTATCTCTACAAGTTCGTTTCTGCGCTACAGTTTTTAGCAATTTTTTCTAGCAAACTTAAAATAGATTACTCATTACGTGGTTCGTTTTGATATGGCTACTGAAATCAGCGTGCAAAGGGAAACTGGTTATGTTGTCCCTACTGTGGCTCAAGTTGTCCCTCATGTTACCGCACGTGCTGCTGCGGTTACTGTCCTTGCCAGTCACGGTTGCTGTCCCACACAAGGCATCTGAGTGTAAGAAGCCAAAGAGAAACCGAGAGGTGAATGTGGTCGAGAGCATATCTCAAGAGGTTTTGAACATGAATCTCTGTGCTGTAATATCAGAAGTTAATCTGGTGGGTTCTAACCCAAAGGGGTGGTGGATCGACACTGGTGCCAGTCTCCATGTTTGCTCGGACAAGGAGATGTTTGCTACTCTTGAGGAATATGAGAATGGTGAAAACTGTTCATGGGAAATTCCGCTACATCTGAAATCAAGGGTCAAGGAAAATTTGTTCTAAAGATGACATCTGGAAAAGAACTGACTCTGAACAGTGTGTTGTATGTACCGGACATCCGCAAGAACTTGGTGTCCGGGTCGCTTCTTAACAAGCATGGTTTTTGCATTGTCTTTGAGTCAGATAAGGTTGTTTTGTCGAAAAGTGGAATGTTTGTTGGCAAAGGTTATGTTTGTAATGGGTTATTCAAACTCAATGTAATGGCTATTAAGCCTGTGATGAATAAAATTAATACTTTTGCTTACTTACTTGAGTCTTTGTGTTTGTGGCATGGTAGACTTGGACACGTTAATTATGATACAATTCGTAAACTAATTAACATGAAAAGCATTCCTGCATTCCAAATTGATAAACAACAAAAATGTGAAACTTGTGTTAAGGCAAAACTAACGGGATCATCTTTTCGAACAATTGAAAGAAATAGTGAATCACTTGATCTAATTCACAGTGATACATGTGATTTATAAGGTATACAAACTCGTGGTGGAAATAAATACTTCATTACTTTTGTTGACGATAGCACAGAATTTTGTTATGTGTATTTTCTTAAAAGTAAGGATGAAGCTATTGACAAATTTGTCCAATATAAGAGTGAAGTTGAAAACCAATTTAACAAGAAAATTAAGGTGCTAAGAAGTGATCGTGGAGGTGAATATGAATCACCATCTGCTGAGTTTTGTGCTCAACACGATATCAAACACGAAAGAACTGCACCTTATTCTCCTCAGCAAAATGGCATTGCAGAGAGAAAGAATCGCACCTTGAAAGAAATTATGAATGCGTTGTTATTAAGTTCTGGGTTACCTTAGAACATGTGGGGAGAAGCTGTTCTAACAGCAAATTACCTTTTAAATAAGGTGCCCCGAAAAAAATAAGATAAAAGTCCGTACGAGTTATGGAAAGGTAGAAGTCCATCTTACCAATACTTGCGAGTGTGGGGGTTGTCTTGCCAAGGTAGCAGTACCCACTCCAAAGAAAGTAAAGATAGGACCAAAAACTGTTGATTGTAATTTCATTGGATATGCTCAAAACGGTAGCGCATATCGTTTTCTTGTACATGAATCTCAAATACCTGATATTCACAAGAATACGATAATGGAATCAAGAAATGCTTCGTTCTTTGAACACATGTTTCCATTCAAATCTAAGGAAGAATCAAGTTCATCCAAAGATTATATGAGACAATTGAAAAGGAACAAGAACTTGATCAAGATATTGAACCTAGACGTAGCAAGAGAGCTAGGACTGAGAAATCCTTTGGTCCGGATTTCATCATTTTCATGATGGAAAGTGAACCTCAAAGCTTCAAGGAAGCAATCAGTTCATCTGAGGGACCTCTATGGAAAGAGGCTATCAATTCTGAAATGGAATACATTTTACAAAACCATACGTGGAAATTAGTAAATCTTCCTCCGGGAAGCAAACCACTAGGCTGTAAATGGGTTTTCAAAAGGAAAATGAAATCAGATGGAACTATAGACAAGTATAAAGCCAGATTGGTAATTAAAGGTTATCATCAACGTGAAGGGCTTAATTATTTTGACACATATTCTCCTGTATCGAGAATAACCTCTATTCGTGTGATACTTCCGATTGCCGCCTTGCGAAATCTTGAAGTACACCAAATGGATGTAAAGACAGCTTTTCTAAATGGAGATTTAGAAGAGAAAATTTACATGAAACAACCTGAAGGATTTTCTGCGACTGAGCAAGAAAACAAGGTTTGTAAACTGGTAAAATCTTTGTATGGCTTAAAACAAGCGCCAAAGCAATGGCACGAAAAATTTGATAAAGCCATGATAGAAAGTGGATTTAAATTCAGTGAATGTGACAAATGTGTATACATAAAAACCACTGAAAATGGATATGTCATTTTATGTCTTTACATAGATGACATACTTATAATTGGTAGTACTGATAAGATGATCAAATCCACCAAGAAGTTATTGAACTCAAGATTTGACATGAAAGATTTGGGCTTAGCCGATGTAATCTTTGGAATTAAAATTCATAGAATATCAGAAGGGCTAGTTCTAAGTCAGTCACATTATGTTGACAAAATACTTGAGAAATTCAACAAGGATGACTCTGCATTGGCTAGAACCCCGATAGATATCAGCCACCATCTATCAAAGAATCGAGGTGAGAGTATGTCTCAATTAGAATATTCTCGAGTCATTGGAAGTCTGATGTACTTAATGAGTTGTACAAAACCAGACATAGCTTATGCAGTGAGCAAATTGAGTAGATTCACGAGTAATCCAGGAGTTGAAAACTGAAAAGCAATTATCAGATTGCTAAGATACTTAAGGTATATTCGTGATCATGGGCTGCACTATACCAGATATCCTGCTGTTATTGAAGGATACAGCGATGCAAATTGGATATCTGATATGAAAGACTCAAAATCTACAAGTGGATTTGTATTCACTTTAGGAGGTGCAGCAATTGCGTGGAAATCTTATAAACTAACTGTAATAGCCCGATCCACGATGGAATCTAAGTTTATAGCTCTTGAAAAGTGTACTGAAGAGGCTGAATGGCTGCGTCACTTCTTAGAAGATGTTCCAGGATGGGAAAAATCAGTGCTGGCTATATGCATACATTGTGATAGCCAATCTGCAATTGGAAGGGCACAAAATAAAATGTATAATGGTAAGTCTAGGCATATACATCGTAGACACAATACCATGAGACAACTACTCTCAACTGGAGTTACCTCTGTTGACTATGTAAAGTCAAAAGATAATATAGCGGACCCGCTAACCAAGGGATTAAACAGAGAGTTGGTTGCGAAAATGTCAAGGAGAATGGGGCTCAAGCCTATAGAATAAATTGTTGTGAAGGAAAACTCAACCTACGCTGACTGGAGATCCCAAGAACTAGGTTCAATGGGACAACCTAATCGCACTGATTTGGTATATCACTGTGGGGGTTATCCCTAGCTCATTCCTATTATAAAACAGTGAATGTTGAGGATAAGCGTTCGGCTTTTAATGATTCTGATGAGAAGAATATAGAATCACCTATGTGAGAGAGAAGAGGGGCTGCTTCGAAGGAATTATAAGACTCAATTCTAGATCCTCTCGCAGAACCAGGCGTGTGTTCATAGTTAAAACGAACACAATCATGAGAACTGAATAGTATCAGGGAAAGTCTTGTGTAAAGTATATCTTAATTTACATAAACGGTAGAACGGTTCAAGGACATCATGTCTACTGGTCAGCTAGTAAAGCAAATATATTTCATAAGAGAAAGGTTCAAAGGGTAACACCTACCTATCCTATGCAGGATTCAACTGTATAACTTTGTCACCAAGATTTGTATCAATTTTCATTCATGTGGGGGATTGTTGGAAATTTTAATTAAATTTAGAGTTTGAATAAAAATTATGTCTCATGAATGTGTGAATGATTTTTGGCTCTCCACATTCTTGAGTTAGTTGAAAGTTTTGACACTTCATATTTTTGAGTTAGTGGGAAGATTAATTGAGTTAATTAATCTTGCATGACTCTTGGTGTACATTTTGAGGCTTATAAATAGTGGGTTCATTTCCTCATTTCATACACATGAAAATTTTATCTTTTTCAAGCACTCTCTTGCATTACATATTGTTATCTTTCCATTTGGCCTCCGTTAAATCTCGGTGATAAAGTAAATGTACGTTTTCAGTTCGCCGTAGTAGTGTCTCGTGCTAAGTCAGGTTGTTCTGTTGTATCCTGGGAAACAGACGTCCACTGAAATCTCGAAACACATATCGGAGAGGGCGAATCTGTTTTAAGGAAACTGTACACGCTACAGGCCTTACTTTGGTTTTACTTTCTTTCGCATAATAGTCATATTATAAACATCACACTTATTTCGATTATTATATCTACAAGTTAGTTTCTAAGCTACTGTTTTTAGCTATTTTTCTAACAAAATTTCGGTAGCCCCAGACAACGTTGTATAGTTTGGTTCGCACCGAGAGTTTTCACACATAATATCTACAAATTTTGTCGCCAACCCACACATGATCTCCTCATTTCTTTTAAAAGATCGTATCAAGAAAGGTACTTTTTGCTCTCTTTTACTTAGCATCAAGAAGTTCCTTATAGATTCAAATTGTTGTAAATTTGTTTCTCCGACTGCTTCTAGTTTACGCTCACTTGTTTCATTTTCGGTTACCTAATTATTTGTTGTAAAAAGAAAAAAAGACATCCCAATTGCTGTTGATTTTCTTAGGTATACTAACATTTTTTCGATTTCGTTGATCATTTTTTCTTTCCTTTTCCTTTTTCTTTCTGTAATTTCGGCAATGATCTGTTGCTCTTGTTGGATCCAAAAAATGGTTCTCTTTGAATCACTAACGAGTGTTCAGTTTATCACAGTTGAGTAAAGTTTTCGATTTTTGAATTTGGCTACTTGTGATCATGATCGGAATTTCCTTGGTTATTGGATTTGAGGCATGTAATTGCTTGAGTATGCCATTGTTTTTGGTGGGTTTTTTCTTAATCGTTGGCATTCATCAAGATGGTGTGATATTGAAGTTTATGTTTATTTTTAATATTATTTAATGTTTTAAGGATAGTGATCTGAACAGTTATCAGGTTCCAAAACTTGCAACCTTGACTCTCTTATAGGGCGGTGAATTGTTATTTTGATCAATTGAATGATCAACTTTCTGAATGTGCCGTGCAGGTTGGAAGCTATAATTCAGCTGTTTTTTAGCTCCTGTGAATTGAGAAAATGGCCGGTGAGTGGCACTGTGAAAAAAGAACTCTTTCTACGTATGAATCTTTTCCGAGCGAGAATGAGACTGTGCTCGAGAGTGGATGCCTCTCAATCATTGTTCTGGGTGCTTCTGGTGATCTTGCGAAAAAAAAAGACATTTCCTGCATTCTTTAACCTTTGCCGGCAGGTTACTGTAATTGAGATCTTGGTTCTGTTTTTAATTTTCTCATGAATGTATTTACTTATTACATGGTTTGATATTTGCTTTGTCCAATAAAATTGCTTAGACAGCAAATCAAAAGCATGCTGGTGTTTGGTTATTATTATTATTATTATTTTTTCACTCATGCTGTTTTTGGACTTAACTGACTAGAATATTCAGGGATTTTTGCAATCAAATGAAGCTCACATTTTTGGCTATGCAAGGACCAAGATTTCTGATTAAGAATTGAGAGATCGAATTCAAGGGTACGACATCTGCATTAATTACTGAAGGACATACTTTTTGTTTCAGAACATTTGTGCTCTGGTTTGTTGCATGTATACTTGGCAAGTCTGAAGCTGAGGATTGAAAAGCGTGCACTTTTTTGCCTGATTCGAGTCGTTGATAATTCTACTATAAACATTTTATCTCGTTCCTGTTTGTATTTTATTCTGCTGCCAATAAATATGCCTTTTTCTATAGATATCTTCCTGGAGGCAAAGAAAGAACAGAAGATGTTTCAAACTTTCTGCAGTTGGTAAGTGATTGCTGCTTGCTACATATTCATATGCGTATCCTTGAAGTATGTATTCTTACCACATGCGAATCTTTGTTTGACAATGTAGATTAAATATGTGAGTGGCACTTATGATGCTCCAGAAGGCTTTCAAGTGTTAGATATAGATATATCTGAGCACGAAATATCAAAAAACAGTACGGATGGATCATCTAGGAGGCTTTTCTATCTTGCACTTCCTCCATCTGTGTATCCACAAGTCTGTAAAATGATCAAGAAGTATGCCATGAATAAATGTAAGCATTTTTTGCATAAAAATAGTTTGATTTAGGGTGTAACTACGAATGACGTGGCCATGCGATTTGTGCAATATATCAGTACAAGTTTAGGCAACTTCTTTATATTTGATTAATGTATGATATACTAAGTACAAATTCATGTGACTCCTCTATATATATTTATGTGCAGCTCATCTTGGCGGATGGACTCGTATAGTTGTTGAGAAACCATTTGGAAAGGATTTGGCATCAGCTGAGGAACTGAGCTCACAGATTGGAGAAATTATTCGAGGAATCACAAATTTATCGTATTGATCATTATTTGGGAAAGGAATTGGTGCAAAATTTGGTAATTTATTACCTAAATCGTCTCATGTTATTATCACCCAGTTACTCAGTACACATATACTGCATGACACCAAAAAGGAAGCATTTTATATCCACTTGTCTTTTAAATTTTTCAGCTGGTGCTTCGTTTTGCGAATCGTTTCTTTTTACCTCTTTGGAATCGCGACAACATTGCTAATGTTCAGGTTAGTGTCTTAGACTAGATGGTTGGAAATTTTTGTGGTTATTTCCTATTCACACAGATTAAAAATTCACTTTTTTTTCCTGCGGATAGTGTTTAGAGAAGATTTCGGAACTGATGGTCGTGGTGGATATTTTGATCAGTACGGGTATGCTTTGAAATTCTGAGTGCTTTTTCAAAGGGTTGTTCTTCATAAACATACACGAAATTAATTAAAATATTATAATGTGTGTATCAGAAGTTAGTGTTGTGCTCTGGTGTTGTCAACATGAGCACACAACATGGAGCGTAAATCAATTATTAACACACAAATATAACTTTAATAAATTAACAACAGTTTTAAATTATGCACAAGTACGAATATTTGTGTGATGCCTCGTGGCAAAAATTTCACGAGAAAAATATGTAAATCGTTTACACAAAAAACAATACTAGTGAAAATAAAAAAACTAAATTCCTTGACACTCCAATGAATTAAAATATGCATAAAAAAACAAAAATCAAATCTAGATGCATAAAACAAACACGTATTGTTTATAACCAAACAAAACCACTCTTTGATCAACACTCTGCGTCAGTGTTGTTCTTGAGTGTTGTCAACACCAATTGGCAACACGGTAAATCTGTGATTCAATCACACAAATTCTTCAGCATAAAAATCTTCAACTCTGAACTATAAGTGTGTTCAGAGACAAACTCCAGCAGCTCTCCTGCGCTTTAAAGTGATCACCCGATCACATAAAAACTATAGAGCAAATATATGTTGGACTTCTTGTAATTTTCTTCTCAATAAAAAACTCTCTGTCCAATTCTCTCTCTACCACACCTTTTCTCTCTCCAAAGCCTCTTCTATCTCTACAACTCTCTCCTTCCTCAAAAAGCCCTTGTACGGCGGTAAGGCTTTACATATTTATATACATGGTTTGGCCTAAAAGTTATTCCATAAAAGAGTCCTACAAAATAGGGAAACAAGATTTTCATTAGATATAAAACTCTTTTTAACAAGGATAAAATATCTTGAAGATAAAAATCATATTAAAAACAAATCCTATAATATCTAAATATAATTCAAGCAAGATCTTATCATCTAGAAATAAATAAAACAAGATTTTATAATCTAGAAATAAATCAAACAATAATCTAGAATGACAAAATCATAAATTGATATTATCAATTTATCAAAATAATAAAAAAATAAAATATTCCTTTGTCATTTTACGTCTTTCGTAAGATTAGAAGTTTACAACATTTAATCTGATCTGTTGTGAAATGAGTCGCTGTAGGTGTGCCCTTTATACTAAAGGCTGGGAAAGCTTTAAATTCAAGAAAAGCGGAGATACGTGTTCAGTTCAAGGACGTTCCAGGGGACATATTTAAATGTAAGTACTTAAACCCATACCCCCACTGATCGCCATCTTCTGTTTGAATAAACCTGATGGGAAACTTTAATTATTATAGGTCAAAAGCAAGGAAGGAATGAATTTGTAATTCGCTTACAACCTTCCGAGGCCATATACATGAAACTAACTGTAAGTGTAACTTGGTATTGAGTTTCATGGAACGCTCACTGAATCATGCTTTTTGTTTTTTCTTGTCTAGGTGAATCAGCCCGGGTTGGAAATGTCCAACGCTCAGAGCGAATTATATTTGTCCTATAACCAACGGTTCCAAGGGGTTGTCATTCCCGAGGCTTATGAACGTCTAATACTTGACACGTACGGTTAAATAAGATAAACACTATGAATACTATGAGAAAGAAACTGAACACGTTTTTTTAAATTCGGTTAAATAATAACCGGGCACATGTTTATGCTTGACAGAATTAAAGGTGATCAACGGCATTTTGTCCGCAGAGATGAGCTGAAGGTAACAATAAAATAGTTCACCCAACTTTTTAAGCACAACCATATTGAGAATTCTTGTCCGTTTTCAGGCTGCTTGGGAGATTTTTAATCATGAACGGGAACCAACCCACCCCGTTAAAGCATGAACGAGTTTAGATCAGGATTGGAAAGCGTTAAAGCATGAACGGGGACCAATCCACCCGTTAAAGCATGAACGGGGATCTCATGTGTGTGGCAGTGGGTTCGCCCCTGTCATCCCAGTACCGTGGTTTAGTCTGATCAGGCGATTATGTTATGGGTCACTTGCATTGAAACATATCTCTACGCAAAATAATGAAGTTCATGTATGTTTATGTATGTACAAGTATGCAAGCATGTTTATGAAAGTTTTTACGTTATGGCACGTCTATGTTATGTATGAATGTTCAAGGTTACTTTAAGTTCAAGTTTCAAGTATGTATGTTCTATTTTTAAGCTGCATGTGGTTTTATTATGTATTATTTGTTATTCCCAGTTTATACGTGTTGAGTCTTTAGACTCACTAGACTTGATCAATGCAGGTGAGGATGTTTATGAGGAGGCTGGAGGTGGTGACCAAGGGGCAGGCTTGGACTGAGTAAGGAGGCTAGACCCGAGGACCGTCAAGTTTTAGTTTTCATGAAAATGTTCAAATATTCTTGTCGAACTTTAGATTTCAAATCTTGTGGTTGCAACAACCCTTGAGACGTACAGTTTACCTCTTTTTATCGAATTTTGAATGTTCAGGTTTCGATTAAGAAAATTTTAAATTTTTTCGCAAATTTTGAGTAGTAAAAGTACGGTACGTTACACTTCTACTTCAAAGTCTATCAGATTCATATAATCAACTTATCATCAACATAACCAACAATATTCTTATGGGCTTTCTAAGATTCGACGATGTCTTAACTGCGGTTCTCGGAGAAGAAAGCCCGCGCAAGAATAAGAAAGACAGGTTGGTAACATCAAAGCAGACAGAGGCTTTACCGATGATAAGAGGAAGATTTATGGACCGTGACTCCAGTGGGAGTCAAAGACGAGGTAGATCAAAGTCAAGAAGTAAGAATAAAAATATTTACTACTTTAAATGTGGCGGTAAAGGGCATTTCAAGAAAGAGTGTACGAGTATCAAGAAAAGTTCTCAAGGAAATGTGGCCAGTACTACAGGCAGTAGTGAAATATTATCTAGCGAAACAATAACAGTTGCAGAAGGCAGATACAAATTTTGTGACACGTGGATTATGGATTCAGAAGCGACGTGCTTATGACGTCTCGGAGAGAATGGTTTAATCATTATGAACCAGTCTCAGGAGGATCTGTATTCATGGGAAATGATCATGCTTTGGAAATTGCTGGGGTCGGTACTATCAAAATTAAAATGTTTGATGACACTATTCGCACCATACAAGAGGTACGACATGTGAAAGGACTGGCGAAAAATCTTTTGTCCTTGGGGCAATTGGATGACATCGGGTGCAAAACTCTTATCGAGAACGGGATCATGAAAATTGTGAAGGGCGCGCTTGTGGTTATGAAGGCGGAAAATGTTGCTGCAAATCTGTATGTACTTTTGGGAGAAACACACAAAGAGACAGAACTAGCTGTTGCATCAATTGGTTCAGGAGAAGAATTAACAGTGTTATGGCATATAAAGCTCGGGCATATGTCAGAACGAGGGTTGAAAATTCTTTCAGAACGGAAGCTTCTGCCGGGACTTACAAAAGTGTCACTACCCTTTTGTGAGCACTGTGTTACCAGTAAACAACACAGATTAAAGTTTGACACTTCTACTGCAAGGAGCAAAAGCATATTGGAGCTAATTCATTCGGATGTTTGGCAAGCACCGGTTGTATCCCTAGGAGGAGCGAGATACTTTGTCTCTTTCATTGATGATTTCTCTAGGAGATGTTGGGTGTATCCAATCAAGAAGAAATCAGATGTTTTCCAAGTCTTCAAAGATTTCAAAGCGCGGGTTGAACTTGATTCTGAAAAGAAAATTAAGTGTTTGAGGACTGAGAATGGAGGAGAATATTCCAGTGACGAGTTTGATGCATATTGTCAACATGAGGGCATCAAGAGACTGTTCACGACGGCTTACACACCTCAACAGAATGGAGTGGCGGAGCGGATGAACAGGACCTTGTTGGACAGAACAAGAGCTATATTGAGGACTGCGGGTCTAGACAAGTCATTTTGGGCAGAAGCAGTCAAAACCGCTTGTTATATTATCAATCGTTCTCCTTCAGTGGCGATTGATCTGAAGACTCAGATGGAGATGTGGTCTGGGAAGCCGACATATTATTCTCATTTGCATACATTTGGAAGTCCGGTGTACGTTCTGTACAATGAGCAAGAAAGATCGAAGTTGGATTCGAAATCCAGAAAATGTATCTTCTTGGGCTATGCTGATGGAGTAAAGGGGTTTCGCTTATGGGACCCTACTGTTCACAAACTTGTCATCAGTAGGGATGTTATCTTCGAGGAAGATAAAGTAAAGGGAGCCAAATGCACATTGAATTCAGAAACTACTATATTTCAGGTGGAAAATACGACGGGCGAAGGTCAGGTTTCTTGTGAAGCAGTACCAGAGCACGAAGAACAAGAGCATGTTGAGTCTGAGGTTTCCAATGTGAGGCAGTCAACTCGAGACAGAAGACCACCAGGTTGGCTTTCAAATTATGTCACTGAAAGTAACATTGCATATTGTCTATTATCAGAGGATGGTGAGCCATCGAGTTTTCACGAGGCTACTCAAAGCTCGGATGTATCCTTGTGGATGATAGCAATGCAAGAAGAATTGGAGGCATTAGACAAGAATAAAACTTGGGATCTTGTTACACTACCACGAGGGAGGAAAGCCATTGAAAACAGATGGGTCTATAAGATCAAGCGTGATGGCAATAACCAAGTGGAGCGATATCGTGCTAGATTGGTGGTAAAAGGATATGCTCAGAAAGAAGACATTGATTGGAAACAGATGGGTCTATAAGATCAAGAGTGATGGCAATAACCAAGTGGAGCGGTATCGTGCTAGATTGGTGGTACAAGGATATGCTCAGAAAGAAGACATTGACTTCAATGAGATATTTTCTCATCTGGTTCGGCTTACAACAGTCAGAGTAGTGTTGGCATTGTGTGCGGTGTTTGACCTACATCTAGAACAACTAGATGTGAAAACAGCATTTCTTCATGGAGATCTTGAAGAAGAAATCTATATGCTCCAGCCAGAAGGTTTTGCGGAAAAAGGCAAAGAGAACTTGGTTTGCAGGTTGAACAAATCTCTGTACGGTCTCAAATAAGCGCCGAGGTATTGGTACAAGAGATTTGATTCCTATATCATGAGCCTTGGATACAACAGACTGAGTGCAGACCCTTGTACATATTTCAAGAGGTCCGGTGATGACTATATCATTTTGCTGTTATATGTGGACGACATGTTGGTAGCAGGCCCCAACAAAGATCAGGTCCAAGGATTGAAGGAATAGTTGGCTAGAGAATTTGATATGAAGGACTTGGGACCAGCAAACAAGATTCTAGGGATGCAAGTTCACCGAGATAGAAGTAACAGAAAGATTTGGCTTTCACAGATAAATTATTTGAAGAAAGTCTTGCAACGCTTCAACATGCAAGATAGTAAGCCAATCTCAACCCCTCTTCCTGTTAACTTCAAGTTATCCTCCGAGATGTGTCCTAGCAGTGAAGCAGAGAGGATGGAGATGTCTCGAGTACCGTATGCATCAGTAGTGGTAAGTTTGATGTTCGCTATGATATGTACAAGACCAGACATTGCTCAAGCAGTGGGAGCAATTAGTCGGTATATGGCGAATCCTGGACGAGAGCATTGGAGCACTGTTAAGAGGATTCTTAGATACATTAAGGGTACCTCAAATGCTGCATTATGTCATGGAGGATCAGATTTTACACTCATGGGCTATGTCGATTCAGATTATGCAGGTGATCCTGATAAGAGAAAATCTACTATTGGTTATGTGTTTACACTTGCAGGAGGAGCATTAAGCTGGGTTTCAAAATTGCAAACAGTTGTGGCGTTATCTACAACAGAGGCAGAATACATGGCAGCTACTCAAGGTTGCATGGAGGCAATATGGATTAAAAGGTTATTGGAGAAGATCGGATACAAACAAGAGAAAGTATCTTTGTTTTGTGACAGTCAGAGTGCCTTGCACATCGCAAGGAATTCTGCGTTTCATTCCAAGACTAAACACATTGGAGTTCAATTTCACTTTGTACGGAAAGTAGAAGAAGAAGGAAGCGTGGATATGCAGAAGATTCATACAAAAGATAACATATCTGATTTTCTGACCAAGCCAGTGAACACTGATAAGTTTGAGTGGTGTAGATCTTTAAGTGGCCTAGCGGAAACGTAAGCAGCAGGGAATGTCAAGATTGAAAGGATGTGTGGAGATGTGTTTGATTCTCAATCAAATTTCCAAGTGGGAAAATGTCGGCAAAGTAGGGGGGACCAATAAAAGAAAGGAAAATAAAAACGTGGGAGGAAAAGTATGATGCGTGGTTGGCTATGCAATTTCATGGCAATTTCGTGGAAAGTTTGAATACGCGTTTTTAACGCGTATTCACACGGTCAAGAGGCTCTATAAATAAAGCTCCCCTCTTCATTCTGAAATTACCCCTTCTTCGAGTTTTCTCTCATCTTATAAGCATTTGAGTGCTTAGTTCTATAATATTTGTGAGGTGTTTGTTCTCTTGTATTAAGAGAGTAACACCCCGAAAATTTAAAGGTCCATGCGAACCACATGCATACGATTTATTAAATTCTCTTGTATTTTAATTAATTGTTTTAATTGCATAAATTAATTATGTGGTGCATTTTGACATGTTTAAAATATATTTTTCTTCATGGTTGCACTAAAATATATTTTTAAAAGGTTATTCGAGTTGCGATCGAGAAACGGAGACTGATGGCTGAAAAATAGAAAATGTTTTTATTAAATAATTGTTTTTTATAATTGTGGGTTTTTCTTATTTTTGAAAATAATGGGGTTTTGAGGTGATTTTATACGCCGGCACGTAAATTTTATCGGTGTTGGTTTTTCAACAAAAATACGAACTTGTTGGCAACCCGGCTATTAAATTCACAAACTTATTTTTACCAAAACTATTATAATATTTTAATTAATTTCTAATCAATCACTAGTGGGCCTAATTTGGGGGCTTAATGGCTAAAGCTTAATTAAAGAATTAATTAGTATAAATTATGTAAATCACCCCAAACCCTTCCACAAAACTACACGCCACTTTTCAGAAATTTTTGCACACCAAAACACTCCAACACACGGCACACACACACACCATATTTTCAAGGAAAGTTCAAAAGTTGCAAAGGGTTTCAAGCCATCGTCTTCTCTCCGCCGTTCTTCGATTTGTCAACGTAAAATCGTGCGTTAAATACGCAAAGGCACGCCATATTTCTTTCCTTCAAACATCTATCACACCATAATATTATTTGAACATGTTTTGAAATAAAAAAAGGCACACAACTTGAAGATTGTCGTACATGCATATTCTATGATTTTTAAAACTTGTGTGTGGATTTAAAAACATGATTATTGCGTTGTCAAAGGGGCTGCCATGTATTAGGATGATAATGGATGGTTTTACACGAGATTTAGGACCCTAATAACACACCAAAAACACTGCAACAGACTAGAAAAGAAAGTTGGAACCGCGGGCAAGGATTTACAAAAAAGGGCCGTGAGTTTATGTGTTGGGTACTAGATGTGTGTGGCTCGGTTTCTTTGCATGGGGCCTTGGGGCTTGGTCAGGGCTGGTTGGGGCTCGAGGAGGGTCAGGGGAGAGGGCCTGGTAGAGCCCTAGGGGGCTAGGACTCGCGCAGCATGGCTGGAGAGGAGACCCCGCTGGATGGGACTTTCTCGAGGGAATTCTGGTGTAGCCGAGAATTTCTGGGGGATGGCTCGATTGAGAGCTGGGTTAGGTGGTCTGGACGGTGGCCAAGGATGGTCCAGAGAAGGTTAGGAAGGGCTGGGGTCGGTGGTGGCCTGGGTAGAAGCCTCCACGGCAAGTGACAGCGGCAGCACGTGAAAGAAGCACCAGCGCGCAACTCGTGTCTTTTGATTCAGGTGGCTCGTGCGCGCGGCCAGGAGCTGGGCTAGGCTTGGGTAGGGTCTGGGGTCCAGGGATGGTGAGGGTCGTGTGGGCTCGGTGGTGGCTCAGCTGGTAGAGTCCTAGGCTAACTAGGAGTTCTAGAGCAACTATGAAACTCACGCACACACAGCACATGCAATGGGGTCAGTTTCCAGGAGTGATTGTGCGGCTTAGGGGCTGGTTTTTTGGGCTGTGTTTGGTCAGTAGGGTCCATAGGTGGGTTGGCTCGGGTTTGGCTCGAGGTGGCTCGGGCGTGGCTCGGGAAAATTAGGAGATGGCTCGGTATGTTCGATAAGGTGTCAAAAACAAAAATTAAAAGGCAAAAATTGAATCCATGGGTCTACGGGGGTGGCTCATGACTTGGAAGGGTAGAATAAATCATAAAAAGGTTATGGTAAAATTTGGGATCAAAATAACGAGTTTTGGATTTATTCGGGATTTTATCGCCGCACGAAACGTTAACCAACGAATTAATCAAAAAGCCTAGTTTTAAGCTTTATAAAATTATGAAAAATTATATTTAAGCTTAAATAATTATTAAAAGCCTAAGTTTTTAATTTGAGAATTTTATATTAAGTTTTGATTTAATTCGGGATTAAAAACGCAGTAATACGTCTTATTTAAAGATTAAATTAAAAGTTCTCAACTTAGGCTAAATAAAAATATGAGAAAATTCTTGTAGGCTTAAATAATTATTTGGGACATGTTAGAGTCAATGAATTCAAGAAAATGTCAAAAACGAGGAATTTTTCGTCCAGGGGTAAAACGGTCTTTTTACACCCAAAATTAGTAAACGTCATGGCGGTGCCCTGAATGCTGTTTTATGTGCTAATATGATTATTTTCTATAGTTATGGATGTTTATGGAATTTTTTTATGTTAAAATGATATTTTAAATGTTTATGGGATTTTTTTTATGTTAAAATGATATTTTAAATGTTTAGGGAATTTTATGTTTATGATTTAATATGTCAAAATGTTATTTTAAATGTTTTTGAGGTAAAAATTTCATTTAAAATGTTTATGAAATGTTCATGATTAAATTATGATTTTTAAATGTTCATGAATTTTTATGATTTAAGGTTGACATTTAAAAGACGTGTTGCATGCTTGGTTTCAAAAGCAAAAATGTTATGCTATGCATGATTTTTAAAAAGTAATGAGAATGTAAAACGTTGAAGGAAGTGAAGTGATTGTGACTAATTCGCTAATATTGGAGATATCGTGAGGGCGACGGTCCCAGTGGGAGCCCGACGATCGTGTTTCCATTATTACGAATATGAGGATATGAGGTTTGAGGTAATAATGAGAATATCGTGATGGGAGAAAGCCCCAGAGGGAGCCCATTTATGGGAGAAGGCCCCAGAGGGAGCCCCGACGATCGTATTTCTATTCGATGAGGATAGGCCAGGGCCCAGTTGACCGGTGAGAGTGTTGCTGGTGTCCCCCGCCGCCCAGTACTGCGGTTTCATGTAGATGGATCGATCGACTTTTGAGGTTTATGTCATGATGAGGAAAGTCACAATTAACGATCTGAATTCAACAAAGAAAAAGGAAAAGGAAAAGAAAAAATGTTTATGATCATGAAAAATGTTTATGTTATGCCATGTTGAGAAAAAAGGAAAGGTTAAGGTTTATGTTATGCATGTCATGAAAATTTTTATACTTAAAGTTGATGCATCATTATGAAAATGTTCCTATTTAAAGTTCATACATCATAAAAGGTTTACGAAAATGTTCATGTTTGAAGTTTTTGCATCTTCATGAAAACGATATTTTAAGTACAAGTATTTTTCACTGTTATATGTTGACTGTATTACGTATTATTTGTTACCAAGATTATGGTGTGTTGAATCTTTAGACTCACTAGGTGTGATGGATGCAGGTGAGGTTGAGGGAGGGTTTGACGGATGATTTGACTGGACTGAAGGCGCACACAAGCCGATGACCAGCGCTTCTACTTTTTCCGCATTTACGATTCATGAATCATGATTTATGTTAAAAATTTTGAGATTATTTATTTATGCTTTTTGAGAGGTTTAGTATGGGCTATACTTTGCAAACTTATTGCTTCTTAGGTTGGGTACAACAGTTGACGATTTCATTTTTATGACTATTTCACTTGATTTTTAAAGTGCTAGTTGGATGATGTTTTATTTTAAAGGGTAAAATATTTTATAAAAATATTTTCATGAGGTTTATGTGTATGGCCAAAAATTGAGTGTTTATAGGAAAAAAATTTCTATTACTTTTAAAGCAATAAAAAGGGCAGATGTTTCAAAGAGTATGTGTTCTCTTTGGATACAAAGTGAGTGAATTGTACACCACAAAATATTATAGTAGAATTCTTTTCATCTTGCCAGTGGTTTTTAACCTAATAATTTTTAGGGGTTTTCACGTAAATCTCGGTGTCCAGTTTATTCTTTATTTTCGGGTTTTATTATCTCAAATTCCGCACGTGAGACCAACAAAGAACAAGTCCACGCATTCAAATCAACCGCGCAAGTTTTGTCACCTCAACCACCTCGAAGCTCCAACTGTCAGGTTTATGAACTTTTAACTGGGGGGATCTCCTTATGGGCATATTTATAGCCATTTTTAATTATGATTCACGTTGTCGATCCATCGTCTTCGATACTCGTACGCATATGCTGTCAACAGTAGAATACAACAAATAGAAACTGGTTGTTTATGGTATATGTTGCATGAGCAATATAAATAATTTTTATAACATTTTAGAGTATGGTATCTCACCAGAAGGATAATGTTAATTTCTTGTATGCTTGATGAAGTTATCCAAAGACTGCCTCAAATAATAAACTCGGTGACTTATTGAGAACTGCCAAGCAAAAATAGTTTATTTTCCAGTTAGTACGCAAATTGTCCTCTGCACAAGAACTCTGTATGATCCACTTTCTAGTACCAAATTGTTTGTTTTCTTTACAATGAAGCAAATCTTATTTTTGCGAAACATAGCTTCTCGATCGATAACGATCAGTAAATGGGGTTGATTGAAGTATATGATAATCCATTACTTCTAAACAGGTACCAGTGCTTGGGTTCTAATCAAGCCACAAACACTGTCCCTTACAATCACATTCGACCACCTACAATATGAATCACAAAGCACTTGGGCCAAAATGTACAGCATCTCACTTCATTTAAAGACGAACCAAAGAGTAATTTTTGCATTTATTTTTTTTTATTTTTAATAAAAGCTCAAACAAATGCACATGAACTGATGAACTAGTGTATAAATTACTCCCACACACAGCCCATATGCTACTAATATTGACACAAAACTTGGAATCAAATAGTATGAAGCAACCCTCATTTCCTTGTCCAAGATATCTGAAGCTCCAACCTGACAACCTCATGTTAGAGTAGATGCCCTGCAAGTCAACTGTTGGTTAGGGATTTTATTGACTCAATTGTAATAAACAATTTTTATTTTAATATAATTAATTATTTCATGGTTTGTTATTTTTTTATCTGTATACCCATGTGAGCAACATAGATAAAGACCTTGATTATACTTTAATACAAATGAATCGTAATTCGATGTTGAAACTCATTTGTAATCACTGTATTATCTAAATCCGTTCCTAGTCGATTCAGCCGCCTAAAACATGGATAAAGGTCGCTTGAGCTCGAGACTAGCATCTGTGATGTTGTGTACTGCGTTTCTTGGCAAGGGCATAGAGATGTCCAAACATGCAGACGGGTAGTCATATGATGATTATACCGAACAAACCCTCACTCGGACTTTCCAAGTGGTTATCATTCATCGAGAGTATAAGTCTGTAGTTATGATTGTACACCATTAGTCTTTACGACCCGGGACAACACTGAGCCTCTATATGCTAGGGCTGTGCTTTGACTCGTTTACCGGCTCCAGGAGAGTCACCAGATGGCGAGATTGGGTACAGTTGCGACACATATAGAAGCCAGTGCATTGTAGTCGGGGATTCGTCGCTCACATGCGGTGTGGATATCCTTTGTGATCTGATGAAATTATAGTGCATGGAATCTCTGGCCAGAGTATGAGATGTACGTTAGAGAAGGAGTTCTCCAACAGTACATGCGATACCACTATTTATATTTATCACATAGTTATCGAATTATTATGCAACCCTCGATGAACCAATGGTTGCAGATTCGATCGGGATATATGAGATGAAGGGACCGTACTGTACGTTAATCATAATCGACTGGTTCTCGCAGGCACTACCAGTGATACCTAGGGAATCATGGGGCGATGCTACTAGACGCTCTTACCATGATTCGATGAGTTTAATCAGAAATATGATTTCTGACATTCTCATGATCAATTGTTGATACATAGAATGGGGCAAATAAGAGTAAGCCCGCATAAAGGATTATGTCCTGAATCACAAGGAGTTGTGAACCCACGGCTAGCTGTATCCCTGAACCATTGAGGGTCACACAAGCACTGGATCGTTTGTTCCCGTTGAGAGAATAAATTCAAGGAGTTGAATTTATATTATGATATAGTAAATTCAAGGAGTTGAATTTATGATAATTAAATTTTGAGAAAAATAAATTCAAGGCAGTTGAATTTGTGAGATAGTAAATTCAAGGAGTTGATTTTATAAAATTTTGAGAATTTAATTTATTAAACTCAAAAGTTGAGTTTATTAAATATTAAAATAAATATAGTGGGAGGTATGTTTAATGGGCTTGTAGAAGTACAAGTCCAACATACTAAATAATTAAAGTTCTTAATGAACTTTGATTAATCAATTAAACTAGTTGGAATTGGCCATTTAATTAATCAAGTCCATTAATATTAATTATGGTAATTAGGTCATGGAATTTTTTATTCTAAAATTTTTTACCTAAAAATCAAAGCCTCCACTAATTTGGATTGTGAGATTTTCGAGAATCACAACCATAATCCTCCAAATATTTAGTCTACTGAATTAATTAAATTAATTAAGTAAATCATGATTAAAGAAATATTAAGATTTCTTTATTAATATTGTATTCGAAAGCTTTTGGGTGATTATTCAAGAAATTTTCAGCAATTCCAAAAAGGTTCTCGAAATTTCTTCTCAAAAACAAGAAAAATTTGGCCACTTCAAGTTTGAGAGTTGTGCCGGTTTTTTTTGTGTTCTATCTCAACGAAAAATATATTCTAATTTTTTTAGTGCAAATTAGAAGAGGAACAAATAATCCGGTCGTGGACCTGATTCGGAGATCGAAGAACATTCGTTGGGATTTACAACAAGAGCTACGTCTGCTAATACCGGAGTAGTTGAAGCCAAGGGAATTAATTCACTAAAGGTATATTTACTATACTCCCTATGAATGTTTATGATTATATAAACCATACGAGTGCCCAAAACAAATATATTTTGATTGTGTTTGAGCACAAAAAAACCGAGATCCAACACTTCAGGCACATATGTCATGTATCATCTTTCTTCATCATCAATCCAACCAACAGCCCCTTAGTCTAAAACTTTAACATCTCCATTTGCAACGGATTCAAAATAGCGTCTGACTATATCATCCACTATGCTGTTCTTTCTTCGTAAGATGTATGAATTCACCAAATATTGAGCAAGAATAAGTTAACTAGCACAAGATACGTACAACTTCGGAAAACAAAAAAAAAAAAAAAAAAAACTTTCAAGGGAAAGCATTACTACAGCCGAAGATATGTCCATCAACAAATGATAACTGGCATAGTTTATATTCAAACAAAACATTCATATTGGTTGATTTTTTAAGCCATTCAAGCATCCCCGTCCCAGAAAAGGGGGTGACGGCAGTTAAATGCGATTAGTGTGATCAGTGATCATGTATAACATTATGGAAAATGTAACAAATTAAAGAGTTTTTGTAAAACTTAGAAAGGATGTAAAACCTACACAGCCAGGTGTGGTATTGGCTATATCAGCATGGCATATCCAATTACAAAGCGCTTGACAAATGATTGCTTGTAGAATTTACAAAAGCAAGCATGCATGACTTAAAATTGACACCAGTGTTGTCAATATGTGGATTAGTAATCAGAACAAATTGACCGGCATAACTGGGATCCGTGAGGATTTCTTGATACCTGCAATGTTTGAAAAAGTTATACATCGGCAAAAATATGTAACAAATAATAACTGTTAATCTGTTCAAACAAAATCTCACATCAGTTCTAAAAATCGAAAAAGGGAGAGAAGAGGGCCAGAACTGACAAATTCCCCATAGCACAAATAATTAGACATAGAAACAGTAGGGAATAACAACTCTCCAAGCCACGCAGGTTAAATCAACTTTACAAGATAATGGGCAATGAATAAGAGAATTGCATGACTGAAATTGTTAGAGTAGATGCCCGTCAAGCCAACTTGTGGCTCGGGCTTAATTGACTCGAATGTAAAACAATCTTTATTTTAATAATATTTTACGATTTTATTCGATTATGACATTATACTTTATCTATATACCCATGCAAGCTTCATAGATAAAGTCCTTGAATATACAATAGGTACCATGAGGTCTGCATCGCAACGTAAGATCATGAAACTCATTAGAAAGTGTACCGTATATTCTAAACAGGTTCATAGTCGAATCAGCCGCCTAAAACAAGGATAAAGGTCGCTCGAGCTTGAGACTAGCATCTATGGTGTAAATGTCATGTTTCATTGCCAAGGACATGGAGATGCCCATTCACATGGATGTGTGATCATATGATGATGCACTGAACAACCCTCTCTCGGACTGTCCAAGTGGTTCTCACTTATCGAGTGGAATAGTTCGCAGTTATGGTTGTACACCATTAATCCTTTGACCCGAGACAATATAGGGGCTATACGTACTAGCATGCACTTTGATCCGTTTACCGACTCCATCGAGAGTCATCAGGTGGCGAGGTTGGGTGTAGTTTCGAAATACGTAAGAGCAAATTCATTGTATTCGAGGATTCACCATTCGCCTACGAGTGAAGATATCCTATATGATCTGATAAGTTAATAGTGCAAGGAATCTCTAGCCAGAGCAAGAAATGTGCTTTAGGGAAATATGTTTTCCTAATTGCGCATGCCATGCCACTATTAGTACTCAAAGATAAATCGCATCATTATCGAATTCATATGCAACTCTCGATATACCAATAGTTGCAAATTCGATCGGGATATATGTGTTGAAGGGACCGTACTGTACGCTAACCATGACTAAAGGTTCTTGAAGGCACTATCAGTGATACCTAGGGGATCATGGGGCGATGCTACTAGACGCTCTTACCATGCTCCAATGGATGTAATCAGAAATGAGTTCTGACATTCTTGATCAATGTGTTGATGAAAAGAATGAGGCCCTCGGTTTTCTTGTTTATGGCGTGGGTGAGTGAACCTTCGGGTTTGGGGGTTTGAGTGGATTGTGGTTGGCTTTTGGCCCTTAGCCATGGTTCACACATTACCTCACCATGTCTAGATCGAGCCATGGTCGATCATATGGGCACTGGAACGACACAAGAAAGTAAAACGATTCAACACATCACACTATGCAGAATTCGGTGCTCTCGGTTGGAGTTTTGGGTTGTCATGGGTGTTTGCTTGGGTTGTGGTTGGCTTAGTGCCCTTAGCCATGGTTCAAGCCACACCTTAGAGTGTTGGTAAGAGACTCTGGTCGGTGGTTCAAGCCCAATGGCCATTAGTTTCAATAATTAGACGCCACTTACACAGTTGTTGCCACTGCATTATGACAGCAGCAGTGCTTCGGTTCAGGGCCCTTGTGCGAGTTCTTGGCTAGCTTTTAGAGTATGGCCTTGGACTGGACAGTACCCCAATGAGTTAAAAAAGTCATTTTTTTGGCCGTTTGTGATTTGGACGAGTTTAGAGGTCGTACGAGAATTTACGGTGCAATGTGCCAAAGTGACTATCGAAAGAGCGTTTCATGATTTTGGCCTTCATTCACTATTTTTCGTGTATTACAATTCTTAGGGATATTATTTCATTATGTTAGGTGTATTTTAATCATGGCTAAACGATGGTTCAATGTTGGTTCGGGTTGGTACGAAGCCATGGTTGGAAATTAGGTTGTTGGTCTCGTTTGTCTTGTTTTTGGTTCGGATATGAAGTTTTTGTCAAGATAGATTATTTGCATGTGTCTCATATTAGGATTAGGTCGCAGCAAGCCAGGGAACGATCCAACTCATCCGGTAAAAACATGGTTATAATTATATTACGTGCATAAAATATAAAATGTTTATTTTGAGATATATGCGATATGTCTTGTGGCCATCTCACGCTTATGGGATCTCTTCACCCGGTGACTTACGACCAGTTTACGATTATGTATGGGTACGGACATCCAGTCCAAGGGCTGTGGTGATCTCTACCGCCAAGTATACTGTGGTTTAGTCTGATCAGACGTTCATGTTATGTTACGGGCCACTTGCGTTGAAACATTATCTCTACCAGAAAAATCTCGATATGGTATTTTATAACAGAGCTCTATCGAGCAAATCTTTTACGTACGATTTTCAGATATGCACGTATTTATATTTACCCATGACACGATTTTTACGCTACGCTTTACGACTCGATATTTTACGTTGCATATGATTTTATGATATATTTATTTGCTATTCACGATATATGCATGTTGAGTCTTTAGACTCACTAGACTTGATTTTTGTAGGTACTGATGAGGCCGAGACTGAGGGCGGGGACCAGTGAGCTAGCTTGGGTCAGCAGTAGTAGGAACCCGAGGACCTCATGTTCCAGTTTATTCACCTTTTTATGTTCAAACTCAGATTTTAATATGTTGGATTATTTTTAAGTCGTTGTTTCGAAACGCAAAATTTACTTCCGCTGTTATTTTAAAGTTAAAACCATCTACGGATTTATTTTATGAATGAGACAAGTTATTTATTTATTCAAAGAGAAAAATTTTTAAAAATTCCGCGAAATATGAATACGAATTACGGGCCTTTACATTAGTGCAGCAGCTCAGATCTCTTCATTTATACTTGCAGTCCAATTGAAGTTGAACACAACTTCAGTTTGTCAATGGTTATAGTTTTCGTTAGCATATCGGATGGATTATTACTTCCAGGAATCTTCTCAAGCAACAAGATTCCATTTTCCAATACTGATCTGATGAAATGGTATCGAACCTATATATGCTTTGTCCTAGCATGATAAACATGATTTTTTGCTAAATAAATAGCACTCTGACTATCACAGTGTAACGTGCTACCTTCAAACTTCTGACCCAATTCTTCCAGAAAGGATCTTAACCATATCATCTCCTTGCTAGCTTCTGTGACTGCAACATACTCAGCCTCAGTAGTCGAAAACGTGACTATCTTTTGCAGTTTAGACACCCAGCTTACGACTGTACCACCTAATGTGAACTCATACCCAGTAGTACTTTTCCTGCCATCTAGGTCACCACCCATGTCGGCATCGACAAAACCTTGTAAGCCTAAATTTGATCTTTCGAAGCATAAAGATAAACTAGCAGTACCTTTCAAATACCTCAGAATCCATTTAACTGCTTCCTAGTGCTGTTTTCCTGGATTGCTCATAAACCTGCTTACAACTCCCACTGCATATGCTATGTCTGGTCTAGTGCACATCATTGCATACATGAGGCTTCCGACAACAGAAGCATAAGGGACCTTGTTCATGTAAACCTGCTCCTGCTCCGTCGAAGGTGATTGTGCTTTGGTTAGTTTGAAATGACTAGCCAAAGGAGTACTCACAGATTTAGCTTCATCAATATTAAATCTGCTAACCACATTTTTCACGTATTCTTCTTGAGATAACTTCAAGAATCCATTCAACCGGTCTCTAAAGATCCACATTCCAAGGATTTTCTTTGCAGCACCCAAATCCTTCATGGTAAATTCCTTTGATAAATCTTTTTTGAGTTTATCAATTTTTTCCAGACAAGCTCCAGCTATCAGCATATCATCTACATATAGCAGTAGTATGATATAAGAACCGTCAAACTTTTTCACATAATAGCAGTGATCAGTTTGACACCTTAGGAAACCATTTTCACTCATGAATCCATCAAACTTCTTGTACCACAGTCTTGGAGCTTGTTTGAGACTGTACAAGCTCTTCTGAAGTTTGCACAGCATTTTCTCTTTTTCCCGTACTTCAAATCCCTGTGGCTACTTCATATAAATTTTTTCATCCAGGTCACCGTTAAGAAACGCAGTATTTACATCCAACTGCTCCAAATGTAAGTCTTCCTTCACAACTAGTCCAAGTATAGTCCTGATAGTGGTTAATTTAACCACCGGAGAGAAAATCTCGGTGTAATCAATTCCTTCCCATTGTTGGAAGCCTTTTACGACAAGTCTTGCCTTGTACCGTTTGCTACCATCACACTCTTCTTTTAACCGGTACATTCACTTGTTATGTAATGTCTTTTTACCTTGCGGAAGTTTTGTCAACTCCCATGTCTGGTTGGATGACAGTGAATCCATCTCATCTTCCATGGCTAACTCCCACTTGATTGAATTGCCATTTTTCATAGCATCTTCATAGGTCTCAGGTTCATCTTTTTCTGTCAGTAAAATATAGTGAAGTGCAGGGGAGTATCTCTCAGGTGGTCTAATGGTTCCCAAATATCTCCTGAGTTCAATCACTGGAGTTTGTGGGTCATCATCTTGTATAGTTTTTTCTTCATCTTCCTGGTTTCTGGTTTTCGATTCATTTACAGGAATATATGTCAATGGCACTTCATCAGTCTTCTTGACTTCAGGACATTCATCTCCAGCTCCAATGTAACGTCTCGCTCATTTTAAAATTATACTGGAAATTTTTTATTTTTTTTAAAGCTCACATTTTCGAAATAACATTTAAATAAATCGTATGCATGAAATCCTACTTTAAAAAAAACATCATTTAGAAATTTTAATAAGCAATTACCAATAATAATATATTATCAGAGTAAAAACGAGTAAAATCCTAACATCACATAGTAAAATAATACAGAGTATAAAATACTCATATCCTCTCAATAACATGAAATCATAAATGTGCGGAAAATCATAAGGTCCTCGGGTCGTGTCGCCCACCAGTTCCGCTGACTCAGAGTTCAGCACCTCCAGTCCCCTCGACATCGAACTCACCTGCATCACACACGCCTAGTGAGTCTAAAGACTCAACACACATGTACCATAAATAACAAATACCTATACATAACACACAGCAGTGAAAAATATCATATTCAACATATCTTTCATGAACTTTAAAAGCTTAATGTAACCGTGTCACATGCAATCGTGACGTGTCAAAACAGTTCATCATTTATCATCGTTTATCATTCATCATTCATCATTTATCATTTATCATTTCCTTAGGTGAATTCCGTTCATTAGAGGTGACAATCGTACATTATCATCATTTACGATGGATCCATCATACATAGAACTGCGGTACCCGGCGGCTGTCAGACATCAGTGACAGGATCACCCATCCACTGTGCCTAGGCCTCATCATCAGCATTTACATATACGTCTTAAACATTTAAATATACTTCGATAGCTACAACTAATTCCCATCATTCAAAACATTATCATTTTCATCACTTATAAAAATCATGCACCAATGTCATTTTCTTAAATTCAAGCATTCGACGTATATCTTCATAAAATCTTAAAATCGTGATTATGATGCATAAACATTTAAAATATCATAAATTTGTGCTCAGGGCACTGCCAGGACCAACATCTCACCCCGGGTGCAAAATGATCATTTTGTCCCTGGAAACCCAAAAATTATCGTTTTGCCCCTAGACGTAAAATTTCACGTTTTTTACATTTTCTTAATTTCATTGACTCTAAAATGTCCCAAATAATTATTTAAGGCTACATAAATTTTCTCATATTTTTATTTGACTTAAATCGATGACTTTTAAATTAATCTTTAAATATAACATATTAATGCGCTTTAAATCCCAAATTAAATCAAACCTTAGCATAAAATTCCAAAATTAAAACTTTAGACTTCTAATAATTATTTGAGCTTAAATATAATTTTCTATAATTTTATTAAGCTTAAATCTAGGAATTTCAGTTAATTCTTTAATTTACGTATGTCCCTAGCCTATAAAAATTTTCTCATATTTTTATTTGTCTTAAATCGATGACTTTTAAATTAATCTTTAAATATAACATATTAATGCGCTTTAAATCCCGAATTAAACCAAACCTTAGCATAAAATCCCCAAATTAAAAATTTAGACTTCTAATCATTATTTGAGCTTAAATATAATTTTCTATAATTTTATTAAGCTTAAATCTAGGCATTTCAATTAATTCTTTAATTTACGCTTCGTGCGACGATTAAATTCCAGATAAATCTAAAACTCATTATTTTGATCCGAAGCTTACTAACCTCCTAAAAATGTCCCAAAACATATTTAAAATCATTCCTAGACGTAAACTCGAGCTAAATTCAAAACTTAACCGATTCGTTTTAAAACTTGGACCGGGATCCCGTTTTTAACCCGAATCGACCCGAAACTCAACCGAATTTCTCCCAAATTAAGCCATGCCTAAAACACATCCTATCATTTCTTAAATCACATTTTCCAGCCCACTAAGACCCATGAAAACGAGACCACCAGCTGCTGCTATTTTCAGCACAAACCAAGTTCGAATCTTAATGACCAAGCTTCACTATTTCTCATCCTAGCTCACGCCCGATCGGACCAGCTCCTAACCAACCTCACTTAGACCACTATAGGGCCCTACTGGTCCAAAACAACCCAAGGACTCAGCCCCATGCATCAGGCGTAGACCACCCGATCGCTACACTCCCCAAAACACCAACCGAACCCAATTCGTCCAACTCTCCCCTTGCGGCTTCTAGGACAAGACCAGCAGCGTTCGGGCATTTCCAGACCCTGGTTCAGACCCACCAGAGGCTGTCCAATATCTAGAGTCGCCTTTGCACCACTAACCTTAGCCTACACACCGATCTGAACCCAAAAAAAACGTAAAACACCCAACCGCTACACCTCTCGGCCGAACCTTATCCAACGCTACAAGGTTTCCTTTACAGCTTATAGTCCCTTTCTTTTTCGGTGATCACAGCCCCTCCTCTCACAGTACAGCAGTACCCTTGCAACATTTTAGAGAAAACGTGAGTAGTGAAACAAAGATGCAAATATTTGAACATAAACCGATAGATCTTCATGATATGCTTTGGATCGAGAAATATACAAGCAATTTAACATAATACACCATATATCTATCGTGTATACACTACAAGAAAAATGATTTTCTGTAGCACGTCATCAACAGCGTGCATTAAAAGCATGCTGCGAATACTACTTTTCATGGCGTGCACCCATATGTGCGTTGTTAATAGTGTTGCACTTGATACTATTAACGGCGTGCATTAAAAGCACGCTGCGGATATTACTATTGACGACGTGCATTAAAAGCACGCTGCGGATAGTAACTTGATACTATTAACGGCGTGCATTATAAGCATGCTGCGGATATTATTATTGACGGCGTGCATTAAAAGCACGCTACGGATAGTAGTATCCGCAGTTCACAATAAATGCACGCCGTTAATAGTATTATTAACGTCGTGCATGTTTATGTGTGCTGTTAAAAGTAAATCATTTTTTTAAAAAAAAATTGTGTTCAGACATTTACTGAATTTTTAAATTAGCGACGGTTTTCGTAAAACCGTCGCTAATATAGCGGTTTAAATACAACCGTCGCCAATTTAAAATCAACGACGGTTTACTTTAACCGTCGCTAATAGACGTAAATCGGCGACGGTTTAAAAAAAACCGTCGCAAAAATCGCAAATTCTCTATTAATATCCCATTTCCGTTTCATTTTACTTCACAACACTTAAAATTTTTCTTTACTTATAGGATTTTAGCGATGATTTAAATACGTGTTTTTGTTTCAATTTATGGTTAATTTTTTAATTGTTAATTAAGAGAATGAGTATTATTATTATTGTTGTATTGTTAGTTTTTATAAAAATTTATTAAATTATAAAAGTAAATTTTTTTTTATTTTTACGCAAAATTTAGCAACAATTTTGGAACTGTCGCGAAATTATAGAACTGTCGCTAAATTTAAAGACCGTCGCTAAATTAGCGACAGTTTTGAAGTTTTTTACCGTCGCCGATTTGCGACGGTTTTGTCAAAAACCGTCGCTAATATTTTTTTCCACTATTAACGGCGCACATTGCACGCTGCGGAAATGTTTATTAACAGCGTACATATGCACGCCGTTGATAATAGTATTAACAGCGTGCACATGCACGCCGCGGATAATCTTGAGCTTTTAACCGCTTGCAACTTTGCAGCGTGCAATGCGCGCTGCGGAAAGCCCATATGCGCGCTGCGGAAAACCATTTTTGTTGTAGTGATAATACATCAATAAGAGTATGTGGCATGCCTTAAGATGTTTAGAGAGCAAAAATGAGACGAGGGAACTCGGGAGAACTTTTCCTTTGCAAGAACAAAAGAAACCGAGACACCAATAGCTCTTTAATGAAGGAAACCTCTCATAGTTGGCTGAAAAGGAGAGGAATTGATGGGGGATGGGTTGTGTCGGCTGTTGGGGGATGGTAATAAGTTTAGTGGAGCCTAGGATTTAATTAGGAAATTAATTAAAAAGATAATGGTTCCTAAATGATCTTTTAAATTTTTTTTAAAAAAATTTTAAGCCCAATAAACTTAAAAGTAGGTCTATTAAATACAAACATACTCCCGAAAAATATTTCTTGTTGGAAAGTTTTTGAAATTATTAGCCGAACCCTCAAAAAACCCTCGATTCGATAAAATTTGCTTACCGTCAAAAATTAAAATCATGCGGGTAAAATATCCCAAAAATCCCATTTCTTGAAAAATATCTTTAAAACATCTTATATTAATTAATAAAAATTACCCATGTAATAAAATAATTTTTCCTGAAAATTCACCGGTCTCCGTTCCTCGTTCGAGCGCGAAATGCAACCTAAAAAACTTTAATGCATGAACCTTTAAAATGTCGTGAAATAATTCTATCATACATGAATTATGCATAAAATACATAAAAATAATTAAACACATAATTTAAAATAAAATCCTAGATTGCATGCATTCAGGCTACGTGAATTAAATTCCTGGACCTTACAACTCTCCCCCCTTAAACAAAATTTCGTACTCGAAATTTAGAACGTATCGAATAACTCCGGGTAGCGACTCCTCATCTCAGTCTCGGTCTCCCAAGTAGCCTCCTCCTCCAAATGATTCAACTACTTGACCTTGACCATCTGGATCACCTTGTTCCGAAGTCTCTTCTCCTGTCTGTCCAAAATCTGAGTGGGTTTCTCCTCGAATGATAGATGTGGTGTCAGTTGAAGTGGCTCATAATTAAGCACATGTGAAGGATTCGACATGTACTTCCGCAGCATAGAGACGTGAAACACATTATGAACTCCTGCCAGATTCGGCGGTAAGGCAACTCTGTACGCAAGAGTTCCCACTCTTTCTAGGATCTCGAATGGTCCGATGAATCTAGGGCTGAACTTGCCCTTCCTCCCGAACCTCATCAGTCCCTTCATCGGTGCTACCTTCAAGAACACATGATCCCCTACTGCGAACTCAAGATATCGTCGCCTCTGATCAACATAGCTCTTCTGGCGGCTCTGTGCAATCTTCATCCTGTCCCGAATCCTGGCCACTAGAACTGCTGTCTGTCTGACAATATCCGGCCCCAACTCTGCTCGCTCTCCTACCTCATCCCAATAAACTGGCGACCTACACTTCCTCTCGTACAGAGCCTCGTATGGAGCCATACCTATTGATGCCTGATAACTGTTGTTGTTTGTGAACTCCACAAGAGGTAACTTCGGCTCCCAGCTGCCCTGGAAGTCGATCATGCAAGCTCGGAGTAGGTCCTCCAGAATCTGAATCACCCTCTCTGACTGACCGTCTGTCTGAGGATGGAAGGCAGTACTGAACAATAACTTCGTACCCAATGCCTGGTGAAGACTCTTCCAGAATGCAGAAGTGAACCTCGGATCCCTGTCTGACACGATGGACACTGGAATCCCATGCAGTCTGACTCTCTTTGATGTACAGCTCTGCGTACTGAGTCATGGTGAATGTCTTCCTGATTGGTAAGAAATGAGCCAATTTAGTGAGCCGATCAACAATCACCCAGATGGCGTTAAATCCTCCAGTAGTCCTCGGAAGCCCTGTCACAAAATCCATAGTAATGTTCTCCCATTTCCACTCGGGAATAGGGAGTGGTCTCAGCTTCCCTGCAGGTCTCTGATGCTCTGCCTTAACCTTGTGACAAGTCAAACACTCGGAGACGAAACGCAGAATATCCCTCTTCATGCCCGGCCACCAATACAGAGTCTGTAGATCCTTATACATCTTCGTACTCCCTGGATGGATGGAGTACGGGGTGCTGTGGGCCTCGCTTAAGATATCTGCTCGAAGGGAATCACGGTCAGTAACCCATAGGCGATCCCTATATCTGACTATGCCGTCCACAACTGTATACAGTCTCTGGCCTTTAACCTCGTTCCTCTGTCTCCACTTCTGTAACTGCTCATCAAAAGTCTGCCCTGCTCGAATTCTGTCTCTCAGAGTTGGCTGTACTGTCAAAGTAGCAAGATTCGGGGCCTCGCCCCTGGCATAAACTGCAAGCTCGAAACTTTGAATCTCGGCCTGTAACAGTCTCTGTACTGACAAATGGGCAAGCACAGCGAGCTTGCTGCTCAGAGCGTCTGCAACCACATTAGCCTTACCCGGATGGTAGCTAATGTCGCAATCATAATCCTTCACTAGCTCAAGCCATCTTCTATGTCGCATGTTCAGTTCCTTCTGTGTGAAAAAGTACTTCAAGCTCTTATGATCTGTGAAAATCCTGCACTTCTCCCCATAAAGATAGTGTCTCCAGATCTTCAGGGCAAATACCACTGCTGCTAGCTCGAGGTCATGAGTCGGATAGTTCTGCTCATGAACCTTCAGTTTTCTGGATGCGTAGGCTATCACTCTGTCCTGCTGCATCAGAACTGTGCCCAATCCAAGCTTAGACGCATCTGTATAGACAACAAACTCTCCCTGCCCTGATGGCATAGCTAGTACTGGTGCAGTGGTCAATGCTAGCTTCAGTCTGTCAAAACTCACTTGACACTCGGATCCCCAAATAAACTTTGCGTTCTTCTTCGTCAGGGCGGTCATAGGCACCGCAATAGAAGAGAAGCCCTGGATAAACTTCCTGTAGTAACCTGCCAATCTCAAGAAACTACGGATCCCTGTCACGCTCTTTGGAACTGGCCAATCTCTGATTGCCTCTACTTTGCTGGGATCGACCTCTATGCCGTCCTGAGATACAATGTGGCCAAAGAATGTCACTCTGTCAAGCCAGAACTCACACTTGCTGAACTTGGCATACAGTCGTCTTTACTATAGAGTCTGCAATACTGACCTCAGATGCTGACTGTGCTAGTCCCTGCTCTTCGAATAGATCAGAATATCGTCAATGAAGACTATGACGAGCTGGTCTAAATATGGCTGAAACATGTGATTCATGAGATCCATTGTAAGGACCGTGTATCGTATTATCATAAATCCTATGGTGATTATCGATAATTCATAAAATTTTCAAGTAATTACATATATCATGTATATCATGACAATGAAAGTGAGAAAATAAGTGGTGATAATGAAAGATTGTAGTAGAAATTGATTTGTGTTTGAAAAGTATGCTGAACCGCAATAGAAAAGTGACACATGTTACGGTTTTTAGCATCATTAACTGAGTATTATTCCAAATGAAATGAGACCAATGGCATTGGAAAGTTAATACATAATTCTAAAACTTTCATGTTTTGAGTTTTGTCCAAATCCATTTGAAAATAGGGGCAAAATCATCCCGAAGTGTATCGTGTGTGTTGCAATTTCTGCACTGACACATTTTGGAAGAATGAGCATAACTCTCGTATCCAATATCCAAATTGAGTGAGGTTAGTGGAATATGAAAGCCAAGACATAGATCGACAACTTTCATGTTGACCACCTTTTCTAATTCGAAACATAAAATAGAGTTTCGGGCCGAAATAGTCGCGATAGGGCGTAGTGACAGGCCTTCGGCCGTACAAAGCACGCTCGGGCGCGAATTATGGTCCTCCCGGGTGAGTCTCCCTCGAATTTCACAATATTTAATCTGATAAGAATGAGTTTTACGATAAACTTCTCCCTTATTCCTCTGAAAGTTGAAGAAATAATTTGGAAATCGAATTCAAACGTACGAATCTACCTTGAATCGATATCAAAACTTGAAAAGAATTATATATTCGGAATCCTCGCGTCGAGAGCTTCTTTTTGAGGTAAGTTTCTTCTAGTTTCATCATCTTTAATTATTAAAATGATGGAATACCATGTATTTGAAGTTGAGATTCATATATGTGGTAGAATAACCGACAAAAAACTCGTATTCGAAGTCGGAATTGAATTATGTTATGATTTCGATTTGATATGAATTTTCAAAGTTTCAAAAGATATTTGAAACTTATATTGTTGATTTTGAATGATGTTATTGATTAAAATGATTATGTTATTGATGTAGATAGATTATTATACTGATATCTTCAAACTACATCGACTGGAACAAAGAATTGAGGTATGTTGCGACCGAGTAACATACGACATGTATTTGTATCATATGATATATGTTTGATTGATTTGATTGAAAATATATGTCTATATGCCTTATTTGTTGAGTTGATGTGGCATACATGACATACACGTTGAGCTATGATCCTTGGATACCTTGATATGATCGGATTTGATTATGGGGTTTGTGAACACGATGCTATGTTTGGTATTATGTGGCCCTTAAAGCATAGTTATTAGTGGCCCCGCTGATTGATTGAGATTTGAGATATGATAGCGCTTTGTCGACGTTATCATACGAGTATCCCTGATTGAGGCCTGTGTGCCAGCTCGAGCATTGATTTGATAGCGATTCGATTGATTCTGATATATGCTCAGTGGATGGGCATTTGACTTGGTACTTCCACGACATACATGCATTGCATATCATATATCATTGTTTAGATACTAGTGGTATATATTGTGGTTGTTTCAGACTGAGCTTTGCTCACCCCAGTGGGGGCTGTTGTTGTCTTTGTATGTGGACAATGACAGGTACTTCAGGTTATCAGGAGACCGGAGATGGTACTTCTGGAGGCAGTCATGGTTGATTTGAGGTTTCGTTGTCTATCCCAGTATATATTTATATGTATCTGTATACCGGGGCATGCCCCGAGGATATTATTGTTTGTCTGTATTTGGGTTTGATTATGTGTGGGCATATTTTATGATGTGAGATGAAATACTATTTTTAGTATTCAAATAAGATATTTTGGGCTCATCGTAAAGAAAATTTAAATCGTTTTCTGCTGTAATTAATTAACCCTAATCAAATTACATTGTAAGAATGATTAGGAGTTAAGGACCCCACACATAGTGGTACCAGAGCATAGCTCAGAATGGTCGATTGAGTTTTGTGTACACATGAATAGGCACAAATGAATTGTGCATATGTGTTTGATTTATTTGTATTACTTGCTCTTGCTTGATTTAGTTTGAGTAAGTTATTGATGATATGAGATGATGTTAAATTGATATTGATTTGTGATATTCATCTTCTGATTTGTAGAAGGATCCCACGAACGAAACTGCGAGTAGCAGTACTAAGAGGATAGTTGGACAATTTGAAGGATTGTCCATGGATTTAGTGATGGCTCGATTCCAGGATTTGAAACCACCGATGTTCTTTGGCACTGAGAGTGCAGAAAGAGCAGAGGCCTGGTTGAAAGACATCGAGCACTAGTTTAATATCGTTGAATATTCCAAGGCTCGGCGAATGAAACTTTCTCTTTATCAATTGAAAGACCGACCAAAATCTTCGCAGAGATTGGACTGAAAAAAGCCGGGATTGAAGTCACATGGGATGTCTTCAAGGCCTAGTTTTTGGAGCAGTATTCCCCTCCTTCTTATTATACTGCCCCAGAGAATGAATTCAATAGTCTGCAGCAGGGAACGATGACTGTTGCAGAGTATGCTTCGAAATTCTCTACGTTATTTAAATACGCACCTCACATAGCTGCGAATGCAAAAGCAAAATATAACAAGTTTTTAAATGGTTTACATCCTACTATTTATACTTTTTTCATTTCTGGTTTTCCTACGAGCTACGCAGAGGCAGTAGAAAGAGCCAAGGCCGTCGAATCTGGACTAAGGCGAGGAGGTCCTCAGTACAGTCCTTCACCTCCAATGATAGCTCAGCAGCCTACCTTGCCTCCGAAAGGTAGGAAGTTTAAGAAGACCGGTTCCACTGTTTCTTCATCTTCTTCGAGTTCCAGTGGATCTCAGAGAGGGAGTCCTGTGATTGCTCCTTATTGTTGTCATTGTGGAGGCAAACATACTATCGAGCAGTGTCGAGGTATGTTTGGTACTTGTTATCAGTGTGGACAGGAAGGCCATTTCTCTCGAGTATGTCCGAATAGGGGTACGTCTTTGTCTCAACACCCAGCCAGGATTTAGAGATGACCCTAGTATGATGAGACTTGCTGTTCCTATTTCCTCTTTTCAGCTGTCGAATGTTCCACGATATCGAGGACCGGGTGGTCAGAATGCTCAAGTCCCTCCTCAAGTTCGAGTGTATGCTATGACTGAGGATCAGGCGAAAGAAGCTCCTGGTGGTGTGATTGCAGGTATTTGCATGCTTTGCGATTATCCTGCACGTGTTTTATTTGATACATGAGAATCCCATTCATTCATATCTCATGCATTTGTTGCATCCCATGATATTATGTGTACCCCATTGTATGATACCTTGTCGATAGCCACGCTAGCAGGGAAGATTATTTTGTCGAGAAAGTTGTGCATAATTTTGTATTGATATACGAGAATAATGTGATATTCCTGAATTTGATTGTCCTCCCAATGCATGACTTTGATTGTATTGTTGGCATGGATATTTTGGCAACAAATCGAGCTACTGTTGATTGTTTTCATGGAGTTGTTCGATTTAGACCTATTGATGGACCCAAGTGGAATTTTTATGGCAAGGGTTTCCAAGCCAAAATTCCATTGGTATCCTCTTTGGAATTGTCCCGATTTTTGTTTAGCAGGGATGATGGTTATCTTATCTACGCTATTGATGTCTCTAAGAAGGAGCCTTCTTTATCTGAAATTCCTATTGCGAAAGAATTCTCGGATGTATTTCCCGATGAGATTCCCGATTTTCCTCCTCATCGAGAAGTTGAGTTTAGTATTGATCTTGTGATGGGGACTGCACCTATTTCTAAAGCTCCTTATCGCATGGCACCTCTAGAATTGAAAGAACAATTACAGGATCTTCTCGATAAGGGATATATTCGACCGAGTGTATCACCTTGGGGAGTTCCAGTCTTATTTGTTCGAAAGAAAGATGGTACTATGCGAATGTGTATCGATTATAGGCAATTGAATCGGGCTACTATGAAAAACAAGTACCCACTTCCTCGTATTGATGATGTATTTGATCAGCTTCAGGGTACTTTTGTTTACTCTAAGATTGATCTTCGTTCTGGGTATCATCAAGTACGAGTTCGAGACGAAGATGTGTCTAAAAATGCTTTTCGTACGAGGTATGGCCACTATGAATTCTCGGTTATGCCTTTTGGTCTTACGAATGCTCTTGCTGTATTTATCGATCTAAGGAATCGTGTCTTCCGATATTATCTTGACCGATTCGTTATCGTGTTTATTGATGATATTCTTGTCTATTCGAAATCGAAAAAGGAGCATGCTGAACATCTGAGACTGGTACTTCAAACTCTTCGCAATAGGCATTTATATGCTAAATTGTCCAAATGTGAATTATGGATGGACAAAATAGTATTTTTGGGCCACGTCATTTCGAGACATGGCATATCAGTTGATCCTGCGAAGGTTAAAGATGTATTGAATTGGCCGAGACCTACGAATGTTCCTGAGATCCGTAGCTTCATGGGTTTGGCTGGTTATTATCGTCGTTTTATTGAAAGATTTTCGAAAATAGCTAAACCTATTACTCAACTGACACAGAAGAATCAGAGATTCATTTGGTCAGATAAATGTGAAGCTAGTTTCTTGAATTGAAGACGAGATTGACCACAACACCTGTGCTTACTATTCCATCAGGTACCAGAGGATTTGTAGTGTGTATAGATGTGTCTGGTAAAGGTTTGGGCTGTGTTCTGATGCAACATGGCAAAGTGATTGCTTATGCGTCTCGTCAATGGAAATCTCATGAAACTCGTTATCCTGTTCATGATCTTGAATTGACCGCCATTGTGTTTGCTCTGAAGATTTGGCGCCATTACTTGTATGGAGAAAAGTTAGTTATTTATTCATACCACAAGAATCTGAAATATCTCTTTTCTCAATCTGATTTGAATATGAGGCAACGTAGTTGGATGGATCTCCTGAATGATTTTGATTGTGAGATTCAGTATCACCCTGGATCGGTGAATGTTATTGCGGATGCCCTTAGCCGTAAAGTTCATGATTCTATGTTAGTTTCTGTCAATGTCGCAAAAGTACATGAGGATATATGTACTTCTGGTTGGAATTTTCACTCGAATTGAAATTTTGTCACTGTCTCAGCATTGCAAATTGAGCCGAACTTGATATAAAAAATACGAAAGGCCCAACGAACTGATGCTCAGATCCAGAAGTCTAAAGAACTTGTATCTACAGGACATCAGTCTGGATTTCAGATTGGGTCTGATGGTTCTTTACGACTTAATGGTCGGCTGGTAGTTCCTGATAATTCTGATTTGAAATATACCCTTCTTCGAGAAGCACATGGTTGCAAATACAGTATTCACCATGGAGGCCGAAAAATGTATTTGACATTGAGACCTCAATTCTGGTGGAGAAGTATGAAGAAGGACATCACTGAATTTATTTCGAAATGCCTTGTATGCCAGCAAGTGAAAGTCGAGAGAATGAAACCTGGAGGATTACTCCATAGTCTTGAAATACCGAAATGGAATTGGGAACATATTGCTATGGACTTTGTGACTCATTTACCTCGTTCGCCTAAGGGCTGCGATGCTATTTGGATTATTATTGATCGGATTTCGAAATCAGCACATTTTATTCTGTATGAACAGACTTATCCTTATAAGAGAATGACCCATTTATACATTGAGAATATTGTGAGACTGCACGGTGTTCCAGTCTCGATTGTATCTGATCGTGATCTCAGATTTTCTTCTAAATTCTGGGGTAGTTTTCAAGAAGCTATGGGTACGCGCTTGGCTATGAGTACTGCTTATCATCCTCCAACTGATGGCCAGACCGAGCGTACAATTCAAACGCTAGAAGATATGTTACGTGCAATTGTGATGGATTTCAGAATTGGATGGCAAGATGCCTTACCATTGGTAGAATTCTCTTATAATAATAGTTTCCAAACGAGTATTGGCATGGCACCGTTTGAAGCCATATACGGGACACGATGTAGGTCATCGTTATTCTAGGATGAAATTGGTGAAAGACAATTGACTGGACCTGAAATGATACAGGAAATGAATTATAAGGATCATTTGATTCGACAGCGGATGAAAGCTGCTCAGATCGTCAAACGAGTTATGCTAACAAACGAAAACAATCCTTAGAATTTCAGAAAGGTGATAAAGTGTTTTTGAAAATATACCCCTTTAGAGGCACGGTTCGATTTGTCATGCGAGGGAAATTATATCCTCGATATGTTGGTCCATACGAGATTCTTGATCGAGTTGGGGATCTTGCTTATCGGTTGGCATTGCCACCAGCTTTATCTGCCATTCACGATGTGTTTCATGTTTCTATGTTGAGGAAATATGAACCAGATCCCTCACATGTACTTGCACCTGATGAGGTTGAACTTGATCCTTCTCTTTTCTATGTTGAACAACCTGTTTGCATTATGGATCGGAAGGAGAAAGTATTGCGTAATAAATCGATTCCGATAGTTCGAGTGCAATGGACACGACATGGTGTGGAGGAGTCAACGTGGGAATTGGAAAGCAAGATGCGAGAATCATATCCGCACTTATTCTATTCTATTCCACATGTTCCATTGTATTCAATGTATGATGATCCATTTACTGATTTTAGTTTTGATATGTACTATAACTGGTGACGTTATATATGTTTTCCAATGTTATGTATATACGGACACTTGAGATTTCGAGGACGAAATCTTTTAAGTGGGGGAGAAATGTAAGGACCGTGTATCGTATTATCGTAAATCCTATGGTGATTGTCGATAATTCATAAAATTTTCATGTGATTACATATATGGTGTATATCATGAAAATGAAAGTGAGAAAATAAGTGGTGATAATGAAAGATTGTATTAGAAATTGATTTGTGTTTGAAAAGTATGCTGAACCGCAATAGAAAACTGACACATGTTACGGTTTTTAGCATAATTAACTGAGTATTAGTCCAAATGAAATGAGACCAATGGCATTGGAAAGTTAATACATAGTACTAAAACTTTCATGTTTTGAGTTTTGCCCAAATCCATTTGAAAATAGGGGCAAAATCATCCCGAAGTGTATCGTGTGTGTTGCAATTTCTGCACTGACACATTTTGGAAGAATGAGCATAACTCTCGTATCCAATATCCAAATTGAGTGAGGTTAGTGGAATATGAAAGCCAAGACATAGATCGACAACTTTCATGTTGACCACCTTTTCTAATTCGAAACGTAAAATAGAGTTTCGGGCCGAAATAGTCGCGATAGGGCGTAGTGACAGGCCTTCGGCCGTACAAAGCACGCCCGGGCGCGAATTATGGTCCTCCCGGGTGAGTCTCCCTCGAATTTCACAATATTTAATCTGATAAGAATGAGTTTTACGATAAACTTCTCCCTTATTCCTCTGAAAGTTGAAGAAACGATTTGGAAATCGAATTCAAACGTACGAATCTACCTTGAATCGATATCAAAACTTGAAACAAATTATATATTCGGAATCCTCGCGTCGAGAGCTTCTTTTTGAGGTAAGTTTCTTCTAGTTTCATCATCTTTAATTATTAAAATGATGGAATAGCATGTATTTGAAGTTGAGATTCATATATGTGGTAGAATAACCGACAAGAAACTCGTATTCGAAGTCGGAATTGAATTATGTTATGATTTCGATTTGATATGAATTTTCAATGTTTCAAAAGATATTTGAAACTTATATTGTTGATTTTGAATGATGTTATTGATTGAAATGAATATGCTATTGATGTAGATAGATTATTATACTGATATCTTCAAACTACATCGACTGGAACGAAGAATTGAGGTATGTCGCGATCGAGTAACATACGACAGGTATCTATATCATATGATATATGTTTGATTGATTTGATTGAAAATATATGTCTATATGCCTTATTTGTTGAGTTGATGTGGCATACATGACATACACGTTGAGCTATGATCATTGGATACCTTGATATGATCGGATTTGATTCTGGGGTTTGTGAACACGATGTTATGTTTGGCATTATGTGGCCCTTAAAACATAGTCATTAGTGGCCCCGCTGATTGATTGAGATTTGGGATATGATAGCGCTTTGTCGACGTTATCATACGAGTATCCCTGATTGAGGCCGGTGTGCCAGCTCGAGCATTGATTTGATAGCGATTCGATTGATTCTGATATATGCTCAGTGGATGTGCATTTGACCTGGTACCTCCACGACATACATGCATTGCATATCATGTATCATTGTTTAGATACTTGTGGTATATATTGTGGTTGTTTCAGACTGAGCTTTGCTCACCCCGTGGGGGCTGTTGTTGTCTTTGTATGTGGACAATGACAGGTACCTCAGGTTATCAGGAGACCAGAGATGGTACTTCTGGAGGGAGTCATAGTTGATTTGAGGTTTCGTGGTCTATCCCAGTATATATGTATATGTATCTATATATCGGGGTATGTCCCGAGGATATGATTGTTTGTCTGTATTTGGGTTTGATTATGTGTGGGCATATTTTATGATGTGAGATGAAATACTATTTTTAGTATTCAAATAAAATGTTTTGGGGTCATCGTACAGAAAATTTAAATCGTTTTCCGCTGTAATTAATTAACCATAATCAAATTACATTGTAAGAATGATTAGGAGTTAAGGGCCCCACATCCATGAAGATCTTTGGCGCGTTCGTCAAACCGAAGGGCATCACCAAGAACTCATAGTGCCCGTAACGCGTCCGGAAGGCTGTCTTATGCACATCTGACTCCCTCACTTTAAGCTGATGATATCCGGATCGAAGGTCTATCTTGGAGAACACTGATGCTTCCTGAAGCTGATCAAGTAAGTCATCGATCCTCGGCAGCAGGTACTTATTCTTAACTGTGACTCTGTTCAGCTCTCGGTAGTCAATACATAGTCGCAAGCTGCCATCCTTCTTCTTAACAAAAAGAACTGGTGCGCCCCATGGGGAAAAGTTAGGGCGAATGAAACCCTTATCCAGTAGATCCTGGATCTGATCCTTGAGCTCCTTCATCTCTGTAGGCGCTAATCGGTAGGGTGCCTTAGATATCGGCACTGTATCGGGCATAAGCTCAATAGAGAAATTCACCTCTCTGTCTGGTGGGATGCCTGAAACATCGTCAGGGAACACACTAGAGAACTCTCTGACCACATCCACATCCTCCAGCCTCCGACTGACTGGCTCTGTCACTGATACAAAGCTGGCTAAGAATGCCTGGCAGCCTCTCTTGATAAGCTTTCTCACACACATGCAAGAAATAACGTGTGGCATCTGCTGATGTCTATCTGCCTCGAAAACAAACGGCTTCCTACTGGGCGGTCTGACAGAAACTGACCTCTGTCAAAAATCTATGACTGCACCGTGAGAAGATAGCCAGTCCACACACAATATGATGTCAAACTCTAGTAAAGGTAGCACTATCAAATCTGCGTGCATCGCATACTTCTGTGATCGGAGCTCCAATCTCTTCACTATCAGGGAGGTGAACATCTGACCCCCAGATGGAATCGATACTCTGAACCCTGAATCCATCGCTATGGGTATGATTCCTAGTCGCTTCACGAAAGATTCGGATACAAACAAATGCGTAGCCCCTGAATCTAGCAATGCATGCGTGGCTACACCTGTAATATGTATCATCCCTGCAACAAAACATACCATCAAATCTAATAGAGTTGAACTTAAGGAACTTCTTATCGGCAATTAACCTCAAAATCCTCGAACAATCACTGAATTAACCCAAACATCAATTCCCAAAAGTTCGAAATTCAACTTCAGAAAATACAAAATTTAAAATCTACCCCTTAAAGTTTCAAAAATTGCATTTTTGGTCCTTAATTTACCTGTTATTACAATTGGGTCCCTAAAATTCTTCGGATCGAACAATTAAATTCTTAATCTAGAACATGCATCATAAATCTTTCTAAGTTATAAATACCACAATTAAGTCCTCATACAAGCATACAATCCATGCAATTGTACAGTAAATTAAAATATTAAACAAAAGGGTTACCAGTAATCAGTGTCGAGTCTGGCGCTACCTCGGTCTCCTCGGCATGCATCACATGGGCCCGACCAGTAGTAGGGCCCTTGCTCTTAGGGCAGTCCACTGCTTTGTGGCCCTCCTGTCCGCAAATGAAGCACCTGTAGGTCCCCTATAAGCACTTGCCGATATGAAACTTACCACACTGCGGGAAAGTCTTTCTGTCATCTGGCTTAGGCGCTCCTGGCGCCTGAGGAGGTCTCTGCTGTTGCTGTTGTGGCCTCATAAATTGCCCTTGGGGCTTTTGCTGCCCCTGCTGTCTCGGCGGCCCAGTAATCTGTTTCTTCTGTGGTTGGAAACTGGACTGAGGCTGGTGCCGCTTCTGCTGCAGCTCAAAATCTATGTCTCGGAGCGCCTGCTCTGCCTGGAAGGCACAGGAAGTGGTCTCATCGTAACTCGCCGGCCTCATCAGCATCACATCCCGGCGAAGGGTAGGTCTCAGTCCATCCATGAAGTACCGCAACTTCTGTCCAACATCCCTGGCAATAAGAGGCACGAAGTGACATCCCCGATCAAACTTGCGGATAAACTATGCCACAGATGAGTCCCCCTGGCAGAGATAAACTCTTTCGTTAGGCGGCCCCTGACGTCAGCTGGAAAGTACTTCCCATAAAATAACTCCTTGAATCTGTCCCAGGTAAGGGTAGCCATGTCTACAGCATGGGCGGATCCCTCCCACCACAGGGACGCATCGTCTCTCAACATATAGATGGCGCACCTGGCCCGGTCGCCATCCCTCATCTGCAGATACTCAAAGTGTAGCTCCAGAGATCGGACCCATCCCCCTGCTATGAACGGGTCAGTAGTGCCTCCGAACTCTTTCGGGTTGAGCAGACGGAACTGCTCAAAAACATCCACCTGAGGCCTAGGAGCCTGCTGAACTTGCTCCAGTAGCTTAGCCATACCCTCCAGAACTTGAGTAGCTGTGTCCCCTGGCGGTGGTGGTGGAGGCCCTCTGCCCCCTCCAGGAATCTCATCATGCCTATCATTATTGGGATCACGTATGGGAGGCATATCTGAATACAATCCAATTTATAAATGTAACCCATCATGCAATTAATCTAGTTTTTAAAACAATAAATTCTTAAATCATAAAAGCAGTTAAACATGAACAGTAAATCATCATAAAGCATAAATCATGTAAACATGCAGGTGATAGCAGACAATCATTTAAAACATTTAAAACATAAAGCTTACAGACTTGAGGCTTGGATGTAGAACCCGTAAATCAGTAGACGTATAAGCCATGCATAATTCTAGATTTTTTAAAATTTAATTGACTTCATTGCATGATTATTTTAAATGCATTTATTTGAAGTTAATTATTTTATTATTTCAGTTCAGTAGTTTGATTTTTAGCATTTCAGTTATTTCAGTGAGGCCGGACCGGAGTTGGAGTTTTGAGATAGAATTTAAGATTCGAGAAATATTTCCAGAAGTTAATTTAGCTAGCAACCAAGTTCATTTAAGTTAGTAAGGGAGGTTTGAGGATTTAATTTAATTATTTGAGGTGATTAAGAAATGAACTCATTTAAGTTATTTAATTAAGGGGTTAGCTCACTAAATTAATTAAAGGATTAGTAAGGCTTCTAAGGATTATTATTGACTAGATAATCAACATCTCCCCTACTTTTTTTTAGCAAATTTCGGCCACCCCATTAGTGTGTCAACTATGTTATGCCAACTCACTTTTGACCCTTTCCTTGCCATCTATTAGCATGTTAATCTTTCCATTTAATGACCACCCTTAATTAATTAATTAGTGGACATATCCTAGTCTAGAATCAAGAGAGAATTCGGCCACTACCTCCTAGAAGCATCCACCAACTCATTTGATATCAAACCATAATTCAAAATTCAAATTTGGGAAGACTTGGTCTTGATATGATCCTATTATTGTGCACCCTTTCTCCTCACCTTCATAACCATCACTCCCCCTCCACCTCCACCGAAAATAAGACCCCTTTTCAGAGGTAAAAGTCGTGAGCCATAGCTAGGGAGTAAGGCAAGAAATCGAGAGCCAAGAAAGGTAGAGAAGCAAGCCACTCCGTCTCCTCCGCGCCGTCTCGTCTCTTCTTTTCGTTTTCATTTCAAACGATAACCAGGCATGTCTAGATTCTTTCTAAACCTCAATCAAGTCATATTATCATTTATTTTTCAGTACATGATCATGTTTATTCAAGCAAAAATCGAGATCCATGTCCAAACATTTTGAAACAACACATGCAGAATTTAGGCTCTTCATGGCAGCTTCACGTTTTCTTTTAGTTTTGATGGTTTCAGGTTGTGGTTCGACCCCAGGCTACCAAGGCGGCTTATATACATATAGAAGGATGCATTAGGACCATGTTGGTCCATTCAAACCAGCCCCATGCTTGCTGGAAATTCAGAATGACAGCAAGTTCCCATAGGCGCAGATTTGTGTTTCGAAATTTCAGTTTTTGTGTCAAGGGGTGTGGATCTGATCTTGGCTGCCACAAGGGCCTATAGCCATGGTTAGATCACTTCCCTAGCAAGTCTAAGACGTGACTAAGTCACCCTTTTGGTGGCTTGGTCCATGGCCCCTCGGTTTTTAATCAAAACATCAAAACAGCCCCTTTCCCCATTCGGCTTCTTCATTTGTTCAGCATATGGTTTCGGTTTGTGGTTGCTTGGTGTGGATCTTGGTTGCCCTATGGCCCTTAGCCACGGTTCATATCATGCTCCTAGATGTCTAGATCGTGCCATGGTCAATCAAATGGCCATTGGAACGACACGAGACATCGATCATAGCATAAACACTACACACGCATGCACGTTGCTCTCGGTTGGACCCTTCGGTTGAGTTTTGGTGTGATACGGATTGTGGCTGGCCTAGGGCCCTTAGCCATGGTTCAAATCATTACTTGGGATGTTGGTAAGAGTCTCTGGTCGGTGGTTCACGCCCCAATGGCCGGTAGTCTCAAAAACAACACAAGTTACACGGGTGTGCAGCTGCTGGAAATTTACAGCAAGTTGCTGTGTCGTTTAGAAGTCTCGTTCGAGTTCTTGGTTGGCTTTTAGCCCATGGACTTGGACTGGACAGTGCCTCATTGAGTTAGGAAGGTCATGTTTTTGACCGTTTGTCATTTGGATCATTTTTGAGGTCGTACGAGAATTTACGGTGCGATGTGCCAAATTGACTCTCGAAAGAGCGTTTCGTGTTTTGGCCTCCATTCCACCTAGATTTCGACCCTATCATTTTAGGAGCATCATTTTACGATTTTTCAGCGTATTTTAATCATGACTATACGTCGGTTCGGTGTCGGTTCAGGTTGGCTCGGAGTCATGATTAAATGCGAAGTCATTAGGCGTCATAGTCGCATCTTTTGAACGTAAATTGCATAGTTGGTCAAGTTTAAGCTATTGCATATTTTTCATGGCACAGTTAGGTTGCAGCGAGCCTGGGGACAATCCAATCCAATCCAGTTGGTAAAATTACAGGATTTTTCATTACGTCAGTTAATTAAATTACGTGCATTAAACAGAAAATGATTATTTTTGAGATTTATGCGATATGGCTTGTGGTTCATTCACTATGTGGGAGTGTTATTTTATACGGTCGCCAGTGACCGATCAGTTCAGTATGGTATCACCCGGTCGCCAGTGACCGGCCAGCTCAGTTCAGTTTCAGCCTCCCCGATAGTCAGTTACCGATCAGTTCAGCTTAGTGCAGTGGCCACAGGCGTAAAACATAATCTCGACAGAAAATTTTATCAGTTATTTCAGTACAGGCTCCAAGGAGCAAACATTTTTTTTGTGATTATCAGTTCAGTTATGCACGTATTATAATTGCTCAGTACAGAGTATTTTCAGCATGCCTCATGACATGATATTTTATCTCATGCATATTTTACTTCAGATTTTACTCGTTACCTGCGATATATACATGCTGAGTCTTTAGGCTCACTAGACTTGATTGTTGTAGGTACTGTTGAGGCCAGGGCCGAGGGCGGGGACCAGTGAGCTAGCTTGGGTTGGCAGTAGTGGCACCCGAGGACCTCAGAGCAGCAGTCGTTATTTTATTCCGCAAACATTTTATCAGTCGTTGGATATTTTTAAATTGTGATTTTTGGCAAACTTTATTTTCTTCCGCTGCAATATTTTGAAATATTGAACTTGATTCACCAGTGATTTTATGAATGAGGCCACTTAAGTTCTTTTAAAAAGAAAATTTTTAATTTTCCGCAAATTTTCAAGCAAGGAGTTTAAGGGGCCTTTTGCATTGGAAGACTGAGGTTCAGAAGCTGGCGGTGGCACAACCCTATACAATACCCTTGCTCTGATACCAACTGTAACGTCTCGCTCATTTTAAAATTCTACTGGAATTTTTTTTTAAAGCTCACATTTTTGAAATAACATTTAAATAAATCGCATGCATGCAATCCTACTTTAAAAAAACATCATTTAAAAATTTTGATAAGCAATTACCAATAATAATATATCAGAGTAAAAACGAGTAAAATCCTAACATCGCACAGTAAAATAATACAGCGTATAAAATATTCATATCCTCTCAATAACATGAAATCATAAATGTGCGAAAATCATAAGGTCCTCGGGTTGTTTTGCCCACCTGCATCACACTGGCCTAGTGAGTCTAAAGACTCAACACACCTGTACCATAAATAACAAATACCTATACATAACACACAGCAGTGAAAAATATCATATTCAACATATCTTTCATGAACTTTAAAAGCTTAATGTAAACGTGTCATATGCAATCGTGACGTGTCAAAACAGTTCATCATTTATCATCGTTTATCATTCATCATTCATCATTTATCATTTATCATTTCCTTAGGTGAATTCCGTTCATTAGAGGTGACAATCGTACATTATCATCATTTACGATGGATCCATCATACATAGAACTGCGGTACCCGGCGGCTGTCAGACATCAGTGACAGGATCACCCATCCACTGTGCCTAGGCCTCATCATCAGCATTTACATATACGTCTTAAACATTTACATATACTTCGATAGCTACAACTAATTCCCATCATTCAAAACATTATCATTTTCATCACTTATAAAAATCATGCACCAATGTCATTTTCTTAAATTCAAGCATTCCACGTATATCTTCATAAAATCTTAAAATCGTGATTATGATGCATAAACATTTAAAATATCATAAATTTGTGCTCAGGGCACTGTCAGGACCAACATCTCACCCCGGGTGCAAAATGATCATTTTGCCCCTGGAAACCCAAAAATTATCGTTTTGCCCCTAGACGTAAAATTTCACGTTTTTTACATTTTCTTAATTCCATTGACTCTAACATGTCCCAAATAATTATTTAAGGCTACATAAATTTTCTCATATTTTTATTTGACTTAAATCGATGACTTTTAAATTAATCTTATAATATAACATATTAATGCGCTTTAAATCTCGAATTAAACCAAACCTTAGCATAAAATTTCCAAATTAAAAATTTAGACTTCTAATAATTATTTGAGCTTAAAAATAATTTTCTATAATTTTTTTAAGCTTAAATCTAGGCTTTTCAATTAATTCTTTAATTTACGTTTCGTGCGGCGATTAAATCCCAGATAAATCTAAAACTAATTATTTTGATCCGAAACTTATTAAACTCCTAAAAATATCCCAAAAAATATTTAAAATCATTCCTAGACGTAAACTCGAGCCAAATTCAAAACTTAACCGATTCGTTTTAAAACTTGGACCGGGATCCCGTTTTTAACCCGAATCGACCCGAAACTCAACCGAATTTCTCCCAAATTAAGCCATGCCTAAAACACATCCTATCATTTCTTAAATCACATTTTCCAGCCCACTAAGACCCATGAAAACGAGACCACCAGCTGCTGCTATTTTCAGCACAAACCAAGTTCGAATCTTAATGACTAAGCTTCACTATTTCGCATCCTAGCTCACACCTGATCAAACCAGCTCCTAACAAACCTCACTTAGACCACTATAGGGCCCTACTGGACCAAAACAACCCATGGACTCAACTCCATGCATCAGGCGTAGACCACCCGATCGCTACACTCCCCAAAACACCAACCGAACCCAATTCGTCAAACTTTCCCCTTGCGGCTTCTAGGACAAGACCAACAGCGTTCGGGCATTTCCAGACCCTGGTTCATATCTACCAGAGGCTGTCCAATATCTAGAGTTTCCTTTGCACCACTAGCCTTAGCCTACACACCGATCTGAACCAAAAAAAAACGTGAAACTCCCAACCGCTACACCTCTCGGCCGAACCTTATCCAACGCTACCAGGTTTCCTTTACAGCTTATAGTCCCTTTCTTTTTCGGTGATCACAGCCCCTCCTCTCACAGTACAGCAGTAACATTGCAACATTTTAGAGAAAACGTGAGTAGTGAAACAAAGATGAAAATATTTGAACATAAACCGATAGATCTTCATGATATGCTTTGGATCGAGAATTCTACAAGCAATTTAACATAATACAGCATATATATATATCGTGTCTAATGCAGCAATAAGAGTACGTGGCATGCCTTAAGATGTTTAGAGAGCAAAAACATGACGAGGGAACTCGGGAGAACTTTTCCTTTGCAAGAACAAAAGAAACCGAGACACCAAGAGCTCTTTAATGAAGGAAACCTATGATAGTTGGCTGAAAAGGAGAGGAATTGATGGGGGATGAGTTGTGTCCGCTGTCTGAGGATGGTAATAAGTTTAGTGGAGCCTAGGATTTAATTAGAAAATTAATTAAAAAGATAATGGTTCCTAAATGATGCTTTATTGTTCCTTATTTGTTGGAATTCTGTATTTGGTTATGTTCTGGTGATATTTTGGATGATATGTATGTCATGTGAGGCACCTCTTGGTTCCTGCGGGTCAAAGTGCTTCATGTGGGATGCATGTGAGCCACCTCTTGTTTCCCTATGGTCAAAATGCTGCATAACGGGGTCCCATTGTGGATGTTATTCTGTTCTGTCTGTCATGTGAGCCACCTCTTTGTAGGGGTGAGCATTCGGTCGGTTCTGTTACCGACCGAATCGAATTAGCCATAACCGAACCGAACCGAAATATTTATCCATAACCGAACCGATCGAATTAATTTTCATAACCGATGAAAACCGAACCGAATTAAAATCGGCCGAATTTACTAATTAGCTTTAAAAAAATTTGTGATTTAACTTTAATTATATATGTAATTTTTCTTGAACACTACAGTCTACACAAATGCATAAAAACATAAAACACACACATCACAAATGTATAAGTTTTGTTTGAACACAATTAATACATGTTTTTTATAAAATAGCATAACATGGGCGGACGAAGTCTCGATCGGTGACGAGAGATGGATGGGCGGTGGATGAAGTCAAGAGTGGAAAATAGAGAAGTGAGAACGAGAAAGCCAAGGCGTTTAGAATTATATTAGAATTAGGGTTGATTTTAAAATTAAAAATTTAAATATATATAAAAATTGATAAATAATAAAAATTTATTAAATAATAATATTTATTATATCGATTAATTCGGTTAACCGATTTCAAAATTTTGAAAGCGTAACCGAACCGAATTAACCGATATAACCGAATTTTTTTAATTTGAAAACTGAATTTCCGAAATAACCGAACCGAATTTCCGAATTGGCTCGGTTCGGTCGATTAATTCGATTGAACCGAAATCTTGCTCACCCCTAACTCTTGGTTCATGCAGGTCAAAGTGCTGCATATGAGGAAGCATGTGAGCCACCTCTTGTTTCCCTATGATCAAAGTGCTGCATGATAGAAATTCTTATCTGGATTATGTTATTATTATTCTTGTATTCTGTCATCTTAGCTACATATGTATTTATTATTTGTTTTTGTGAAAGATTTTGTTGTTATCCTTGAGATCGAATTAGTGGCTGGATATAGGAGTGTACTAAATAATTTAGTTTTCAGGTAATAATCTGAATGAGGAAGACGAATACGTAGAATATTAGAAGAGATCACTGAGGATGATGATGACATAGAGGATGTTCCGTAGAGTAATGGGTATATGGACAATTTTTGTATGTGTAGAAAAAATAATATTGCCAATCAGAATGGTCAAAAGGCCCTAGATAATCAATAAGTTGTGTGACCCAACTCATTATAATATTACAATAAAGATGTATGATGGAACAAAGGTAAAAAAAATCACATGTTTTAAACTCATTTGGATGCTTAACAAGACATGAAAATTCATTGATTTAACATATTTCTTCAAACTTGCGTGTTTTTTAGTTCCTACCTTGTGAGTGTAATAGAGATACATAATCAATTGATGGCTTAGTGATAGGTGGAGTGTCATTCACAATCTATTAAAAAATGGGATGGAAGCTTAATAATATCTTAATTAAAGAAGTCCTGAATCCTTTCAATCATCTCTGACACCTTCGCATGTTTGGCTTTGCTTGATTCTGATACGCGATGGAAGTTTACCACAGTATATCGGCAACAAGCCAACAACATATCAGTCTGTTATATTTTGATTTTGATTAAGTGAATCATTGACTTTGTAAGCCATAAGTTTTTCCACAACCAAAACTATTTTGAGGGGATCATGAGTGATGATTAGATTTGAAAATGGATTTTAAATTCTTTAAAATATATAAAAACCACAATGAAATGAGAGATGTAATAGTAAAAGAATTAGATATTCTTTTTTACATATACCTAGCAAATGTTTCTGTTACTAAATATACAAAACTAGTGAGATTAGTGCATTGGAAAATATTTGTTATTAAAGATTAAACGAGACAATTTTAAAAAAAATTAACACCGGCTCACTCCCATTGGTTCGAGCAACTGTAGAATGGAAGGAAACATGCCTGATTATAACACCATGGCTATCTCTAATCTAAAAATATCTGTCTTATTCAGTATCCACTCACAGTGAAGATGCTAGAATTTAATAACTAAGCCAAGTCATTCAATTAAACACACCCTTCTCCTTAAAAATTTAATTAAACAATAATAATATTTTTGTATGTTTGAAATTATTTTACCTAGATTCTGATACTATTTATGGCCTAATGTCACGCCCCGTGACCGGGGTTAGTTGACATCGACGTTGTTTTACAACCACACAATTGAAAACAACAAGACTCGTAGTACAGTATAGACCAAAAACCAGTTTATTACTCATAATCAATCAAAAGATTGTCTTTACAACGTAGATTCTTAAAATGATAGAAAAAATATGCGGAAGCGTTTACAACTTAGTAAGTCAAAACTAAAATAAACTTCTTTAATCATCTTATTATCAGCCCCAAAACTGGTCTTGTTCATCTTCCTCGATTTTTTTCTGATTTATCTTGGGAGAGTAGAGTAAGGGGTGAGTGATATGGTAGTCACTCAGCAAGTGAGGGCCGTTCGAGTACAACATAAAAATATTTACACAATTTTCGAAAATAACAGGTAAACATATCATGATTTTCATAACATATCATCATATTCATATCATAACAGCAGTGCGATTTTTCCACCTTCTATGGTTTACTGATATCAGTCCCTAATTGTTAATCCTCTAAGGGGACGATGCCATAAAAAGGTCCTATCCCACCGTAAAGGGCCATATGTTGGGATTCCCACCTATTTTCAGTGAATCCTCACAGTGCCAACACGTAAACGTATCAAAATCGCACAAAAAAAGAACGTAGATACAGAATGAAGGTGCTCAACCGAAACTTTTGAAAACGAGATAATTTATGCGCAACATATTTTAAAACAAGCCCAATTACCTTATACGGGAAGAGAACGTGAAGAACTCAGAAACCATAAAAGAATCATGCTTCGAAAACGCAGCAACACTTCTAACGAAAAATCATCTCCCTTTTAAAATTTCTTACACCTTATTGAACCGTTTGATCAACCTCAAACGTTTACAGTATGTTCACAAGTATGTCAAATAAATTATGAACGATGGAGATCGGGTTTGGAAGTGGTTTTAACCTGTTTATGTATGAAAAACATAGGTATGCTGTTTCGCGCCTAAAATCTGAGCAGTTTTCTTATGAAGGCTATAAACAAAAAATTAATTGTTGGATTTTGCTGAAATTTGGATATGTTGTTCAAAATATATGAATGCATATTCTGAACGGTGAAGATCGGATTCCAAGTAACCGAGTGAGATAAATGAATTTCTGAACTTGGACATAATTCTTATGACTCGTGCAGAATTTTTGGGAGAAAATTTCGAAAATATGGAGAGAAAACTCGAAAATTGAGGTGTGAAATTTGAATGGGAGGGTCCTCCTATTTATAGGGGTGAGGTGAAAATCTTACCATAATTCGATTGATATTCTTTCTAAAATTTGGAGATGCTCCTTCCATAAATTCGAGATAATCATTCCATAAATATTGATATGCTTCCTTGTTGAGAAAATCTACCTTGTATATATTATTTTCTTCCAATTAGGTGGATATTCAGCCTTAATTTACAGTGTATCTTGCACTGGATTTCGATTTCCATGTATTATTTATATTTTCGAATTTATTATAACTCGAAAATAAATTCTTATACATGTCTATATTTAATTTGCCCAAAAATTTGGGTTCTCACATCCCTCCCTCCTTATTAGAAGTTTCATCCTCGAAACTTGAGTCGATTTGACTTTCGAAAAGGTAGGGATATTGCTTGCGCATTTTCCCTTCAACTCCCAAATAGTTTTCTCATTCTGTGTGTTTTGACCATTGCATCTTGACGTAGGGAATGATACGTCGTCTCAGTACTTGGTCCTTGGTGTCCACAATATGAATAGAGACATCTTTATATTTCAGCTCTTCCCCCATGTTACCTTTGATCATGAGCGGTTCAATTTCCATAACATGGCCTGGGTTCGAGGTGTATTTCCTTCGTTTCGACTTATGGAATACATTGTGGATTCTACACATATCTGGTGGCAATGCTATTCTGTAAGCCAATGTGCCAATCTCTCCAGAATTTTGAATAGTCCTACGTACCGATGATTCACTTTTTCAGCTTTACTGAATCTAATGATTATTTCATTAGTGAGACCCTTATATAAGCTTTTCACACAATGTGTGTTCCATTTGTCTCCTTTTAAATTTGTCTCCTTTTAAGATAAGACTAACTCTTTTGCTGGCCTTATGCAGCCTTGAGTCTGTCTTTGATGATGGCCAGTTTTCCATTGTCTCTTGGATTAGTTCTAGCCCAGTTATGTCTGTTTCCTCTATTTCTTCCCTGCACAGTGATGATCGACACTTTACTTGTTGGCATGCTTGTCACATAGATATAAACTCGGTGACATCTTTTTTCATTATGCTTCACTAGAAACTTACTTTCAAATCCCTATACATCTTTGTACAGACGGGATAGATCGGGAATGTTGACTTATGCACCTCTTACATCACTTCTTATCGCAGGTTGTCGATGTCTGGCACACACAATCATCTTCTCAGCCCTAGGATTCCGTCCGGGTCCACTTGAAAATATGATGATTTTATTTCAATGGCTTGTTCTTCGAACAACTCTAGTGTCGTGTCTTGACTCTGATTTAACTTGACTACTTACCGAAGGCATGGTCGCGGAGAGTGATGTTAGGTTATCTTACTCATGTTTTTGTTTTTCGACTCAAAGCATCGGCTACCCTATTTGCCTTGCTGCCGTGGTAGGTTATTGTCAAGTCACAGTCCTTGAATAACTCTATCCACCATCTTTGTCTCATTTTTTATTCTTTTTGAATGAACAAATGTTTGAGACTTGGTGGGCAGTGAGTGAATATTTCACACTTGGCATCGTAGAGATAGTGTCTCCAAATTTTCAAAGCAAAGATCACTACGTTTTGCTCATGCGGCTAGAGTTAACTCGCCTGTCTTGCATGAGTACACCTCTGAGATATTCTTTTGATGCTTCGTTGTAGATGATAAAATCCTTGTCCTTAATAGGCAATACCAACACTGGTGTGAATGCAAGCTTCTCCTTTAATGTTTGAAAGTTCTTTTCACATCCTTCGCTTCAGTTGAATTCATAGTTCTTTTGTGCGAGTCTCGTCAGTGACACGACTACTGAAGAGAAGCCCTCGACGAATTTCCGGTAATAGCCTGGAAATCCAAAAAAAGCTTCTAATTTCGGTCCCGTTCTTTTGTCTCGGCTAATCTAGATTTGCCTCTACTTTCTTTGGGTCTATTGATACTCCTGATTTCGATCTTACATGACCTTATTCTGAATGCTGACATTGGGGTGTCTTCTGCTCTGACCTTTAGCTGATGATAGCATGTCCTCAGGTCAAGCTTGGAGAAGACTCTGACTCCTCTAAGTTGATCAAAAAGATCTTTTATCATTGTAAGAACATATGTATTCTTGATTGTGATTTTATTGAGTCCTGTATTACTGGAATATCTTCCAATTTCAGCTCATCTACTTCTTGCACTTTGTTTACCATTGCTAGGTAAATTTTTTCGCCCGATATTATGGCTTTCCAAGTCTGGAAAACAGAAAAAATATATTTTTGTTTCTTGGCATTGCCATGGTACCTGATTTCTTCTTGGTTCAGGGTTCAAAGTTTGACAATTTTATTCTGGCAATCTACTATTGTACGGTTCTTAGATAACCAATTCATCCCTAGGATGGTGTCGAAATCTACTGAAGTGAGTTGAATCAAGTCAGCACTGAATATATGCGAATTGATACTGATTTATTCTATCTTGAAATTATCCCAATTACTATCAAAAAAATTAAAACCCATATACAATATTGAAACTTAACTCAATATCGATCTATAGCTTATTAACTTAAATCCCGAAAATTATAACCAATTCGTTACCTCAAATAATTATTCTTTTACTAAATCTTACTTTCATCAAGACCATGAACCTATCATGCTTTAACACAAAGGATTTTATTGAATTTCGTCCTTTTTGAATCATTCTTAGTAACATAAAAAGTCAAAACTTATTGTACTATACTTTCTTTGACACCCATCAATATCTCATAACTTATTTTATTTACATAAGGTCACAGCCTACTTGCTATCCAAAATAATATAAATTTCTTAACGTGTAGATATTGTCTCACAAGATATTCCAAGGTCTTGGCGCTTAACATCCTTAATAACCCAAACTTAATGCCCACACAGTTAAGTTTTACCACAAAATCAACTTCTCTATTGGAATACCCAAAACTTCTAATATAATTCTTATATCAACTTTTCTCATATTAGTTTTCATAAATAACTTATCATCCTCGACTCAATTTTTTTTTATTCTTAAATCAGAAGCTTAAGTCAATATATCTCTTATATATATATTCCCAAAAATAAATACAAATACTAATTGTCCTCATAATAAAACTTCATGAAAATTCGACAAGTAGTTTCAAGAACAAATGTTGAACAGGATTTTTCGAGAAATTTTCCAAAATAGAAATTTTGGACATTGACCCATGGATAGAAAGAATACGTCGAGAGGATTCTAGAATAGTCGACGGAATTAAATTCTGAGTTTCATACGAAAAGTTATGAGTTCTACGAAACTTTCCTAAAATTGCAAAAACGCAATTTTGGAGGTCTAAATGAAGGAATTTCTCGTTTTCGGACCACGCCTCACAAAAAAGTTGTAATATTTCTCGTTGGTCGTTCCGAAGGGGACTGCATCAGCCTTTTGCCATAATCTGACAATTTTTTCTTCCCAACTGGATTATGAACCTGACGGCTCTGATACCACTTAAATGTCACGCCCCGTGACCGGGGTTAGTTGACATCGACGTTGTTTTACAACCACACAATTGAAAAGAACAAGCCTCGTAGTACAGTATGGACCAAAACCAGTTTATTACTCATAATCAATCAAAAGATTGTCTTTACAACGTAGATTCTTAAAATGATAAAAAAAATATGCGGAAGCGTTTACAACTTACTAAGTCAAAACTAAAATAAACTTCTTTAATCATCTTATTAACAGCCCCAAAACTGGTCTTGTTCATCTTCCTCGATTTTCTTTTCTGATTTATCTGGGGAGAGTAGAGTAAGGGGTGATTGATATGGTCGTCACTCAGCAAGTAGGGCCGTTCGAGCACAACATAAAAATATTTACACAATTTCCGAAAATAACACGTAAACATATCATGCTTTTCATAACATATCATCATATTCATATCATAACAGCAGTGCGATTTTTCCACCTTCTATGGTTTACTGATATCAGTCCCTAATTTTTAATCTTCTAAGGAGACGATGCCATAAAAAGGTCCTATCCCACCGTAAAGGGCCGTATGTTGGGATTCCCACCTATTTTCAGTGAATCCTCACAGTGCCAACACGTAAACGTACCAAAATCGCACAAAAAAAGAACGTAGAAACAGAATGAAGGTGCTCAACCGAAACTTTTGAAAACGAAATAATTCATACGCAACATATTTTAAAACAAGCTCACTTATCTTATACGGGAAGAGAACGTGAAGAATTCAGAAACCATAGAAGAATCATACTTCAAAAACGCAGCAACACATCTACCGAAAAATCATCTCCCTTTTAAAATTCCTTACACCTTATTGAACCGTTGGATCGACCTCAAGCTTTTACAGTATGTTCACAAGTATGTCAAATAAATTATGAACGGTGAGGATCGGGTTTGGAAGTCTTTTTAACCTTTTTTTGTATGAAAAACCGTAGATATGTTGTTTCTCGCCTAAAATCTGAGCAGTTTTCTTACGAATGCTAGAAATGAAAAACTAACCGTTTTGGCTGAAATTTGGATATGTTGTTCAAAATATATGAATGCATATTCTGAGCGGTGGAGATCGGATTCCGAGTACCCGAGCAAGAGAAACGAATTTCTGAACTTGGACAGAATTCTGATGACTCGTGCAGAATTTTTGGGAGAAAATTTCGAAAATATGGAGAGAAAACTCGAAAATTGAGGTGTTAAATTTGAATGGGAGGGTCCTCCTATTTATAGGGGTGAGGTGAAAATCTTACCATAATTCGATTGATATTCTTTCCAAAATTTGGAGATGCTCCTAACATAAATTCGAGATAATCAATCCATAAATATTGATATGCTTCCTTGTTGAAAAAATCTACATTGTGTGTATTATTTTCTTCCAATTAGGTGGATATCCAGCCTTAATTTACCGTGTATCTTGCACTGAATTTTGATTTTCATGTATTATTTATATTTTCAAATTTATTATAACTCGAAAATAAATTCTTATACATGTCTATATTTAATTTGCCCAAAAATTTGGGTTCTCACACCCAAAATATATCAATCAATAAAATCAACAAATATAAGAGTATTTTTGTCATTTTTATCATTTTAAGAAGTTTAAACAAAGTTTTTTGGATGTAGAGAGTTATGATAAATTTATGTTTTTATTTGAGATTTTATTTTCAATTTACCCTAAAAAATACCCCCATACTTTATTTTTATGATAAAAATAAAATATATTAAAAAATATTAATCTATTTGGACAATTTCAAGCTTCCAATAGCTTTAGGAACAATCACCCATTCCTGGGAAATGGCATTGATGAATTTCCTACTGACGGTGGCTGGAGTAAGCGTCGTGATTTTGCTGATGAGGAGTGACGTCAAATAGTCTGCTTCCATCTTATGCCGCAACGTCCTTCACATCCGTAACTGGCTCGAAGAAGAGTCTACAGCAGCCGCCAAGTATGTTCCTTCAAAAATTATTGATTTTTTTTTGGCATGTTTTTCGTTGTTTTCCTTTTAGTTTCGTTATGTTTCACTATGTTTTCGACTTTTGTTAGGTTATGGTTCTATGGATGAATCCATTTATTGCTAATATTAGGCAATCGATGTGCTTTGACTACTGCGTAATTTTTAGCATAGAAGATAGGTTGCGAAATGCGGGCTTCGATGCTTTGGTTCGATAAGGCTATCCAAATGGGTTTAGGTTATTTGTTTCTTTGGATTGAAACTTTACCCGGTGGTGAAATGCTGATTAAATTATCAAAATTCCTTGATGAGGAGTGTCATTAGGAACATGACGATCTTCATATTTTTGTAACAGCTATTCAAGTTTTTATACCAAAATATACTTTTTTCGGGTGTGGGCATGATTCCTTTACTCGTCCGTTGTGCGTGACGTTAATGAAGGGAAATGGAGAAGTCAAAACCTAAGGAGATACCTTACAAAGACATTCCCAAAGAGAACAAGCACTAGAACTTCTCGATATCTAGGAGGTTGAGCATGGTTGAAGTGTAGTCCATAAGAAAAATTTTGAACATATTTGTGTCATTTGTTCTAGACTAATTGATCCTTTGTTTTTTCCATCATGTATCTACTGGTTATAATGTATAATATTCTGGTTATAAATCAGAATACAACGTCTCTAAATCAATAATTGCACTGTAACGAATGCCAGTACCATCGAAATGGTAAAAGAAATGCAGCAGGGAGAAAGAAACAAAAAATTAATGATATAAAAATTAAGATTCTTCACAGATGATTCTACCCAGGAATTCAAGGCCTCAAGCACAACTCCAGGAATTGGGTCAGGACAAAACTCATCAGGGATGAAACAGTTGAGAACCCTTCTTATTAGCGGAGGACCAAATGTTGGACAAACCTAGGGCCACAAGCAAAACCTCGTGAATAAAGAAACAACGATGCAATTTGGCTTAAAAATGTTCCAAGGTACAAGCTAAACCTCTTTTCTAATTGTTTTGACTCAATATCATATCCTTTGGAAGCATCATAAGATCACTTAGTGCCTGGAGAAGAAGGAAAGGCTTCGATGTCGTATCAGATGATCTTTGCTCATCATCATCAGCGGGGTTTCTGAGCCACTCTCGTTTTCAGGCAGTTCATCATCATCAATGCCAAAGAGATCTGTAAGCCATCTAGACCAATGTCCAATCTGTTATATTCAACACATGGATTAAAAAGATGGTTCAAGGTGCCATGCACCTTCCACGGCAATCAATAGCAAAACATAAACGAAGATAATTTGGGGAATCCAGTATCAACGTAGACTGCTCAACAAAAGCTTATTTCATTCTTTATGTGCATAAAGTAAAGTGACAAATATTTACACTAGTTATTTGAATTTGAGTGTTGTGATTTATGAGTGAAAGTATTTACAAGTAATGCTCACCGCATTTTTCCGTTGTGCACCAGCACCAAAGCTAGCTTTCCCTGCTGGAATAGGAAGGACGTCAGCATCACTAATTGGGTCAGCCACAGGATCTGTTGGGATTTCATCAGCTGATTCTCGAAGGATTGCAATGAGCATAGCGACATCTAATCGGGCGATCAATTGCTCCATTATCCGATCATGAGAAAGTGTACATCATAATCGGTAAAAATTTCAATTTTAGAGGACCTCAAAATTTATTTGAGGTGCAAATTGCTCATTTGTCTAGTAATTAACACACTAGGTAGCTACAGAATTGAATCCAAAAAACAAAGGAATTGTTGCATACATCCGATGTTTAAAAACGCTGAAAATTTAAAATATTCCTTTCAAGACAAGGAAAAAAAAATCATCATATATCGTTAGAATAAACTCCTCTCAAGTTCATATCTCTGTTGTCATATTACTTGATATCCATAAAAAACTTTTCAAACTTTATGTCATGCATTAGCAGAGCACATTTAAACAATTCAAGGCACGTCCCCTGTGCATAAGCATGTAAAGATTACCAGCCTAGAAAGAAGGGGCAAACATCCACAATCATGTCCTCCAGCTCGTACAGGACATATCCTTTCACATGCATCTCCGAAAGCCTTTTTCCAGAGTTCCAAAGAAAAATTTCCCTGTTGCTGCTCACTTGAACTAGATGTTGTTAGGTGTATTAGAATTACGCTTTTGTAAACACGTTTTTATTTTTCTTCCATTTTACTTCCTTGCTTAGTATAAATACCAGTTAGGGGCTTGAGCTTTGTAATTTTTCCCGCATTACGATTATGAAAAATTCGTTTCATTCAAATTCATTACAAATCTGAAATGGTATCAGAGCAATAATCCGCATCAAATCCTTCCATGGCCAAAGGTGGTCAAGCTTCGAATAATCAAGCTGCTGCTCGTGCGTCGATAGAAGATTCAAGCAGCCCGTACTATTTGCACAATGGTGATCATCCAGGATTGAATCTGGTGTCCCATGCTCTTACAGGTACGAATTATGATACCTGGAATCGTGCTTTGTCAATGGCTTTGACAGCCAAAAATAAGCTTGGATTTGTCGATGGTAGCTTCTCGCGACCTCCTACTGATGATCTTATGTACGGATCTTGGTTGAGATGCAATAGTATGGTAATCTAATGGATTTTGAACTCTGTTAATCGCGAAATTGCTGATAGTCTGCTGTATTTCCCGACGGCGCATGAAATCTGGATCGATCTGAGAGATCGCTTTCAACAGAGTAATGCTCCTCGCATCTTTCAATTAAAGAAATTGCTAAATGGATTGCAGCAAGGCTCTATGGATGTTAGCACATACTACATGCACATGAGAACACTTTGGGATGAGCTGAAAGAATTTCAACCAGTTTCAGTGTGTAAGTGTGGCGCTATAAAGGATTGGATCAACTACCACAACCAGGAGTGCAGTATGCAATTCTTAATGGGGTTGAATGAGTCCTATGCTCAAAATCGAGCTCAAATTCTTATGATGGATCCATTGCCTATCATCTCGAAGATTTTCTCATTAGTAATGCAAGAAGAGAGACAACGGTCCATTCACAATGATGTGTTCAGTTCATCCATGAATAAATCCTCCACGCCTTTTCATTCACCTCACATTGCTTCTGTCAAAGGCACTTTCGGTGGTTAAGACGGACGAGGCAACAAATTTGATAATAGGCCTATGTGTTCTCACTGTAATATTCCAGGACACACTGTGGATAAATGCTATAAGATACATGGATATCCGCCGGGACATTCGAGGCACAAAAATAAAAAGATTGACACTAAGATGCATGTTAATCAAGTTCGAGGTGCAGCATGTCTTCCTGAGAAGGTTGTGAACCATGCTGGAGATGCATTGAGTCCAGAACATTGTAAACAGCTCATTGCATTCTTGAGTTCTCAACTTCAAATTGGCTGTGGCCCTTCTTCAGATTCACAGCAGCTTGAGAATTGTGAGGCTTCAGTTTCTTGTTTCAGTGGTACATTTCCTTCATGCCTCAATCTCCTCTCTGACATTCATACACATTGGGTGTTAGACACTAGTGCCATTCACCACATTTGTTGCTCATTATCCATGTATCACACATCGACACCTGTTTCCTCTAAAGTCACTCTTCCAGACAGCTCCAATACACCAGCAACACATATAGGATCAGTTCATCTGTCCCCTGACTTCATACTTGAGGATGTGTTGTGTGTCCCTGCTTTCCATTTTAATCTCATATCTATTGGTGCATTAACCAAAAACATGCATTGTTCTGTGTCCTTTTCTTCTGATTCTAGTCACATTCAGGTTCTCACCAAGGGCAGGATGATTGGGACGGGTAAACGAGTTCTAGATCCATCAAGTCTATCTCCAACTATTCGTGATGCTTCCTTTGATTTATTTCACATTGATATATGGGGTCCCTTCTATCCATTAAGTGTCGAAGGATATAAGTATTTCCTCACTATTGTTGATGATCATTCACGATTAACCTGGGTTCATTTATTGAAAAGAAAATCTGATGTGCTAACCATTTTTCCTGATTTTTGCAAGCTGGTTTCCACCCAATTTGGAACCAAAATTAAGGCATTCAGATCAGACAATGCCCATGAATTAAATTCTGCTGAGTTCTTCAGATCAGATGGTATACTTTCCTATAAATTTTGTGCAGCGCCCCCAACAAAATTCTGTTGTGGAACGCAAGCACCAACATCTTCTGAATGTTGCACGAGCCTTGATGTTTCAATCCCACATTCCTTTATACTATTGGACCGATTGCATCAATAGCGCAACTTATCTAATAAACAGAACTCCTTCTCCACGTTTAAATGACAAATCTCCATTTGAGTTGTTGTATCATAAACTCCCGAATTACACACACCTCAAATCCTTTGGTTGTTTGTGTTATGGCTCCACACTGTCGAGCCAACGCACCAAATTCTCTCCTCGAGCCATAAAATTAGTCTTCCTTGGTTATCCTTCTGCCTATAAGGCATATAAACTCCTCAATCTAGAAACAAATGAGACATACATATCCCGTGATGTCATTTCCCATGAGAGTGTCTTCCCCTTTGAGAGTCAAAGCCTCCCCAATAATGACTTCTTTTGTGATAATGTTTTGCCAACTCAGCTTGAACCAATCCCCTCCTCTGCCCATGGTGAACATCTTCTCTCCACTCGTTCCGGTAGACATTCACTTCAACCATCTCACCTGCGAGATTATCATTGCTTCACTATCAATTCTCCCATTCCTTCTTCTACTGCCTATCCATTGAAGACTGTGCTTAACGACCACAAATTATCTTCTTCATATAGAGCATTTGTCAACAATATATCTACTGTTATTGAGCCTCAATCATACTCTCAAGCCGTTGTTTCTCTGGAGTGGCGTCAAGCCATGTTGGATGAATTGCAAGCCTTGGAACGCAATGGGACTTGGACCATTGTTTCTTTGCCACCCGAGAAGAGTTTTGTGGGTTGTAAGTGGGTATATAAAGCCAAATTCTTGGCTGATGGGACTCTCGAACGTTATAAAGCTCGCTTGGTGGCCAAAGGATATACTCAACAAGAAGGGATTGACTACTTTGAGACATTTCCCCTGTTGCCAAGCTTGTCACCGTTCGAAGTTTATTAGCTTTTGCTGCTGCACATGGCTGGCACCTAATGCAATTGGATGTGAACAATGCCTTCTTGCACGGTGATCTTTCTGAAGAGGTATATATGTCCTTACCTCCTGGCTATCAGATCAAGGGGGAGTCCTTACCTTCTCATGTTGTATGCAAGTTACATAAGTCCTTATACGGCCTTAAACAAGCAGCGCGACAATGGTATACCAAGTTCTCCTCAACTTTGCTTCGTATTGGTTTTGTCCAATCACATGCTGATCACTCTTTGTTCACTCGAACTCATAAAGATGCATTCATAGCATTGTTGGTCTACGTTGATGATGTAGTTATAGCCACAAATGATGAGGCAGAAGCTAGGGCATTAAAGATACTCCTTAATGACCAGTTCAAGTTGAAAGACTTAGGTGATCTAAAATACTTCCTTGGAATTGAAGTTGCGAGATCAAAGCGTGGAATTTACATCTGTCAACGCCACTATGCTTTGCAGCTGCTCACTGACACTGGTCTTCTTGGGTGCAAACCATGAACAACACCTATGGATGTTAATCTCAAACTTACACAAGATGATGGTGAATTGCTTCCCGATTCATCTTTATATCGCAAGTTGGTAGGTAAGCTCTTATATCTTACAGTCACTCGGCCTAATTTGGCCTATTCTGTTAACAAGCTTTGCCAATTTGTGTCTGCTCCACGAGATAAACATCTACAAGCAGTTTATTCGGTGCTCAAATATATTAAAGGATCAGATGGTCAAGGATTGTTCTATAGTTCATCATCCACTCTTAAGTTGAGTTTATTCACAGACTCTGATTGGGCAGCTTTCCCAGCCACTCGCAAATCAATTTCTGGCTTTTGTGTGCTTCTTTGAGATTCCATCATCTCCTGGAAGTCAAAGAAACAACATACAGTGTCTAAATCTTCAGCTGAAGCGGAGTGTAGGTCCATGGCTAATGGAACTTGTTAAGTGGTCTGGATGCTATTTTTGTTGAAAGATTTGCATGTCCATATTGCTGGCCCAGTGGCCTTATTCAGTGACAGTCAATCGGCTATACACATTGCTTCAAATCCAGTCTTTCACGAACGAACAAAGCACATCGAGATCGATTGTCATGTTGTACGTGAAAGAATACAAGCTGGTATTTTCAAGGTTTTCTACATTGCTTCTCATTTGCAATTGGCCGACATTTTCACCAAATCTCTCCTTCCAGGACGACTTCGAGACCTGTTAGTCAAGATGGGAATTCAAAATATATATTCTCCATCTTGAGGGGTAGTATTAGTATTACGCTTTTGTAAACACGCTTTTATTTTTCTTCCATTTTACTTTCTTCCTTGCTTAAAATAAATACCAGTTAGGGGCTTGAGCTTTGTAATTTTTCCCGCATTACGGTTATGAAAAATTGTTTCATTCAAATTCATTACAAATATGAAAAGGTGTAACTTGCTAGAGTCAGAATCCATACTTCTATAAATTGATTTGGTAGCACCAAACTGCATGTGAGGAGTAAAAGTCTGGAAAAATAACCAAGACGCAACTGATTGGTTTATTCAGGTCAAAGCTAGCAAATATACAAGTCCCAAATGATATATCCAAGCAATTTAACAAGAGTAAGTCTTGGACGACGTGTCATCCAGATTGGCAACTCCAAACTTCACACATAATTTGACAAATGACCCTGAAGAATGAAACAAAGAGAATACCTGCCACCATATGGACTCAATGATCCGGGAAAATATCCACATTTCAACCTTTTCTAATGCAGCGGCAAATGCTAGAGGGTTCTCCCAGTCACCAACACTTCCCTCTGCAGCGCTTCTCATACCCTTGATGGGAAAGGACTCCCATTTAAGTGGCGATGTTTTCTTCTTTCCGTTCCGGTCCCCCAATGTTTCAGTGACAGGTCTAATAGAAACAGGTAGCTGACTGGCCCCAAGAGACTTGCTCATTATCACTCTAAGTACAATTGAATTTGAAAGCCAGAAAGTTAATCTGTATAACAATTAAGGTAGTATCAAGAATGTTAGATAAGATGAAACTATAAGTAAATAATAATGGAAGAAATAAAAAGACACGACACTATGCTTGCAATGAATTGATCATAAATTGAAACAACATATTTTAGCAGCTGATTAACTTAACTGCAATCATCAAATAGATTCCTGAACGATCACTTCGGCAACAAAACCAAATTTGAGAGAGAAAATCTAGATTCTTTTGATGCACAATAATTGACTTGTTTGTTAGAGTAGACGCCCTGCAAGCTAAATGTTGGCTAGGGATTTTATTGACATGTTGAAACTCATTTGTAATCATTGTATTATCTAAATCCGTTCCTAGTCGATTCAACCGCCTAAAACATGGATAAAAGTCGTTTGAGCTCGAGACTAGCATATGTGATGTTGTGTACTGCGTTTCTTGGTAGGGACATAGAGATGTCCAAACATACAGATGGGTAGTCATATGATGATTATACCGAACAATCCTCCCTCGGACATTTCAAGTGGTTATCATTCATCGAGAGGATAAGTCCGTGGTTATGATTGTACACCATTAGTCCTTACGACCCGGGACAACACTGAGGCTCTATATGCTAGGACTGTGCTTTGACTCGTTTACCGGCTCCAGGAGAGTCATCAGGTGGCGAGGTTGGGTACAGTTGCGACACATATAGGAGCCAGTGCATTGTAGCGGGGATTCGCAGCTCACCTGCGGGTGTGGATATCCTATGTGATCCGATGAAATTATAGTGCGTGGAATCTCTGGCCAGGGTATGAGATGTACGTTAGAGAAGGAGTTCTCCAATAGTACATGCGATGCCACTATTTATATGTATCACATAGTTATCGAATTATTATGCAACCCTCGATGAACCAATTGTTGCAGATTCGATCGAGATATATGAGATGAAGGGACCGTACTGTACGTTAATCATAATCGACTGGTTCTTGCAGGCACTATCAGTGATACCTAAGGAATCATGGGACGATGCTACTAGAAGCTCTTACCATGGTTCGATAGGTTTAATCAGAAATATGATTTCTGACATTATCATGATCAATTGTTGATACATAGAATAGGGCAAATAAGGGTAAGCCCGCATAAAGGATTATGTGCAGAATCACAAGGATTTGTGAACCCACGGCTAGCCTTATCCCTGAACCATTAAGGGTCACACAAGCACTGGACCGTTTGTTCCCGTTGAGAGAATAAATTCAAGGAGTTGAATTTATATTATGATATAGTAAATTCAAGGAGTTGAATTTATGATAATTAAATTTTGAGAAAAATAAATTCAAGGAGTTTAATTTATGAGATAGTAAATTCAAGAAGTTGAATTTATGAATTTATAAAATTTGGGAGAATAAATTCAAGGAGTTGAATTTATAAAATCTAAGAATTTAGTTTATTAAACTCAAAAGTTGAGTTTATTAAATATTAAATTTTGGAAGTGATAAATTCAAGGAGTTGAATTTATAATTTAAATATTAAATTCAAATGTTGAATTTATAATGGATTTAAATTAAATGTAATGGGTGTATGTATTATGGGCATGTAGGAGTACAAAACCAACATACAAATTATTAAGGTTTTTAATTGGACTTTAAAAAAATAATTAAATAATTAAACTAATTGGACTAGAGTAATTAATTGATTAAACCCATTAAGTGTTTGATTTAATTAATGGGCCTTAAGCTTATATATATATATGTGTATTAAGTTTGGGGTTAATGAATTAACACTCATAATTTTTGAAAAACCCTAGCCTCCACCCTCACCATATTTTCGAAAATCACTCTCCTTTTCTCTCAATGTATTTCGGCCACCTTGAAGCAATTTTAGGGTTGAGCCGTCTCTCGATTTTAATCTTCAAAGAATTTTTTTTTTCAAATATTCTATTGCTATTTGGAAGAGGAACAAACGATCTAGTCGTGGACTTGATAGGAGGATTTAAGAAAGGAGATTTGAAGAAAGTTCGTAGGCAATTCATCAAGAGCTATTTCCACTAACCCCGGAATAGTTGGAGCCGTGTGAATATTTCACCAAAGTTATAAAGTTTAAACTCCCTATGAATGTTTGTTTATATAAAACATACGAGTGCCCAAAACAAATATATTTTGATTGTCAAAATAAAATAAAAATTTTAAAACTTCCGCTGCGTTTGAGCACAAGGAAACCGAGATCTAACAATGATATCAGAGCCAAGGTTTTTCTAAATCGTATGATTTTGATATGGAATAATTTGTTTCTAACCACAGAAGAAAATTTTTCAGACGCAACGCCGCGCCCAGAGGTTGGCCACCATTGCCCGAAACGATAGGGCAGCGGGCGGGCAACACGGGCGACTGTCCGGGAGTGTCTCGGGAACCATACTGGATGATAGACTGGAATTGTTTGGGCCTAGGGTGTAATTTTCCGATTTTTCAAATTTTGGGCAAAATTGATATTTTTAAAAATTGATTCAATTTTTTTTGGAAAATTAATAATTTTCTTGTAAAATAAATAATTAGAATATGATTTTAATTATTTATGGTAAAAATGAGTTTTACAAGAAATCAATTATTATTGATTTAATTGAAAATTAAATAAATATGTTTATTTAATTTATTGAATTCTTTATTAATTGTGGTGGTTAGTAATAAAATTATTAGATATATGATTTATCAATTAATTAAATTGATGTTAATATTTGATATTAAATGCATGAAGGATGATCGAGAGCCTTGACCAATGTGTTAGGTATATGTTAGGATATTTTACTGTTTTATTCATTTTGTTAATATTTGATATTATTAAAGTGGGTCTGGTTTATGTTCCGTTCGCATCCCATGAGATGTATCCCTTATGTGTCATGGCTATTTAAATGTAATTATTAGAAATAGTAGGAGATCAAGACTGGAAAATGGTGGACCCGATGCACCAGATGATGACATGTAAAATATTGGAAGCTCTTGTAATAGTTGCATTTGCATCCCTGCATTCACCAAGGTGTTGGACATGGATCCATGTTTGGCTCACATGGATCTAATAGTGTTGGCGATCGATCATCCTTATTTATTGTTGAATGTCATATTATGATATATGCGATATATAATAGTATGCATGTATGTGTATTATTAAATAATATCGTTGCATGAATCCGACAAACATACAAACATGGCACGCAATTTTAAAATTAAAATGATGGGACAATTTTAAAATTAAAATCCCTCATTTTGAATAAGATTCAAAATTTATATCAAATCGAAAAAGTAAAAATTAAAAGATTTTAATTTTTCCTTGCCTTCCATCAACCTTGGTTGCATATTGATCGCTACCCGCGGACAGTGTCTAGCTCATATTATTGGGGAGGTCTGGACGCCGGAAAGCTGTGACTTCCACCGGATATATGATGTGAATTGAGTGGAACTCCCATGACTTCGACTCATATTATTGGGGAACTCATGGCGACCGTCCACTACAATTCAATATTGATGGGTTGATTTGACACGTGAATAAACGGCGTCATATTATTGGGTCCTTATTAAACATGAAGCAAAACATATGGAGGTTGCATAGGGATGCAATTGAAATCCACTTTTTAGAAATTATAATTGGCTGATATTATTCGGGATTATAATTGGCTAATTACTCTACGTGCCCACTAAGGAAATACGATTTCCTTTTTTCATCAGAAGGTGGTGGAAATGTCAAAATAGTGGGAGGAAAATTTATAAAATGAAATCCATATTTTATATCTTAGAATTATTTTAAAATTATCAGCAACCATTATTCTGTTTCCGTATCAGTATATTTTCGATTTCGTTACGTAATCCATTTTTATTATTAACAAGCTAATCGAATCTAATTTTCAGGACTGGTTAGGAAAATTATTCTGAATTCGGAGAAAATGGCACACACACTATTGTCAGTCCTGCTGAACTGACAAAGCATGCAAGATGGTAAGACCATAGTATACAAGCTAAAGTGTAACATGCTCGCTTTTATATCAAATGAACTATAGAAACAGTTTGAGGAAATGTTGAATGCTGCTGACATTCGAATATACGTGCAAGAGTTGCATGGTTCATGAAACTCATACAATGATGCACACCACCTTCAAGGAGCTCATGACTACACGTATGCAAGATGGGGCTTTGGCCCATGAGCGTGGTGTACGTATGACTGGGATTATTAAGAATATGGTGGGCCTGGAATATGTGATTCCTAACGAGTTACTAGATAACATCAATTTGTTGTCTCTCTTCCTTATTTGACGGGGTTATGGTGAACTTCAATTTGAATAAGATAGATGATAGCCTTGAAGAGCTAGTCAATACTCTTATAACTTATGAGATCACCATAAAGCAGGAAATTGTTGTTTTTCTAATGGGCCTCTTGTCAGACGAAAAATGGCCCACAAGGTAAGGGAAAGAAATGTTCTGCCCCTCACAAGAAAAACAATCCCAATAAAAGGCAAACTCTGAAGGGCACTTAAAGGGTCTACAAAGCCCGATAAGTCCGAACATATTTATTTCACTACAAGAAGTCCAGACATAAGAAATTATATGCGCCAGAAATGTTCTGGAAATGATTAGTGAATGTCCAAGTAAACATGATTTCAACAACAAACAAAAGAAAGTTAGATGATCCAAGTCCCGCACAAATATGGCACGCTAGACTAGGTCATATTTCCCAAAGAAGGATGCACAAGCTAGTGGGAGAAGACATATTTGACTTGTCAGACATAAATTCTCTACCTACTTGTGAACCCTGTCTAAAAGGAAAAATGACTAAGACTCCATTCAATGGAAACGTGGAACGTGCGCATGGTCTACTGGATTTGATCTACACAGACGTTTGTGGCCCGCTAAATGTTAGCACAAAATTTGAGCATTCCTACTTCATTACCTTTACTGATGACCATTCGAGGTATGGGTACGTTTATTTGATGAAACACAAATCTGAAGCATTTGAAAAGTTCAAAGAATTCAGATATGAAGTAGAAAACCAGCTAGATAGAAATATTAAGGCACTTCGATCTGATCGAGTTGGACAATACTTAAGTGCTGAATTTTTGGGTTATCTAAAAGATAATGGGATTCTCTCACGGAGGACTCCACCAGCAATACCACAATTGAATGGTGTTTTTGAACGTCGAAATCGAACATTGATGGACATGGTTCGATCCATGATGAGATTCACTGAATTGCCTATAACGTTTTGGGGCTTTGCGCTTGAAACTGTGGCAATATTGTTGAATAATGTCCATACTAAAGCAGTGGATAAAACACCATATGAGATATGGATGGGAAAATCTCCCAAATATTCTTACATGAGAATATGGGGATGTCCTGCTTACGTGAACCAGACAGTGGGAGACAAATTGGATAGGAGATCCACTTTCTGCTACTTTGTAGGATATCCAAAGAATTCTGTTGGATATTATTTTTATCATCTCAATGAAGCAAAAGTGTTTGTTTCAAGAAATGCCACCTTTTTGGAAAATGAATTTCTATTAGATAGAAATGGCAAGATGATAGAACTTGAAGAAATTCAAGATACTCCATCAACTATAGTAGTTGAACCCATTTCCCAACAACCAGTAGTTGAAGTACAAGCTCTCTGCAAGATATACGCTTCTTCATGAACAAGGCCATGATGAGTCTTGTGTTGGATGTGATCCAATGAATTTCAAAGAAGCAATATCTGATACTGATTCAACCAAATGGCTTGAAGCCATGGACTCTATAGATTCAAACTAAGTCTGGACATTAGTGGATCCACCTTAGGGAATCGTTTCGATAGGATGCAAATGGATCTACAAAAGAAAGCTTGGGACGGATGGGAAGGTAGTGACCTTCAAAACAAGGCTTGTTGCAAAAGGTTATACTCAAAGGCAAGGAATTGACTATGAGAAAACATTTTCACCAGTTGCTATGTTTAAATCCATTAGAATACTACTTGCCATAGCAGCATGGTATGACTATGAGATATGACAAATGGATGTAAAGACTGCATTCCTCAATGGAGACATCAAAGAAGAAATTTATATGTCTCAACATGAGGGATACACACCAGTAAGAATTGAGCATAAGGTATGCAAACTTCAGAGATCAATATACGGTCACAAGCAGGCGTCAAGGAGTTGGAACCTCAAATTTGATAGCACTATCAAAGAGTTTGGTTTTCCTAAGAATCCTGAGGAACCATGCGTTTACAAGAAAGTTAGTGGGAGTGCAGTGACATTCCTAGTACTTTATGTTGATGATATCCTGCTCATTGGGAATGATGTAGGATTACTGCAATCAACTAAAGTATGGTTAGCAAGTTAATTCTCCATGAAAGATATGGGTGAAGCATCATATGTATTGGGAATACAAATCTATAGAGAGAGATAAAAAAGGATGCTAGGACTCACCCAAGCCACTTATATCGTTACCATTCTGAGGCGATTCTCTATGGAGGAGTCCAAGAGAGGATACTTACCAATGTGTCATGGTGTTACTCTATCTAAAGCTATATGTCCCAAAATTGATGAAGAGATAGAGATGATGACACGTATTCCATATGCGTCAGCTATTGGTAGTATCATGTATCGTATGATATCGATACGTCCTAATGTTGCTTACGCTCTGAGAGTTACAAGCAGATATCAGGCGAACCCTGGTCCAATGCATTGGAAGGCCGTGAAAGATATTCTTAAGTACTTGAGAAGCACTAAGAACTTGTTCATGGTCTATGGGGATGGAAATTAAAATTAGAAGGCTACACTGATTCTAGCTTATAATGTGATGATGATGATTCAAAATCGACCTCTGGTTTTGATATTCATGCTTAATGGTGTGGCTGTCTCTTAGAAATGTTCCAAGCAAGACACCGTTGCGGATTCCACCACTGAAGCTGAATACATTGTTGCATCTACTGCAGCCAAAGAGGCAGTTTGGATGAGGAATTTTGTCCAAGAGTTGGGCGTTATTCCTAATGAAGTTGATCCAGTCCCGGTATAATGTGACAACACGGGTGCTGTTGCGCAAGCAAAGGAACCAAGGTCTCATCAGCGATCCAAACATGTACTGAGGAAGTTCCACATCATCCGGGAGATTGTGGGAAGAGGAGATATATCAGTCGAAAGAGTCCCCTTTGCAGATAATGTTGCTGATCCACTTACAAAGCCCTTGCCAGGACCATGTTTGAAAAGCATCGCGAAGCAATGTGATTAAAGTTTGTGGGTAGTTGGCTCTAGGACAAGTAGGAGATTGTTAGAGTAGATGCCCTGCAAGCCAAATGTTGGCTAGGGATTTTATTGACTCAGATGTATTAAACAATCTTTATTTTAATATAATTCATTATTTCATGGTTTGTTATTTCTTTATCTGTATACCCATGTGAACTCTTTATCTGTATACTCATGTGAACAAAATAGATAAAGACCTTGATTATACTTTAATACAAATGAATCGTAATTCGATGTTGAAACTCATTTGTAATCACTGTATTATCTAAATCCGTTCCTAGTCGATTCAGCCGCCTAAAACATGGATAAAGGTCGCTTGATCTCGAGACTCGTATATGTGATGTTGTGTACTGCGTTTCTTGTTAAGGGCATAGAGATGTCCAAACATGCAGATGGGTAGTCATATGATGATTATACCGAACGACCCTCCCTCGGACTTTCCAAGTTGTTATCATTCATCGAGGGGATAAGTCCGTTGTTATAATTGTACATCATTAGTCTTTACGACCCGGGACAACACTGAGGCTCTATATGCTAGGACTGTGCTTTGACTCGTTTACCGGCTCCAGGAGAGTTATCAGGTGGCGATGTTGAGTACAGTTGCGACACATATAGGAGCCAGTGCATTGTAGTTGGAGATTCGCTCGCCGCTCACCTGCGGGTATGGATATCCTATGTGATATGATGAAATTATAGTGCGTGGAATCTCTGGCCAGAGTATGAGATATACGTTAGAGAAGGAGTTCTCCAACAGTACATGCGATGCCACTATTTATATGTATCACATAGTTATCGAATTATTATGCAACCCTCGATGAACCAATTGTTGCAGATTCGATCGGGATATATGAGATGAAGGGACCGTACTGTACGTTAATCATAATCGACTGGTTCTCGCAGGCACTACCAGTGATACCTAGGGAATCATGGGGCGATGCTACTAGACGCTCTTACCATGATTCGATGAGTTTAATCAGAAATATGATTTCTGACATTCTCATGATCAATTGTTGATACATAGAATGGGGCAAATAAGAGTAAGCCCGCATAAAGGATTATGTCCTGAATCACAAGGAGTTGTGAACCCACGGCTAGCTGTATCCCTGAACCATTGAGGGTCACACAAGCACTGGATCGTTTGTTCCCGTTGAGAGAATAAATTCAAGGAGTTGAATTTATATTATGATATAGTAAATTCAAGGAGTTGAATTTATGATAATTAAATTTTGAGAAAAATAAATTCAAGGAGTTGAATTTGTGAGATAGTAAATTCAAGGAGTTGATTTTATGAATTCATAAAATTTGGGAGAATAAATTCAAGGAATTGAATTTATAAAATCTAAAAATTTAGTTTATTAAACTCAAAAGTTGAGTTTATTAAATATTAAATTTTGGAAGTGATAAATTCAAGAAGTTGAATTTATAATTTAAATATTAAATTCAAATGTTGAATTTATAATGGATTTAAATTAAATGTAATAGGTGTATGTATTATGGGCATGTAGGAGTACAAAACCATCATACAAATTATTAAGGTTCTTAATTGGAATTTAAAAGAATAATTAATTAATTAAACTAATTGACTAGAGTAATTAATTGATTAAGCCCATTAAGTGTTTGATTTAATTAATGGGCCTTAAGCTTATATATATGTGTATTAAGTTTGGGGTTAATAAATTAACCCTCATAATTTTTGAAAAACCCTAGCCTCCACTCTCACCATATTTTCGAAAATCACTCTCCTTTTCTAAGGAAGTATTTCGGCCACCTTGAAGCAATTTTAGGGTTGAGCCGTCTCTCGATTTTAATCTTCAAAGAAATATTTTTTTCAAATATTCTATTGCTATTTGGAAGAGGAACAAACGATCTAGTCGTGAACTTGATAGGAGGATTAAAGAAAGGAGATTTGAAGAAAGTTCGTAGGGAATTCATCAAGAGCTATTTCCGCTAACCCCGGAATAGTTGGAGCCGTGTGAATATTTCACCAAAGGTATAAAGTTTAAACTCCCTATGAATGTTTATTTATATAAACCATACGAGTGCCCAAAACAAATATATTTTGATTGTCGAAATAAAATAAAAATTTTAAAACTTCCGTTGCGTTTGGGCACAAAGAAACCAAGATCCAACATTGTTAGCAACTACTTCAATCCTACTTTCCAGTTTATATTAACTTTCAAAAAACAAAGACATGCTACAGGTATGAAGATTGGACAAAGCCAAGGTTGTTCACATGTTTGACTGCATTCAGCAGTATTTGTCAACTTATACTCCAAAAAAATAGAATAAAAAAAATAAGGGTGAAATGCACTATCATACCTCGGAACATCATTTCCACATGCTTTTGTAACTAACACTAATCCAGATACAATACTTTTGGCAGCACTCCCTCTCCTCAAATTTGGATTCTGTCTGCGAGCATGTAAATAGAGCCTTGACAGGCGTCGAGATGGTGCATGGACTTTAGTCATGGAGCTTCCATGTTCTGCAACTACAGAGTAAAGGCTAATCTCTATAGCAGCAGCCTCCCTCAACTCGCCTTCTAGATTTTTAATTCTGTTTTCCAAATGCTGTACTACACTATCTGAAAGCAGGTTTTTTGTTTCTACTGTGTACAACCTAGTGTCTTTATGCTCACTGCTTCGGACTGATCCATTTCTCGTGTTTGATTCAGGTGATGATCGAACTGATTTTACTTGATTTGACTTGTCACTAGTTGACAAATCACTAACAAAAGCAGTATTTTCCTCGGAGCCAGAAACCTGACCATTTTCAAACAATATTACTTGCTTCTGGACGTCAACTGGAGAAGAGCCAGCCAACGGTCTATCCTCAATTTGCTGCCCTTTTTCATCCACAGTTTTTTTGTCGGCATAATCTTGATTATTTTCTCCAGTATCATTGTCTGCGGAACCATTTTGGGAAGAGTTAGTCCTTTCACCCTCAAGCATATCTTCTTTTAGTGAAAATGAAGCCTCCACATCATCGTGGCTGAGGTTAAGAGCAGAATCCATGTATTATTGGTTCTGTTATCTAAGTCTGCAATTTTTTCTTGGGCAACAGGACAGGTAAAAATGCCTTCATCAGAACTTGGCTTTTTCGCCTCATCCCTCCCACCATCCACAGTATTTTCCAGAATAATGGCGCATCCACTTTCATGTTCTTCATCCTCTATGTTGGAACTCTGTTCTTTCCCCTTTCCTTCTGCAGCTAATGGCTGCAAACTTCGGGAAATAATTTTTCTTGAAATCCAAGCAAGATCACATGATAAATCCATCGAAGATGAACCGGATGAATCTCCGGTCAAATTCACATTAGATTCAGTCATTTTCTTCTCATCTAATTTCTCAACAAAATGATCAGGGGCATGGCCATTGTTTGCCTCTCCAGCACTACCATTCTCAGCAATAGCCATGTTCTGCAATTGATTGCCACCTCGCCATCAAATCATCATATACAACTTATCAACTAGAGAACAATTGAGTGTTAGTCGACTGATAAACTACTAAGATAGCACCTCCGATATTTGTACTACAGGCTACAGAGACTTCACACAGAATTATGAAATTATAAACCAGAAAATAGAATCTACTTATATGAAAGTATGAATAAGTTGTTATGGGCAGTTTCGGTACGGTTACAGGTCAGATAAAACACACGTGTCCTACTTTGCTTTCTCCAACACACAAGAGTTTGTGCTGTCTAAGAAGGGAACATTCGGTTTCCTCTTTCTCATCATTTTATAAAAGGTATAAAAAGCATATATAGAGTTCCGGTTCATCATCAAGAATCTCTTTTTTACTATGCGTTCTTGCTCTGATTTCAACCTCTTTCCTTCTCCTTCACTTCACTCCCTTGATTCTCATGAACAACTTTATCGTCTTCCTCTTCCTTAGCCAGTATCTGGTTCGGTGCATAGGTTCCTCCGAAACCTTCTTCCTCGGACCTCGTTGCGTATGCTTCTCCAAATCCATGACTCATTGTGTCCCAGTTGCACGACAATATACATTTAAACAGAACAATATATAAAACTGGGATATGCATCTACTAACCCTTTCTCGGTTTTGGGTTTCTGGTTTTGTTTGACCATTTTGTTGATTCTTCCGCGGGTCCGGCTGTAGCTTGTGCATATCGGATTTTGGACGTTTTACTGATAATCTTATGTGGATATGATGGAAAAACGAAGATGTGATAGCTTGTGCATATCGGATTTCAAAAAAAAATGATGGAAAAACGAAGATGGGGTCTGCGCTCGTAAGGTTCTTACAATGCGAAACATATTATCTTCAAGATAGGTTCAAATCTGTGTTAATGAGGACTGAAGGTTTATATTATTATTTTTATTATATTACATAAGTGTTCTTTATTGCAATAGTGGACATCTGTAATTGATCAGAATAAAATGGCCATAAAAATTTGCTCGGCGTCGCGGTAACTTTTACGCGTGTTCACTCTGCTTTGACAGGTGTTTGTGCAAGTTCGTAGAAATCAACATACATTTCAATATCATGTGGTATTTATTCTAATATAACAAAAGGTATTTTACATAATATTGTTGCATGAAAATTACTCACGATCTCGACGAGTTTGCAAAGATTTGTATTAAAAATCGAATATGTTCAAACTCGATGTGACGCTTCGATACCCAACGTGAATATTTGATGATGTTCAATCATCGCATTATTGTTAAACAATAAGTTTTGTTGTACGGTATATATTTAAACCAATTTATTTCATAAATATTATCAAATAAATTCACATTTACAATATAGGTTTTTAAAACGATAAAAATATGTTGAAGCGTTTACAACTTGAATTTAAAACTTAAATAAGCGAAATTGAAATAAACTTTTTGATTCATTTTATTATTAACCTCAAAATTGGTCTTGCTCCTCTTCCTCGATTTCTTCTTCTAACTTATCTGAGAAGGCTAGAACAAGGGGTGAGCGATATGGCCGTTAAATGATGGTCATTCGACCACATGAATAACAAATATGCATGATTTTCGAAAATCAGCATATCATGCATAACATAGTTCGTATAACTTATATCACGAGCATAAACATAACATAAAATTGTCCTAGACACTAAGATTATTTTATTTTCCATCACCGTATAAGGGTCATAAACTTATCGTATATTGGGATTTTCGCTCATATACAGCTGAATACTCACAGTGCCAAAACATAGAGTATCATATAACAAGAAGAGAAGAAAAATAATAATGATCGACCGAAACTTTCAAAATGAACTGAAATAATTCATTTAAAAATTATTTTAAAACATAAGCTTGCTTACCTTAGACTTGATAAAAAAAAACGTGTAGATGGATGTCTTGGTTCGAAATCCTTGAAGAACCATTATAGGTATTCGAACAGCGTTTGTGCAACACTTTGATACTTGGCAGAACTTTGACTCAAAAATTTGACAGCACTCGGGAGAGAGAATTTAAAAAATATAGAGTGAAATTTATGTATTATTTTTGAAAATTTGGACTTGGGTATTTATAGAGGTGATTTGAAAATCTTATCATAACTCGGTTGATTTTTTTTCATAATTTTGTGATAATTCTTCAACAATTTCAAGACGTTCCTTCCACACGTTTTACCTTGCCAATTTCAAAAAATCGGTCTTCAAGTTTATATAGTTTTCGAAATTTATATTAGGTTGGGTAGTTGAATGCATTCTGTTTTCTTGGACTTCCATTTATTATTTTCTTCCGAATTTGATTGATACTCTAGCCCTAAATTCCGAAATCCTTGAACATGATTTTCGAATTTAATATATTTATTGACTTGAAAGTTCTGAATATCATGTATTATTTAATATTATCGAATTTATTATTACTCACAATAAAACCAAAATTTTGAAAATACAATTTTATACATGTCTATAATTAAATAAATAATTAAATACCAACAAATGGTGATTCTCAAAATCGAGAGTGTATTCAGCATGTTCGTGTCCCTTACTGTTTATATGTTATGCTCAAACACCTACAATTTAACTGCAGATGGCTTTTGTTTGTAATGTGTATATTTTTAAACGTATTTTATACCTAATTTCTTATAAACATCATTATTTAAACAATATAATGCATTAAAATTTTTCGAAATATAAATGTTTAAGTACAAGAGAAAATAGTATGTATATAAAAAACATGCTCATTACTAAAACTTAAAAAATAGTAATTATCTCCAACATGTATAAAAATGTTTTGTGCTTTTTATTTTTATCCAATGGCCAGACAAGAAGATCACGTGTACCTTAACCATAGTTTCACAGTAACAAAATTAAATCGAGTTTGGTTTTCAAACCAAGCAGAAGACACTCGAAATAATTCTTCGTAGAAACTGATTAAACATTTTGTAAAGCATTTAAAATATATGAAAGTTGAAAGAGTAAAAATATTTTAGTTGAAACATTTTATCAAACATTTTGTATACAATATTTTAGTATTCGAAGAATACATAAAACACTTCAACAATACATCTTTAAAACTATGGAAATGATAAGTAAATACAATAAACAAATAGACACGAATTTGTTTATGGATGTTCAGAGACTTCAAATGCTCCTACGTCACCCCTTCTTCCCATTGGGAAGGATTCACTAGAAGACTTTGATTTATACAACTCTTTGTACAAACCCACTCAGCTTAGGACTTACACTTGTGCCTAATTGAACTCCTAGCTCTCAAGATTGTAGGCAGCACCTCACAATCAGCATATTGTTTAATGTGTCATATGCAAAGACTACAAACACATTGTTTTACGTCTTTGTGTAAAGACTCACTCAACTAATCTTTGAAGTACAACTCTCTTGTATATATGTGAGTGATTGTGTGTGAGTAATTTATCATTTACAGTGTACATCTCAAATGTATCCTTACACAAGGGCTTGTGCTCTCAACTAGCTGATATCTTCATGCTAACTGCCCATGCTTTTAATCTCCTTCAAAAGCTCTTGTTTGATCTTCTAGATGTTGTATTTATAGGCCCCAACAATGATATATACGTTAGACACAAGAATATGACCGTTTGGAAAGTTTTTGTACTGTTTTTGAAATTGCAACGATCAAATTCGCCTTGCTGAACATTTTCCCGAGTGGTCAACTAGTCAACCCTGGTCAACTCAACTGGTCGTTCAGTTCAACTGGTCGTTCGGTTCAGTTTCAGCTGTTTTGGTTCAGTTGAACTGGTTTGGTTCAGTTCAGCTGATTCAGTTCAACTGGTCTGGTTCAACTGGTCTTCAGCTGGTCTGGTTCAATTTCAGCTGGTTCAGTTGGTCAGCTGAAATCAGCCTAGAAATCGCTGATTTCAGTTTGTGCAGAATTAGTAGCTTCATTGTCATTTATCAGCATCTTAAGCTTCGATTCAGACTTTTACTTCTGAAGATGATTTGTAGATCATCTTCTTATCTTTCCAACGCATATTGAATCGCTTCATTCCAATAATCGAGCTGAGAGATATGACCAAAATACTGCAACTGCTCATACCCAACTTATTGCTGTTTTCGTGCAATTTGTTTGGTAATTCAGCGATCAGTTATACCTTGATAAAATCCGAATTTGACCAACTAACGTGAAATACGACTTGTTCCAAATTGAGTTTTTTGATCAGTTAAGTTGGAAGATTGTCATTTGAATCATCCAGTTGAGAGATATCATCAAAATACCGAAACTTGCCAGAAATTCAGTTTGTGTAGAATTCAGTTTCAGTTTGCTTCTTGTTTTAATAACTTCACATTTGAGTAAATATGTTAGAAACACAATAACAAGTTTTGTTAACATCAAAATCAAGATTGCGAACATGTAATGTTCCAACAAAAATTGATCGAACTTGTAGAATAGATAAGCTAGAATATATCTTCCCTTGGTCAGAGCAACTTCAGGGTTTTGATTACTGACACATATAATTACGAAATGCATGAACCATGTTAACATAATAATTGCTAATGGTGACATTTCTCTTAAAAAAAAGTGAAGGAAAAAAACGTTAATTATTATCCAACATGTATAGTTAATTTCTTGCTTATTACTCTTACTTAGATTCATTCAAACTTGTTAGCTTCTTTATTTTTCAAATAAGTTCAATAAATCTTTTGCACGTTACAACAGGCACACCCAACTCTAACCAAATTAAGGATTATAAGTTTAAAAATTTTCAAATTTATATATTTCTACATCTAACATGTCAGTTTATACCCAAGCATGTCACATATGCACAAACTCATCCATTATAGCTTTTAGTATCTATAATACTAACATTTTTTCTCCCCATATTTAACGTTAACGAAAGTTATTTTCATTGTTTTTAGGTTTTTTTTACACAAATATATCAAACTTGATTAATCCTTAAAAAAAAACGATGTATATATTGTTTCCTACATTAATTTATTACAAAGAAATCTATATTTGCTTTACTTTAGTTTATATTTATTTAATTGTCATACATTAACAAAAAAGAATATATAAAATTAGACATATACAAATATAAACACATATTTATCATCTTTAAAGTATAAACAAAATCGATCATATATTGCACAACAAACTTGGGTAAACACCTCAAAAATTGAGGTGACCATACCCAGGTTTACAGTATAACATATGAGTATTTATGTTTTTTTTTTTCAGAATAACTAATCATGTGTTTATATTTGTGTAGGTCTTATTTAATAATGTAAATTTAAAAGCTATAATTATCATGAACATAGTAATTTTTTATGTTCTTCTATATCCGTACTCAAATGATTAGTATTTTAAGTTGACAGTGTGTTTAACAAAGCGAAAAAAATGAAAAACAAAGAATTTATAAAAGTGAAAATAATTAAGAAAAAGATCGAATTGATGTTCAAATAGGAAAAATTTAATAACATGTTGCAAATTGAATATAATATATTGCTTTATCTTCAAATATAATGAGAGATCTACTCCATAAATAAGTTATTATAAATCCGAAAATAGAGTATCCGTATTTTGGTATTGGTTGTAAGGCTGTTACATTTAATGATGTCGTTGACGCTAATGAATTTATGAATGTGGTAAATTTAACTTAAATATAAGTTGTAATATGAGCTATTAAACATTCGATAAGAGCACAAAAAATTTTAGGGTATTCAAAAAAATTTGAAAAATTGTTAATGTAGACATGATGTCAATATGTTTAACTTTTTTTTTTTGAGAATCTAGTTGACGTATTTATGATTTTTGTAACCTATGGTTTTTTTATGACATATGAACATGAGAGTTAATATTGATTCGTAAGACAGCTGAATAAAAGATAACAATGATGGCCTAATAAAAGAATTAAAGTATACGAATAAAAATTGTTTGGAGCTCGTATTAATCTAAAGTTTATAATATGTTTACGCACATGTACAACGACTAAGAATTTTCGATAACATAAGATAAAGATTTTATTATTCATTTAATGTACATGGTTGTTTTGATGGAGTTCGTTGGTATTTAGGATGGACTCAATGCCTATTGCATAGTTTAGTAGGAGCAATAGTTTTGATTCCATGTTAGGCATTCTTCGTAAGATGATTTCCCATATTAGGCTGGAGTAAACTCTTCCTATTAGTTCGCCCACATCTTTATGAAGTACATAGTTATATTGATATTGTTCACATCCAATATATGTATAGTAAAGATTGTTTTCCATTGAATTTGGTTCATATACCGAATTTGTAGTTAGCAGAAGATGGATATTGAAAATTTATAACATACCAAGTATGTTAAGCGTTAGGTAATTAAGCATATAAGTATATATGTGGTAAGAGAAATTACAAACAAAATTCATTGTGAAGATTACATACAATAAAGTTGTACATGCTTGCATGCAATAGATATAAGGGCTAAAGTTTTGATTTCATATTTAAAGTACCATTATTATATCTTTAATTTGCTGACCATCTTTAATTTTTCCCTAAAGGACAACAAAATGTAGGTATCACACCATATTTTGTAAAGTAACATAACCACATCATAATTCACATAAAATTTACATTGTGTTTTCCAAAAGTAGAAACCCAAAAATACAAAATATGATGTTATGCACTCATCATTATAAGCATAGTTGAACCCTTGTGGCTAACTGTTGATTCGAACATGAGAAAAAAGCCAAATACCATAAAAAAAACAAGCTGACGTGTAGTATATGATGAGTCGTCATATATAGGAGTTTCAGCAATTGTAAAGAGAATCAATGAGAATACCCAATAATATTACCTCAATTTATTGCAAGGCAAACAGCTAACACAAAGAAAACAATTCAGAACATTTACCTCTTTTATTCTAATCAGTAAGCAGAAATTACTGCTTGCAGATGAATATATGAATGTCAATACTTTTGGATCTAATACACAATCTACTAAATATTATTCACCACATTTGAAAAGAAAATGTTGGTTGTTTTGGCAGCCCAATAATTCTGCTAAAAAATAGCGAAAAACATCTTCCGTTGGTAGATCAACATCCGTAATCTAAAATGGGATAAACTATAGCACTGGATTTAATTTATTCGTCTGACTCCCAAATATAGGTGAGGGAGACATTAAAAGCGCCTGGAGTTTGAATGAGATGAAGTAAATGATTCCGTAGCACTAAATGAATTCTAACATGAGAACTTCTGATTTGTTTAACTATTTTAAATCAACTTTGTCTAACCTACAAGAGAAAGGATAAGGCAGCTAGCAAATAAATATTTTGGTTACATCTTTTTTTTTTCCTGAAATGAAATAGACACCATCGTACAACTTCTTGTAGATCAATATTAGTACAAATTATACGTTTCGTCACAGACACATCTATATAAAATAAAATATTCCAAATTTTTTAAATATCGTATTACTATAACGTAACCCACAACATTAAAAAAATTTACTATTTCCATCCTAGTTCATTTACTTTTCCTAAATTATCCATAAAATGTTTAAGAATCTATTCAAGCAACCAGTGGGTTATGAGTTTTTTTAGTTTATCAACAACTGATCCAGCATACCTTGTGTTATTCTGGCTAACCTAGCTTAAATATCCATAATATCTCCAGGTAGTATAATCAAAAAACAATTGAACTTATGAAGCCTTACGTCAGTTAAATAAAAAAAGACGATTCAGTCAGCTAACATCAAGAGAGGATATGTTAGTTCCACTATATTCTGTGACGTTGTGTTTGTCATAAGGTAAGTAGAAGATACATTTTATATATACAAACCCTTTTTTTTTATTCATTCTAGTGCATATGTTTCAGAGGAGCCTGGACATTTAAATCATTTGGATAATAACATATTTAAGAAATTACCAACAAAGAAATTTTAAAAGTATACACAATAAAAGTACCTTAGTCATTTTTAGCATGCTTTGGGCTTTTCTGTGTTATATCTCTTTCGAAGTCGAAGCTTCTTTTGGTGGCTGAACTGATTTGATGCTCGACCAGAGTTGTTGAAATATGCGCTTTCTGTGTGGTTGAAGTGCTTGCCTGAGATTCAGGCATGGGTATATTGGTACAAACTCTTTTTGATTGTATGTGAGTGACAAACAGCCCAAAATATGAAGATTACGCCAAGCTTGAAGAAAAATACATTAATAAAGAGTAGGAATTTTAGGAAAATCTAGCCATACTCAACTCGAACAAAGATACCTTTTGTTGTACAAATAAGATTTTTTCTCTCGTATCCCACAAAACACTGAATAAGTAGAAAAATATTTACTTTATAAAAAAAGTTAGCTAAAATTTCAGCTACTCTAGTTTGATGCTATTCTAAGTAGAGTAAGAGTAGGCTGAGCAAATATAAGTTGCGACAATGCTAAGATTGTGGGAGAAACGAATATAAAACTCCGGAAATGTTGTTTTCAAAATTTTAGTAAACTAATACCTGCAATTTGGAAATGATAATATGGTAAATTATGTTGTGCGTAAATTTAGTTGCAGACAATAATAAATCAGAAAGTTATATCGTAGTTAGTATAGCTAAAAAGTAGTATAGTCATAGATAACTATAGTATATTTAGGAACAGTAGAAGAATTTGCGTAAATGAGTGCCGAAGATGTAAGAAAAGTTGGAGCTAAATGGGTGAACATCAATGAGCTAAAAGACAACTGGAATTAACAGATTGCTTGTAGGAAAGAAGGATAAGTTTATAAAATTTAGAATGAAAGAATCAAAATTGAGGTTGTCAATTACCACAACCGCAAGTCTTCAGCCTGTGAGATTGGAGGATCAAACAAAATAGTACTACTTGGTATCATTATGATGGATAACCCTACAACATCATATTTTTGTAAATAAAAGCGTTTGTAATCAGATACAATGCACTATAATATATCATCTACTTATTTTACAAAACATAAGAATAAAATAATGATTTTACCGTAGAAAGTGTTTACAGAGAGACGCATCCCTAAAACTATAGGCATGTTGTGAACGTTCTTTGTCAAATAGGGTGCCTCAGTTTGCAAAAATTCTTCCCATAATGCAAGGATCAAAGCTCTTTGCCTGTATGCGTAATGAAAGTGTATTTTTACATCTAATATAAGTGGAAGAAATATTAAATTACAGAAAATGAAAGTCTGGGATCAGAAGTAAATAATTTACTCTTCGTTGATGATCACAAAATCTTGTAAATTTCTTTTAGTTCTTTCAACAAACCGTGATGGTAATACATGTATAAGACTGAAGAGGAAATCTGGGAAAAACGTTGTCACTAAAGCAAGAAAAAGTATATTATATATTAGGTACACATAGTAAAAATAGGTTGTCGAAATACTCAACTGATTTGCCTAGTTGGCACATCTGCCAATTCAGGAAGCTCTGCAGAAGGAGTAAGCTGATAAATGTGGTCAATTCGTATGCGTTCATGTTCCTCTGTACGTCTGATGTAAGTGCTTCGGCTAAGGATCATTTGATGTTTTGAAGTTCCTAGAATTGGGGTGTTTCCCATTATTTCCTAATCTTTGCATTCCCCACATAATAATTTTGTACTGATCGAGTAACTTGTCTAACAGGTCAACATCTTGCTCGTAAATGATGCTTTGCATTCTTTCATTCTGCGCAAACTAATAATGTAAGGAAAACAAAGTGAAATGGTAATAATAACGTTAAAAAAAGTGAATAAATTTACCTCTTTTTCAACAAAAACAAGTCTTTGTTGCCTTCCCATCTCAAGAACCGAATTGGCGTTTTTTCTGCAACTAATACCTTGACAAACCAGCTTTGGGCCTCCAGTTCCAGCTTTCCAAGTGTAGTACACTTCTCTTCCATAGATCTGAACAGTGAGAGAAGAGGGTAAAAAAATTGATCAATACTGATAAGCTGACCGTTAACTTTGGGAAAGAAGCAAATATTTATAAGTAATTATTTTTGATAATTGCGACAAATTGTTGGGAATGCATAGCTAATTATAATGTATTTTGTGTTTTAATGGAGTGAAAAATTGAAATAAAAGCATGGCTCTGTAATGTGAGTAAAAAAAAGACTATTTTGAACGCAAACTCCAATAATATAAATATTAAGCTGGAAGACAAAAATAAAAAAATCAGAATAGAAATATGGAAATGACGTCGACAAACATCTATTATATATGCAAAAAAATGAATGTATATTAAATAGAGAAATAATTTGCCTAGGGTTTACCTATATTAAATAATCTTTGTAGCTGCTAGAACATCTTGATATACAACGTTCTTTGTATAGTCAGTGCTTTGGAACAATGGTAGGGGTGGCCTGATAAGTTCTTTTAATTGATCTATATTTTTTGCTCTAGATAGCACAACATAAAGCTGGCCGTGTGAAAAAACAGGTTCTTTCAAATAGACCCCAACGAAATCTAAAGTTTGGCCTTGTGCTTTGTTAATGATCATCGCATAACATAGCCGTACTGGAAATTGTTTCCTCTTAAATGGAATAATTGAAAATTCATTGCATGGATCCTCTAATGTTATACGAGGAATAAAAACAGGTTTTCCTGCATGGATTCCGACTGAGATTTCAGCATAAATAACATTTGTGTTAAAACATTTGCAAAGAAGCCGCGTACCATTACAAAGTCCTTCACTTGGGTTTATGTTTCTTAGCAAAATGATTGATGCTTTTATTTTCAAAGTTAGTTTATGAGGAGGAAGTCCTTGAGGAGTCAAGCAGTGAAACAACTCTTCTTGGTTTGGTACAACAAAATTACTTGTGTTATCATCACAACTAAAATATGTATTTTCTTCTCCATGAAACTTATTAATTAGGACACCGTTGACCTCATGAACAATTCATTTCTTGTAGTAAGTATGGCGCGTTTAACAAATAAAGAGAAGTCTAAATTGCAGTCATCGATCTTTGGGAATACCATTTCTATTAATGCATTTAAAGATGTAAAATCATCTGTAAACGAGATGTTTGCCGTAGGAGGTATTTAGATTTCAGCTTTGTCGTTAGTTTCCTCAATTCCATCACCAATTCTCATCAAGTAAGAAGAAATATTTTGTTTAAGCTTTAATTTATCAAATTGGCTCCATAAAGGTGACATAACAATTGAAGCATTAATAACATCAGCTTTAGTACCTTTAGGAATTATTGGCATTATTTGGCGAAAGTCTCCACCAAATATAGTAATTTTACGGCAAAAAATTGAGACTGAATCCATTATGTCTCTTAACATTGCGTCAAAATTTTTCAATAATACTTCGTTTAGCCATTGGAGCTTCATCCCAAATAATTAATTTTGCTAACTTTATTAAATGAGCAAGTGTACTTTGTTTACTGATGTTACAAAGTTTCCGGTCATTTTCATCCAGTGGAATTTTAAACCTCGAGTGTGAAGTGCTCCCACCTGGAAGTAAAGATGTTGCAACCCCTGAAGTGGATGTCAAGTGCTATGTGACCGGATGATCGGGTCATAGCGAGGAGTTATTTATATAAAAAAGTTTTTCCGATACCTCCAGGGCCATCGACAAAGAATACATTTGGCAAATTGTTGTTAACATGGTACATGATTCGATTGTAAGCAAATTTTTGTTCATCGTTTAATTGTGCAACAAACAAAATATCGTCTTTAGGTGTAATTATATCTTTTTCAGTTCTTAAATCTTTGTCCAGGCTGTCGTTAAAACCTAAAGTGACATCGTCATTCGTAGAGAAGAAATCATCTAGTCTCTTTCCCATCGACTGGAGATAATAAGAAAGAATGTCTATAACTTTGTGTCTAACTGTAGTAGGAGTAAAATCTTGTTTATGTTCAAAATCTTGTGATAGGAAACCTTCGAACTTTGACCACAATTGCCTTGGATTTGCAGGATTACAATAAATAAGGACGGTTGCAGATAGCTGTCGTATAGCAGCAGGCATTAAGTAAGCAGTAGCCTCTTCGATACATATATCAGCAGAGTGATCACTCACCATTAACCCCAACATTTGTGCAACCTCTCTGGATGTAGGAAAATTGAGGTGATAAACTCCCATTAGATTCAGCTGCTGAAGAAGTAATGGCCTGAGACGATCGAGTGCGAAGAAACAACATCATCAGTATTATATGACGCAACCTCAGCTTCTTCTGCATATTCTTCCCTCATTAACGTAGAAACACATTCAAAATGATTTCTGTCCATTAAAGCTTCTCTCATCAAGCTGTCTTTCGAAGAGGAGCTCGTACGGCTCTTCTCAAATGGCTGGATTTTAAGGAAAAGAAGTGGTTGTGCGGTGTTCCTATATGTCCGTTTACATTTAATGGGGACACTAATACTAAAACTCTCTTTAACAAGACCATAATCCGCCAAGTCCAAAACAACCATTCCCAGTAGCTGACCTTTCACCGTCTTGTCCCTCTTTGGTTCATAAAGATTGAACTCGATGCAATTCTTCTGGAACGTTTCCCCGTCCCCTCCTTTGACAGACATATCACGCAACAGCAAAAATTGAAGCCTAAAAGATTCATCGAATTCAATCCTTCCATCACCAACATCACCCCCAGTATCAAGCAAAGGGACGACTTGATTGGTTAAGCCAGAATTCCTATCACCATTCTCCCATTGGATCAGAACACCACGAAGATTTCTCAGTGACTGAGATGGGGGCCAGGGCTTAACCTCCTTGATGTGGATTATATAATCAAGCTGAGCCGAAGGGCCTTTCCTGGTATTGGTCCTCAGACCTAGAACCATGGTTACACAAACACACCTGCTACCTCCTCAGTCGGAACAATGTGTCTGAACAAATAAAATAAAAAAAGAAAAACCCACTCAATAAACAAATTGTATAAATAATGATTGGTTACACTTCAACAAGAATGGATCTTTAGTTCAGATAATGCACATTCATTGCCAACACAAAAACTTGACTTCAAAAACAAAACCATCCAGTGCATTGAAGAATATTTCCAGAAAGAGAGAAGTCGTGCAGAGCCTAAATTCAGTACACGTAAAACCCATGTATTTATTTAATTGTTAATTGTTTATTTAAGTTTAAATTGATCTTAGCGATGCATGATTTATTTAATTATATTATTTTAAATTAATTATGTTTATGTGATGCATGTTAAAATATTTTCTCGAGTTTCATGTTTCAGGTGATTATTCGATGCGGGATCGAGGAAAAGAGACCGGCGACGATTTTGGCAATTTTAAAATGTGGTATTTTATTTTAAGTTAAGAGTGAGGCATTTTAAATGATTTATTTAGTTTTTTTTAACAATTTTAAAGCCTAATTTAATTATTAGGTGATTTTAAGATTTTAAAACTTTTAACGTTTAGCAAGTGTGCATTTTATTTTAAATTAAGAGATTTTATTAAAGTTAAAGATGGGTTAGCATTTTAATTAGTTTTTAATTATTAATTAAGCAAAAATTTCATCCCATAATCAATAATCTCACGTACACACACTATTACACACACCACACTCACGATAACACACGCACACATTCTTTGCCTTCATTTCAGATTTTTGAAAAGAAAACTTAGGGTTCATAGATCTAGACCAGCCGCCCCCCCCCCCCCCCCCCCCCCCCCCTCTAATTTTCCAGCAAACCTTCATTGATTTTGTTGCAAGAAATCGCGCCACAACTCGTCTCGGATCAACCCTCGCACCATTTTTGCTTTGTTATCGCTGTATCGTGAGTTTTAAATATCAAAAGACATGTATAAACTTTTGTTTCTGCATCGATCTCTTCATATTATGTGTTGTGATGTTTATTATGCGTAAAAAATCCATGTATGTTGTGAAAAGTTTGAGCAAAAACATTTGGCTTGACTTTTGGATAAAAAATTTTAGATCTAAAAACGTGTCTGCTGTCATTTCAATTTCTGTGAAACTTCAGTCAATTTTCTGGAAAAACTTTCAACATGTAAAACGTAGAACTTTTTTATACCTTCAATTTGACAGTAAATTCGTAATTTTTGGACAAGAAACGAGTGAGTTATGATCGTTTTTGTGGAACTGCTCAAACTATAATTTTCTAAAAATGTGTTCTTGAAGTTTATTTGTTGCAGGTATCGTTGGGAACCATTGGGCGATCGCTGCTGTGTTTAAGTATTGTGATTATGATGTTGGAATGATTTTGGTGCTTCGTTTTGTGTCGATAGGCACTTAGTTGCATTAGAAGTCGTATGAAGCATTTTGTTGTCAAAATGTCGTGTTCGCGGTTTGAGTTACGTTGTACTATTTGCATCATTGTTTTGAGGCGTCATGGGTGTTTGAATCATTGCCATAGCATCCAAGGATGGGTCTCGAGGTGTTGGTTCACGGTCCGCATGATCGAGTTGGGAGGATTAAGCCACAAGTGTAGTGATTTCCGTTGGTTTACCATTCCCGTAGGTACGCGGATCCGAAGCCGGACTCTGACACGGGGTCCGTGCCCTTGTTTCTTTTGAAGTGTGAATTTTCAGAGTCTACATGGATCCGGAGCCGGACCCTGACACGGGGTCGTGCCTTTGTTAATTCCGTAGGTTGAGTTGCCGAGGCTACACGGACCCAGACCCGGATGTGTACACGGGGTCCGTCTTCACTGCATATAGGGATTGTTTTGGGGTTCGATGTCATGGTTTAGTACGATAATTAAACGAGGTCAAGTCCCGAGAGATTTAAAACGTCACAAGGAAAGGGTGTGAGCATGACTAATACGTCTAAGTTATGAAAGATAATTGTTTAAACTCATGTTAGTATGTGCAGCAGTGGCCCCAAGCGAGATCCAACGAATCCCTCAACGCCATGTAAGTATGTTCGACGTGCAAAAGAAAATATTTATGTTTTTGAGGTACGCTAAATGTCTTGTGACCAATTATGAACGGGTTTGAAAGTCAGAGAACGTGTCCAGGGACCTCTCCATTTATGAACGGGTTTGGAAGTCAGTGAACGTGTCCGAGGACCTCTCCACCCCGGTAAAGCATGACCGGGTTTAGATCAGGATTGAAAAATGGTAAAGCTTGACCAGAGACTAATCCACCCGGTAAAGCATGACCGGGGATCTCATGTATGTAGTAGTGAATTTTTCTGCCAGCCTAGTACTGTGGTTTAGTCTGATTAGACGCATTTATGAATGGGTCACTTGCTATGAAACGTATCTCTACACAAAATGATGAAGTTATGTGTGTTCAAGTATGCAAGATGCAAGTATGTTTATGAAAAATTTTATGATGATGGCACGTTTATGCTTATGTTTATGTGCGTATGTTCAAGCTTAAGTATGTATGTTCTATTTTAAAAATGTATGAGGTTTTATTATGTATTACTTGTTTTCTCAAGTTTATAAATGTTGAGTCTTTAGACTCACTAGACTTGATCGATGCAGTTGACGACGAGTATGAGGAGACGAGGGGTGGGGACCAATGAGCCGGCTTGGTCTGTGCATGAGGCTAAACCCGAGGATCGCCAACGTTTTAAGAGTTTATGAATGACGATTTTAACAATCTAATTTCACGAGATTGTTTCACGATGTTCAGCAAGTAATTTTAGCAAACTTTATTGTGATCTTTTTATTGCAAATATTTTGGATGAGCAGTTTATTTTAATATAAATTTGAAGGTTTATTTCTTATTTAAGAAAATTCTTATTTTTCCGCAAATTTTAAAAGTTGTTCAAAATACGGTACGTTACAGTTGGTATCAGAGCGGTTTTCTTGTAAAGGGTTATGCCTACTGCCAGTTGCGACAAGCTCACAAAGCCACACCTCAAGTCTGTAAGTTTTAAGGTTCTAAATTATTTCATGTAGTAAGCATCAAGTCATGATTTCAACATGTGCATATTTAAATTCAAATTACGTGCATCTTATGATATTAATATCATGTCCATGCATATTGAGTTTATGTGTTGGGTAAGTTTTGGAACATTATGCCCCCCAGATGTAGGATTGTGCGTGAAGCAGGCGATGAGAATAGGGAAGCTCAGGATGGGGAGAGGGCCACTCGTCCACGTCCAACCCCAGATTTTCAGGCTCAGATGCTTACAGGGATGACTCAGTTCTTCGCAAAGTTTGCGGGGAATCAGGCTGCAGGAGACACAGGGGCGAGGCCCAGACCAGAAGCGGTCTATGAAAGGTTTAGGAGAATGGACCCAAAAGAGTTCTCGGGGACTACTGACACGATGATAGCTGAGGGATGGGTTAAGTCCATCAAGGTGATTTTCGCTTTCATGGAACTGCAGGATGTAGACAGAGTTAGATGTGCCACCTTTTTGTTGACAGGAGACGCCAGGCTGTGGTGGGAGAGCGCGTCTGTGTCGGTGAATCTGCAGACTCTGTCATGGGATGGCTTTAAGGAGGTCTTTTACTCCAAGTACTTCACTGAAGAAGTACGTTCCAGACTGACTAGGCAGTTTATGACGTTGCGTCAGGGAGACAGCATCGTAGCTGAGTTCGTGAGAAAGTTCGAGAGGGGGTGTCACTTTGTGCCCCTGATTGCAAATGATGGTCGAGAGAAGCCGAGGCATTTTATTGATGGGTTGCGGATGATCTTGCCCCGTGATGTCAGGGTTGTTGGTCCGACTACCTATGCAGTTTCCGTGTCTAGATCCTTGGCGGCAGAACAGGATCAGAAGGATATCGAGAACGACAGACAGGGCAAGAGGCCCTATCAGGCACCTCAGTAGCAGCAACAGTTCAAGAGGCCTTTCTAGGGGCAGCAAGGGAAGAGGCCATATCAGGGACCGCCGAAGGGCAAAGGTCCTATCCCACAGAAGAAGGCTCCACAGAAGCCCGGTGAGTACCCAGTTTGCCCGAAGTGCAACCGCCAGCAACCGGGACAGTGTTTATGAAGATCGGGCAAATGCTTCAAATGCGGAGTCAGCGATCATATGCTGAGAGACTGCCCACAGTGGAGGCAGCCGACCCAGGGTAGGGTGTTCTCCATGCAGGCAGAAGAGGCGAACCCAGACACGACCTTGTTGACTGGTAACTTATTTAATTCAGCACAATATTAAATTTTTTCATGCATGCTTCGAATCTTTATTTGGGATTATTAGTGGGCTAGATAGTATTTTTGGTGACTTGTGTAGAGACTTTCTACTATGCATGAGGTTAAAGTTAGAATTTTGGGATATAAGTTTTGTGTTGTGCTAACATCTCTCAAGAAATATTTTTATAAAGAGGGTAGCCACGATGGCCTTGATAGATTCCGGGGCCACTCACTCTTTAATTTCGGAAACATTCGCTAATCATCTGGACTTCAAGTCGATTGGACTCGACGTGAACTATTCAGTGACAGTCCCATTAGGGGAAGAACTATCAGCTACTAGCGTGGTCAGAGACATCGATCTTGAACTGCAGGGCCACCTAGTATATGCCGATTTGATTGTGTTGCCGATACCAGAATTTGATATCATCTTGGGAATGGACTGGCTGACGAAGAACATAGTTCTTATTGATTTTCAGAAAAGGTCAGTGTTGGTAAGACCGTTGGGCATGGAACAATTTCTTTTTTAGCCAGAATTTCTCTCGCATGATCTCTTGCATGCAGGAACGGAGACTTATTCACAAGGGATGTCAAGCTTTCTTGACCAGTATTATTTCCGCACCTGACGTACCCACTCCATAATTATCTGATGTACCAGTAGTAAGAGATTTTCCTGACGTTTTTCCAGATGGCGTCACAGGCCTTCCACCCGAGAGAGAGGTGGAGTTTGCCATTGACCTTATGCCAGGTAATGTGCCAATTTCTAAGGCACCGTACCGCTTAGCTCCAGCTGAGATGTCAGAGCTCAAGCAGCAGATTCAGGAGCTTCTAGACAAAGAATTCATCCACGCCTAGTTTCTCACCATGGGGCGCACCAGTGCTCTTTGTGAAGAAGAAAGATGAGAGCATGAGACTGTGTATCGATTTCAGAGAGTTGAACAAGGTGACGATCAAGAATAAATACCCACTATCAAGGATCGAGGACTTATTCGATCAGTTGCAGGGAGCTACAATGTTCTCTAAGATAGATCTGCGATCAAGGTATCATCAGCTGAAGGTAAAAGATGCAGATGTTCATAAGACAGCCTTCAGAACCAGGTATGGGCATTACAAGTTCTTAGTGATGCCGTTTGGCCTGACGAATGCTCCAGCAATTTTTATGGACCTCATGAATCGAGTATTTCAGCCCTACATAGATCAGTTCGTCATAGTGTTCATTTATGACATTCTTATCTACTCGAAGAGACATGAGGAGCACAGTCAGCAGTTGAGTACAGTTTTTCAGGTCTTGCAGAGTCGCAAGTTGTTTGCAAAATTCAGTAAGTGTGAATTCTTGTTGGAGAAGGTAGCGTTTTTGGGTCATATAATATCTAGCAGTGGTATCGAGGTGGATCCAGCTAAGGTGACAGCAATTAAGGATTGGGTTGAACCGAAGAATGCTTCTGAGATTCACAATTTCCTAGGCTTAGCAGGCTACAACAGAAAATTTATTCAGGGATTTTCTTCGATTGCAGTGCCACTTACTTCGTTGACTAAGAAGAATGATAAATTCGTATGGAGAGAAGGATGTCAGAATAGCTTCGATGCTTTGAAGCAAGCTCTTATTTCTGCGCTAGTTTTAGTCATGCCATCAGGGCAAGGTAATTTTGTGTTGTACACCGATGCCTCTAAGATCGGTCTAGGCGCAGTTTTGTTGAAGCACGATCGGGTCACATTTATGCCTTCAGACAGTTGAAGGTGCAGGAGAAGAACTATCCGACTCATGATCTTGAGTTAGCTGCCGTTGTCTTCGCGTTGAAGATATGGAGACATTATTTGTACAACGAGAAATGCCAGATATTTACTGATCACAAGAGTCTCAAGTAGTACTTCACGCAGAAGGAGCTGAATATGAGACAGAGACGGTGGTTGGAGTTAGTGAAAGACTACGATTGTGAGATTAGCTACCATCCGGGGAAAGCTAATGTTGCGGCAGATGCCTTGAGCAGGAAAGCTGCAGTCGTAGCACAGCTATCAGTGCAGAGATATCTCCAGTCAGAGATTTAGAGATTTGGTTAGAGGTTTATCCCAAGGGCAGAGCTCCTAAGCTGTCTAATCTGACAGTCCAGTCTTCGTTGCTAGACCGAATCCGTAGAGGTCAGCCTTCGGATGAACAATTGCAGAAATGGAGACTGAAGGATGAAGCCAAGGACAGTGTACTCTACGCAGTGTTTGATGGTATTGTGAAGTACAGAGGAAGAATGAGGGTGCCTAGTGTTGATTCGATCAGAGATGATATTCTGACAGAGGCATATACATATATGTATTCCATCCACCCAGGAGGTACCAAGTTGTACAGGGATTTGCAGATTTTTTATTGGTGGCCAGGTATGAAGCGAGACATCCGTCGATTTGTGTCTGAATGCCGCCTCACTTGTCTGCAAGTGAAGCCAGAGCATCGGGGACCAGCAGGAATGCTTAAGTCACTCCCTATCCCCGAGTGAAAATGGGAGAATATCACCATGGACTTCATTGTTGGTTTTCCAAGGTCAGTCAGAGGATCCAATGCCATTTGGGTTATAGTGTATCGACTTACTAAGTCGGCACACTTCTTTCCAGTGAAGACGACTTTCTCCATGACGCAGTATGCGGAGCTCTATATTAGGGAGATAGTTCGATTGCACGGGATCCCAGTTACTATTGTGTCCGATAGGGACCCGAGGTTCAAATCGTCCTTCTGGAAGAGTTTACATGCAGCCATGGGGACGAAGTTGCTATTCAGTATCGCATTCCACCCTCAGACAGATGGCCAGTCTGAGCATGTGATTCAGATTTTGGAGGATTTTTTGAGAGCATGTGTGATCGATTTCCACGGGAATTGGGAATCAAAGCTACCTCTAGTAGAGTTTACAGACAACAATAGCTTCCAATCATCTATAGGTATGGCTCCCTACGAGGCATTGTACGGGAGGAAGTGCATGTCGCCGATTCATTGGGATGAAGTCGGTGAGAGATCAGAACTTGGTCCAGAGATTGTTCAGCAGACTGCAGATGTGGTGGTCAAGATCCGAGACATGATGAAGATCGCCCAGAGTCGCCATAAAATTTATGCTGACAAGAGAAGGAGAGATCTTGAGTTTTCCATAGGTGATCACGTTTTCGTGAAGATAGCACCCATAAAGGGTGTTATGAGGTTCAGAAAGAGAAGCAAGCTCAGTCCGAGATTTATTGGACTGTTCGAGATTCTTGACAGAGTTAGGACACTAGCTTACCATGTAGCCCTACCGCCGAATCTGGCCGGTGCACACAATGTGTTCCACGTCTCGATGCTGAGGAAGTACCTCGCAAATCCTTTGCATGGTTTGAGTTATGAGCCGTTGCAGCTTGCTCCAGATCTGTTGTATGAGGAAAGACATATCCAAATCCTAGACTGACAGGAACGAAGACTTTGGAACAAAGTGACCAAGCTGGTCAAAGTCCCGTGGCTGAATCAATCAATGGAGGAGGCCACTTGGGAGACCGAGGCAGATATGAGGAATCGCTACCCGTAGTTGTTTGGTAAGACTTAATTTCGAGGACGAAATTTATTTAAGTTGTGGAGGAACTGTAGAACCCATGCATTTATTTAATTGTTAATTTTTTATTTAATTTAATTTGATCTTAGCGATGCATGATTTATTTAATTGCATTATTTTAAATTATTTATGTTTTTGTGATAAACGTTAAAATATTTTCTCGAGTTTCATGTTTCAGGCGATTATTCGATGCGGGATCGAGGAAAAGAGACCGACGACGATTTTGACGATTTTAAAATGTGGTATTTTATTTTAAGTTAAGAATGGGACATTTTAAATGATTTATTTAGTTTTTTTTAGCATTTTTAAAGCCTAATTTAATTATTAGGTGATTTTAAGATTTTAAAACTTTTAAAGTTTAGCAAGTGTGCATTTTATTTTAAATTAAGATATTTTATTAAAGTTAAAGGTGGGTTAGCATTTTAATTAGTTGTTAATTATTAATTAAGCAAAAATTTCATCCCATGATCAATAATCTCATGCGCACACACACACCACACTCACGATAACACACACACACATTTCTTTGCTTTCATTTCAGATTTTTGAAAAGAAAACTTAGGGTTCAAAGATCTAGAGCAACCGCCCCCTCCCTTTCTAATTTTCCAGCAAACCTTCGTTGATTTTGTTGCAAGAAATCGCGCCACAAATCGTCTGGGATCAACCCTCGCACCATTTGCGCTTTAGTATCGCCGTATCGTGAATTTTAAATATCAAAAAACATGTATAAACTTTTGTTTCTGCATCGATCTCGTCATATTATGTGTTGTGATGTTTATTATGCGTAAAAAAAAATGTATGTTGTGAAAAGTTTGAGCAAAAACGTTTGAGTTGAATTTTGTACCGACAATTTTAGATCTAAAAACGTATCTGCTGTCATTTCGATTTTTGCAAAAATTTGGTCGATTTTCGGGAATGACTTTCAACATATAAAATGTAGAACTTTTTGATACCTTCGATTTGATAGTAAATTCGTAATTTTTGGACAAGAAATGAGTGATTTATGATTGTTTTTGTTGGACTGCTCAAACTGTTATTTTCTGAAAATGTGTTCTTGACGTGTTCTTGAAGTTTATTTGTTGCAGGCTTTGTTTGAAACCGTTGTATGATCGCTGCTGCGTTTAAGTATTGTGAGTATGATGTTGGGATGATTTTTGGTGCTTAGTTTTGTGTCGATAGGCACTTGGTTGCATTAGAAGTCGTAGGAAGCATTTTAGTGTCAAAATGTCGTGTTCACGGTTTGAGTTACGTTGTATGATTTGCATCGTTGTTTTGAGGTGTCATGGGAGTTTGAATCATTACCGTAGCATCCTAGGATGGGTCTCAAGGTGTTGGTTCACGGTCCGCATGATCGAGTTAGGAGGATTAAGCCACAAGTGTAATGATTTCCGTTGGTTTACCATTCCCGTAGGTACACGGATCCGAAGCTGGACTCTGGCACGCGGTCTGTGCCCTTGTTTCTTTCGACGTGTGAATTTTCAGAGTCTACACGGACCTGGAGCCGGACCCTGACACGGGATCCGTGCCTTTGTTAATTCCGTAGGTTGAGTTGCTGAGGCTACACGGACCCAGACCGGGATGTGTACACGGAGTCCGTGTCTTCACTGAATATAGGGATTGTTTTAGGGTTTGATTTCATGGTTTAGTACGATGATTAAACGAGGTCGAGTCCCGAGAGATTTAAAACGTCATAAGGAAATTTGTCATTTTTGGGTGTGAGCATGACTAATACGTCTAAGTTATGAAAGATAAGTGTTTGAACTCATGTTAGTATGTGCAGCAGTGGCCCCAAGCGAGATCCAACGAATCCTTCAAAGCCATGTAAGTATGTTCGACGAGCAAAAGAAAATATTTTATGTTTTTGAGCAATGCTAAATGTCTTGTGACCAATTATGAACGGGTTTGGAAGCCGGAGAACGTGTCCAGGAACCTCTCCAATTATGAACGGGTGTTGAAGTCGGTGAACGTGGCCGAGGACCTATCCATCCCGGTAAAGCATGACCGGGTTTAGATCAGGATTGGAAAGCGTTAAAGCATGACCAAGGACCAATCCACCCTGTAAAGCATGACCTGGGATCTCATGTATGTGGTGGTGGATTTTTCCTGCCTGTCCGGTAGGCGCATTTATGTATGAGTCACTTGCTTTGAAACATATCTCTACGCAAAATGATGAAGTTATGCATGTTCAAGTATGTAAGATGCAAGTATGTTTATGAAAAGTTTTATGATGATGGCACGTCTATGTTTATGTTTATGTGCGTATGTTCAAGCTTAAGTATGTACGTTCTATTTTAAAGATGCATGTGATTTTATTATGTATTACTTATTATCTCCAGTTTATACATGTTGAGTCTTTAGACTCACTAGACTTGATCGATGCAGGTGAGGACGAGTATGAGGAGATGAGGGGTGGGGACCAATGAGCCGGCTTGGACTGTGCAGGAGGCTAAATCCGAGGACCGCCAACGTTTTAAGATTTTATGCATGATGATTTTAACACTCTGATTTCACGAGATTGTTTCACGATGTTCAGCAAGTATTTTTAGCAAACTTTGTTGTGATCTTTTTATTTCAAATATCTTTAGATAAATAGTTTATTTTAACCGAAATTTGAAGATTTATTTCTTGTTAAATAAAATTCTTATTTTTCCGCAAATTTTAAAATTTATTCAAAATATGATACCTTGTAGGTTGAAACAATAAATGATTGCACATGCAGGTTCAATCAGCTCATCATTGCGGTTCCATGGTAACCACAAAATTTATTACCTATGCCTGAATATAGTTCAGTATTCACATGACACTGTCCGGAAACAACTCTATAAAGCCACTTGAAGATTTATTAAACATACACTAGTTAAAAAGGAAATTGAGAAAGAAAAGAAGACAAAATAAATCACTCCATTCACCGCCAATGCTCTGTAATAAACTGGAACAAGAAAAGTTAATTTTTCCCCAAACAAATCGAGTTTATTCGAGATAAACCCAGATCCAGATACTACAGAGCAAACTCTTTGAGATTAATGTGATTAGATGAAACAAGAAAATAACTCGAGTAGTAGCAGAATGCAGTATGAATAAAAACGTCATATTTACGGCACCGTACATTAGGATAATTAAGGCAGCTAACAAAGCATAATGGAAGTGGGTGGGGAAGAGGAGAGCCAAAACGATGTGTTTTGGAGGAGATAGGGTGAGGAAGAGAGAAATAAGGAGCAGCGGCAGGTTGAGAGCAGAGCGAAGCGAACAAATTATCTGAGATGTCAAGAAAAATTTATTATTATTATTGAAAGAAGAATAAAAATATAATAAACAAATAAACAGCGGCGTTGAATGTTTGCTCCAAAAATGATTGAGTGTCGATGTGCATTTTCTTTTTAATATAATAAAATTCCATATACTACAACAGCCCATGTCGGATTCGAAAAACACATGTAAAGAAAGAAAGATTATTATTATTATTGTTGAAAATAATATATTTAAATGTTGAAAAATAATATTTAAAATTTGTGTATTGAATATTTGAATGTTGAATATTTGAATGTTGAAAATAAGAGTCGTAAATATTGAAAATTAGTGTGTGATGATATAGGTAATGATATATTTTATTTTTGGATTATTTGTAAAGAAATTCTATAAATAGCCTCACCATTTGTGAAGAAATACACAATTGAGTAGAGAGAAAAATATTATAAAGTGTGTAGTTTGGTAAATTTTGAGAGTTTGAGATTTTTACTTTTTTACCATAAAATTATACAAATACATACATTTATTTTTTTGTACACCAACGGTCATAAACGGTAACAAAACGGCTAATTTTTGCCCTATAAATATGATCTCACAAACTCTTTCAATCACTCCAACTTTCTTCTATTCTCTAAAAATTATTCTTCATCAAAATTTTCGAAGAAAAAAGAAGATGACTTTCTCAAGGTTATTTTTAATTATTTTGGTTATCATACTCACGAGTCTTTTATTTATCGGAGAATATCATCTTCGTGTGTTTTTTTTATTTTTACAAATGCTTGTACTTGTTGTTTATCCATTACTTTGTATTGCAATATTCATTAACTAATAAAATGCATCGTAATTTTTTTAGTACCACCATGTCAAATTTGACAAAGCTAGAATTTGTTGCGCTCGACATAACGGAAAAAAATTATATGCCATGGACTCTCGATGTAGAAATGCATCTTGAGTCATTGGGTCTAAGCGAGACCATTAAAGAAAATGGTGTATCTTCATCACAAGAAAAAGCAAAAGCTATAATGTTTTTGCTTCGACATCTCGATGAAGGTTTAATGTAACATCCCGAAAAATCTGAAGGTCCACGTGAACCATATGCATGCAAGTTATTAAAGTTCTTTGGTATTTTATTAAATTATTTTAAAGCATTAAATGCAAGTTTATTTTATTAATTGGTGTTTAATTATTTTTATGTATTTTATGCATTATTATTGCATGATAGGATTTAATTCATGAAATTTTAAAAGTTCATGCATTAGGGTTTTAGATGCATTTCACGCTCGATCAAGGAACGGAGACCGGAGAATTTTCAGAAAAATTATTTTAATTATATGATTTATTTTTATAAATTATTATGAGTTGTTTTTAAGTGTATTTTCCAAAAAATGAGATTTTTCTGGGTATTTTTACCCGCAGGATTATAGTTTTAACGGTACGCAAATTTTATCGAGTCGGGGGAATTTTTAATGGTTCGGCTAATATTTTCAAAATCTTTTCATCATGAAATATTTTTCGGGAGTGTGTTTGGTTTTTATGGGCTTACTTTTAATCTTATAGGACTTAATTATTTTTCTAAACTTTTAATTTAGTTTACTATATAATTAACCACCTAAACACACTTTAACCTAAACCTAATGGTTTCCACCAGCCGACACCATCGTTTTCAGAACCCCTCCCCTCGGCTTCACCCCCAGCAGCTGAAAGGAGTGGATTTCTTCACCATTCTTGCAAAGAAAAGTTTCCCCGGTGTCCCCTTGGTCTCGTTTCGTTCATCAACTACCTAAGGCACGCTTCGTATCTTCATTTCTGCATCAAATACGTCATATATGTTCTGAAATATATGTATTTGCATGTGTTTATCTCGATCTCTCGTGTGCTTATGTTTTCCATCGAAAATTTGACATGAAACTTGCATGATTTGATTAAATGCTCACGTTTCTGAATATTTGTGCAAGGGGCTGCTGATCTAAGGTCTTAAGGGGTTGTTTATGTCACGTTCTTGAAGTTCACGGACTGCTCTCATGGCTTAGTGCAGTAGGTATCCAAGTAGACGCTATGGCCGAGAGATTGGTTGAGAGAGTGGCTTGTTTTGCTTGTGGTTCGGTGATAGGATGGGGCCGATAGTGCAAGGGCCACTCCAAGGCCTGGACCAGATCCTGGTGGGTCTGAGACGCGGCTGGGAATGGCTCGAACGCTGCTGGGGCTGCTCGCATAGTCGGCCGATCGCGTGGAGGCGACAATAGTTCGGGTAGTGAGTTGATGGTTCGAGTGTGCGTGTCCAAGGTGAGTTGCGTGGGGCTGTTTCCGTGGCTCAAGCAGGTCCAATAGGGTCTAGTAAGGTGCTAGGAGTGAGCCATGGGTGTGTGGTTTAGGAAGAAGCTTGATCATGGGAAGAATAGCTCGATCGAGATGCTTTCTTGGCAAGACCCGATAATCTTCGGGAGATGGGTGTGCAGCAGCTTATTCCTTGGATTGGCTTGGTTTAAGAGGTTCTTTAGGGCCTTAAGGATGAGTCATAAAGGCTGACATGTGGTGGTTGGAGAATGGACCGAAGGTTTGAAGGGGTGGAGCCATGTGTTGTAAGGTGAGTTAAGAAAGGGGCCGAGAGTTAGATGACCATCTGGAAAAGTTAGCCGTGGGTTTAGGGGCTTGGTTGCATGGTTTTAGGAGTTTTTAGTGTTTTTAAGATATGGTAAAAAGTTGAGAAAAATTCGGTTAAGTTTCGAGTCGATTCGGGTTAAAAATCGGGATCCCGGTCCAAGTTTTAAAACGAATCGGTTAACTTGACAATTGGGATCGAGTTTACGTCTAAGAATGTTTTTAAATATGATTTGGGACCTTTTAAGGAGTTTGGTAAGCTTCGAGTCAATTTTTAGAGGTCCAGGGTTGAAACGATAATTTTTGGGTTTCCAGGGGCAAAATGGTCATTTTGCACCCGGAGTGAGATTTTGGTCCTGGCAGCGCCCTGAGCACAAATTTATGATATTTTAAATGTTTATGCATCATGTTTAAAATTTTTACGCAATTATGATAAATACGGTGCATGCTTGGTTTAAATGAAAAATTATGTATATGCATGCTTTTATTTAAGTGATGAATATGATGACACATTTTGAAGGAAGTGATTTAGTTGTGACTAACACGATGACACGATGACATGTAAGGCCCGGGCTTAGTGGGCGGGTAATGCCGTCGCTGATGACCCTCGCCGCCGGGTACCGCTGTTACACGTAGATGGATCCATCGACTGACATGATGATACGAAAGTCACAGCTAATGAACGGAATTCAAATTAAGATTTTAACACGTATATGCTGATACGATGATATATGCTATTACCATGTTTTGACAGGTCACAGTTACGCATACGATATGATAACATGATGAGACATGTTTGACACGTTACTTTTTACACGACACGCTTATGTTCATGTTTTTAAGCTCATGAAATGTATGTTGATTATGCTATTTTTCACTGCAGTGTGCTACGTATATGTACTTGTTTTTACTGGTACAGGTGTGTTGAGTTTTTAGACTCACTAGGCGTGTGTGATGCAGGTGAGCTTAATGATGAGGAGACTGGAGGTGCCGAACTCTGAGTAGGCAGACCTAGTGCGGTGACACGATTCGAGGACCGCAAGTTTTCCGCATTATGTTTTATGATATTTGAGAGGAGATAGAATATTTTAATACGTGATGATTTTTAAGATTTTTATACGTTTATGTTTACGTATGATATAAAAAAAAATTTCCGTACTTTTGAAATTAGTAGACGTTTCAGTTGGTATCAGAGCAAGGGTTCTGTATAGGGTTATGCCACCGCCAGCTTCTGCCGCTCGGTTTTCAAAGCCTCAACTCCGTAAGCTTTTATGATTTAAATGTTTTAATGTTATCACATGTATGTTTACATGATATATGCTTTGTAGTACATGTTTATGTGTCGTTATGTTTTGAGATTAGATGCTTTAAAAATTTTTTTGCATGCTTCGACTTGAAATGAGAAATTATATGATTTTCATGCATACTGGTTCTGTGGTGGAATTGGACATTGGTAAGAATTTGTTTTTGGGCGTTAGGAAAGATTGGAAATAATTTGACTATATTAATTTTGGTTAGTAAATACTGATGTTCTACTTGTGGGTCATAAGTTAAACTTAAAAATTATTAATGTATTTGGGACTTGTAGATTTTCTAAGAAATTACTGATGGTTCGTGGTTGCTAGCCAAGTTAATGTTTGAGGATTCCTTGTAAGGAATAATGATTAGAAGACTACGACAATTTTTGGAAGTATAAAATTGTAGAAATTATTAGGATGCATGCTCTACCTAGTTAGATTTAAGGATTGAATTTCATGAATTGAGAATTTTAATGACCTAATTGTAATAACCAATAATTGATGACTTAAATGTAAAAATAAAATTTAAGGGACTATTTTCAAATTTCCGATTTTGGGATTAAATTATGAGTTTTGAGGATTTTAAGGTTTAATGAGGCAAAAATCGAAAATTTTATGGGGACCAGAAATGTAAATTTTGAAGAGTTGTATGGGCCAAAAATGTAATTTTCGAGAACAATAAGGGCCAAATTGCAAATCTCGAAATTTTTGAGGATTAAATTCGAAATTCTGAGAAACACTTGGGATGTTAAATATTTATGAAAATGTAAGACTGGTTATGAGACTTAATTTTGGGTTTAATAAGCTTAAACTTATTGAATTTTATGATACGGAGAGCCTATAAAATGGAATTAGGAACACCAAGAACTTATGGGTAATTGTGGAATTTTCAAGATTAAGGACAGATTGGATAATATTCGAGGAAAGTAAGAATTAATTTTACAATTTTTAAGGAATCTGGGAACTTATTTAGCAGTGAGTGAGAATTGAATGATTTAAATGATAGGAATTTTCGGTGATTTAGGCTTGAAGGAAATATAGAACATTGAGAGACCTGGATTATAATGTTATAATGAATGGTAATTGAGGACATTGTGGGATGAATCAATCTTGGGTTTGAAAAATTTAAGCGTTAGTGAAATAATGTTTTGGCAAATTAAGAATTTAAAGTGATGATGATTTAAGGTAAAGTTGATCGGTTAGTTAAGTTATAAGAAAAAACATTGAGTTAACAAATTTTTGGGAACTTAAGTTTGGTGTGTCATAAGTTTTAGTCATGATCTTAACAGTTAAGATTATATCTTTGTTGGAATTTAATTTTGCTAGGATGTTGGGTATGATTGATGGTTAGGTTACTCGATAGACGCATGTAAGAATTGAGGTAGACACTTTGTCTTGAGGAATTTTTGTAAGTCATTAAGAAACTTGGGGATAAGTGGGTATGCGTGTTGAAATTATGTTATCTAATACTATTGGGGTTGCGTAATCTTGAATTTTAAGTTTATGGTGTCCGTATAAAAAAAAATTGGTGAAATAAAAACAAAAGAGAATTAGTTGTGTCAACATAGGTTACCGATGAACGAATGTTAAGATTTTTATAGAGTAAGAAATCAAAAAAATCTTGATATGCGGATTCTAGAACTTTATGGGTTATAAGGGAAGTTGATTTATTAGAGTTAGACTAAGGCTACCATGAGATAACTTATTAAGTTTTATACGGTAGTATTAATTAAGCATTAAGGATACGTAAAAATACGACATTCTTTTGAACGAGGAAAGTCCAAGAGTCTTAGGCTTCAACCAAATTGTAATTGGGAATAAAATAGTTTAAGCTTGTGATTGATGCTAGAAGGGTTTTACTAATATACGTAGAAGATCGATATTGCATATTTTGGGTTTTATGAATTATCACTGCTCGAAATTTAAGATTTGCGACAATTTAATATTTGAGGTGTACTTGTAAATAATTAAGTTATGTAAGTTTGGTGCCGTCAGATAAAGATTCGATTCAAGGATTATAGGCTAATATTATTACGTGGTTGAGGTAAGGTTTAACATTTAAGTTTATTACCAAAGATAGAAGTCGATTAGTAAATTTTGGTGCTAAGGTTTCTTGAGTTGAACTGCATAAATGTTAATGTAATAGGTTGATGAACATTATGAGCATAGTATAAGAAAAGTAAGGTGCGACAAGTTGGTACACTCATCTCTAGTATGAGGAATTGTGAGATAAGTCAAAATTCGAGGCCATAGTAGAATAGAACTAAGTCACCATGAGTTGTTTTAAATTACGATTCGCAAACGAGGATTTTTGTAGGCAAACTTAATTAGGATTGAGGAGACATAAGGACACCTTAAGATTTATTATTTTATCAGCGTAGCGCCGCGAAAGCTTGGACTATTGGCATACTAGAACTAAGTCTAAACTTTTTGATTATCAAGGATAAGCGAATTTCGGGGACGAAATTCAATTTAAGGGGGGTAGATTGTAACATCCCGAAAAATCTGAAGGTCCACGTGAACCACATGCATGCAAGTTATTAAAGTTCTTTGGTATTTTATTAAATTATTTTAAAGCATTAAATGCATGTTTATTTTATTAATTGGTGTTTAATTATTTTTATGTATTTTATGCATTATTATTGCATGATAGGATTTAATTCATGAAATTTTAAAAGTTCATACATTAGGGTTTTAGATGCATTTCACGCTCGATAAAGGAACGGAGACCGGAGAATTTTCAGAAAAATTATTTTAATTATATGATTTATTTTTATAAATTATTATGAGTTGTTTTTAAGTGTATTTTTCAAAAAATGAGATTTTTCTGGGTATTTTTACCCGCAGGATTATATTTTTAACGGTACGCAAATTTTATCGAGTCGGGGGAATTTTTAATGGTTCGGCTAATATTTTCAAAATCTATCATGAAATATTTTTCGAGAGTGCGTTTGATTTTTATGGGCTTACTTCTAATCTTATAGGACTTAATTATTTTTCTAAACTTTTAATTACATAATTAAGGCCCATTATCCATTAGTTTACTGTATAATTAACCACCTAAAACACACTTTAACCTAAACCTAATGTTTTCCACCAGCCGACACCATCGTTTTCAGAACCCCTCCCCTCGGCTTCACCCCCAGCAGCTGAAAGGAGTGGATTTCTTCACCATTCTTGCAAAGAAAAGTTTCCCCGGTGTCCCCTTGGTCTCGTTTCGTTCATCAACTACCTAAGGCACGCTTCGTATCTTCATTTCTGCATCAAATACGTCATATATGTTCTGAAATATATGTATTTGCATGTGTTTATCTCGATCTCTCGTGTGCTTATGTTTTCCATCGAAAATTTGACATGAAACTTGCATGATTTGATTAAATGCTCACGTTTCTGAATATTTGTGCAAGGGGCTGCTGATCTAAGGTCTTAAGGGGTTGTTTATGTCACGTTCTTGAAGTTCACGGACTGCTCTCATGGCTTAGTGCAGTAGGTATCCAAGTAGACGCTAGGGCCGAGAGATTGGTTGAGAGAGTGGCTTGTTTTGCTTGTGGTTCGGTGATAGGATGGGGCCGATAGTGCAAGGGCCACTCCAAGGCCTGGACCAGATCCTGGTGGGTCTGAGACGCGGCTGGGAATGGCTCGAACGCTGCTGGGGCTGCTCGCATAGTCGGCCGATCGCGTGGAGGCGACAATAGTTCGGGTAGTGAGTTGATGGTTCGAGTGTGCGTGTCCAAGGTGAGTTGCGTGGGGCTGTTTCCGTGGCTCAAGCAGGTCCAATAGGGTCTAGTAAGGTGCTAGGAGTGAGCCATGGGTGTGTGGTTTAGGAAGAAGCTTGATCATGGGAAGAATAGCTCGATCGAGATGCTTTCTTGGCAAGACCCGATAATCTTCGGGAGATGGGTGTGCAGCAGCTTATTCCTTGGATTGGCTTGGTTTAAGAGGTTCTTTAGGGCCTTAAGGATGAGTCATAAAGGCTGACATGTGGTGGTTGGAGAATGGACCGAAGGTTTGAAGGGGTGGAGCCATGTGTTGTAAGGTGAGTTAAGAAAGGGGCCGTGAAACGTATGCTTATTCGTTTTCTTAAAAAGTATTAGAATTTTTTTTTTCTCAAACCTCACATATTATTCGGCCGAATCATAAAATATTTTGGAACCATTTTAAAAGTAAAACAACCAACTATTTTATCAACCCAAAAATATTATTTGAAAAGTATAGCTCATACTATAACCTCTCAATAATCACTCATAAAAAAATTTTCAAAAAAAATACCTTTAACATCACTTAAAATTATAAATCATAACTAGTGCGGAAAACTAGCGTAGGTCCTCGGGTTATGTGCATCTTCAGTCCAGTAAGATCAACCATCAAGACCTGCATAAATATTATTATCATAATCACCTACATTAATCACACCTAGTGAGTCTAAAGACTCAACACGTCATATCCTTGATAACAAGTAATACGTAATACAGTTAACATATAACAGCGAAAAATACTTGTACTTAAAATATCGTTTTCATGAAGATGCGTAAACTTTAAACAAAACATTTTTCATAAACTTTTCATGATGCATAAACTTTAAACATAAACATTTTCACATAAACATATTCATATTCGTATCCATATTCATATCCACATATTCATATCATCATATTCATATTCATATCATCCTCAACATATTCATATTATCATCAACATATACGTATTCCTTTTTCCTTTCGTTGAATTCAGATCGTTAATTGTGACTTTCGTGTTCATCTACGTCTACGTCTACGTGTTGGGCGATGGATCCATCTACATATAACCACAGTACTGGGCGGCGCGGACACCAGCAACACTCTCATCGGTCAGCTGAGCCTTGGCCTTACGTATTAACATATCATCGTATACATCTACATGTCCGTATCCAAGGAAAAACGATCGTCGGGCTCCCACTAGGACCATAACCCTCACGAAATTTCCAACATATTATCGTATTAGTCACAATTACTTCACTTCCTTCAACGTTTCATATTCTCATCACTTTATAAAATTTAAACATGCATATAATGTTTTTCTTTTAAACCAAGCATGCAACATGTCTTTTAAATGTCCACGTTAAATCATAAAATCCATATACATTTAAAAATAACATTTTAACATATAAATACCCATGCACATTTAAAATAATCATATTAACATCAAAATATTTAAAATAACATATTGACATGTTAAAAAATAAACATTTAAAATAAACATTTTGACATAAAAATCTTGAAACATATAAAATTCCATAAACATTTAAAATAATCGTTTTAACATATTAAATCATAAAACATTAAACATATTAACGTCTTAAAAATCCATAAACATTTAAAATTGGCATATAAACATCCATAATCATTGAAATAATCATATTAACATATAAAACAGCATTCAGGACACTGCCATGACGTTTATTAATTTTTAGGTGTAAAAATACCGTTTTACCCCTAGACGTAAAATTTCACGTTTTTGACATTTTCTTAATTTCATTGACTCTACCATGTCCCAAATAATTATTTAACCTTACCTGAATTTTCTCATATTTTTATTTAGCTTAAATCGAGGACTTTTAATTTAATCTTTAAATAAGACGATTAATGCGTTTTAATCCCGAATTAAACCAAACCTTAATATAAAATTCCAAAATTGAAAACTTAGACTTTTAATAATTATTTAAGCTTAAACCTAATTTTTCATAATTTTATAAAGCCTAAAACTAGGCGTTTCAATTAACTCGTTAATTAGCGTTTCGTGCGGCGATTAAATCCCGATTAAATCTAAAACTCGTTATTTTGATCCCAAATTTTTAACATAGCCTTTTTATTATTTATTCTACCCTTCCATATCATGAGCCACCCCCGTAAACCCATGGAATCAATTTTGGCTTAATTAATCTCGTTTTTGACCCTTCGACGAACACACCGAGCCATCTCCTAATTTACCCGAGCCACGCCCGAGCCACCTTGAGCCAAAACCTAGCCAACCCATCTAGGGACCCTACTGTGCAAGCCCAGCCCAAAAACCCGGCCCTGGCTCGCTCAAAAACCCACTGAATGTTGACCCAATTCTGCTAGTGTGTTCGTGTGTTTGTGTCTTAAGTGTAACAGGTTTCCTAGCTGCCTTGGGACACTACCAGCCCTTAATCATTGAGCACCCATGACCCTTACTGACCCTAAACCAGTCTCAGACCCGAGACACCCCCAGCCCGAGCCCCTGAACCAAGCAACAAGGTGCTGTACATGGACAGCACCTGCGCATCCCCTTATGTGCGAGAGTCCTACTTGCGTGGGACTCTTTGCAGCAGCCACCAACGAGCCCTAGCCTCCCTGACCCACTTTGGACCACCCTGAGCCATCACCTGGACCACCCTAGCCATCGCCTGAACCCTCGAAAATTACAGCACTCGGCTGCACCAAAAGCATGCGAGGGAAGAGTCCATGTGATCATGGGTTCTTCCTAACCATCTAGCCACGGGTCCTAGCCATGCTAGGACCCTACCAGACCCTAGGCTTACCCCTTACCAAGCCCCAGCCATCCCTGGCCGAGTCCACCAGCAGAAACCCCCAAAGACGCACCCCTTGATCAAAGCCATACCAGAATTCGTTCCAGCTTGTTTCTGTGTGTGAGTGCAGCATATTTGTGCGTTTTCTAGGATATTAAAACGTGTGTAAACCTTCCCTTATCAATCTACCAGACCCTAGGATGGCCCCTTACCAAGCCCCAGCCAAGACAAGCCTTTAATTCCCTTAACCGACACCTCCTCCCACCATGACAACAACTTGCTACCTACTTGCATGTTTCTTGTTTCTGTGATTGTGTGTGTTTCTAGGCCTTCAAACCCATGTAAAACAATATGTGATCAAAACCTAAATCATGGCAGCCCTTTTTTAACATATTAAACATGAATTTGAAACAAAACCCAAGCTTTAAAAATTTCATGATCCTGAAAAACGAAAATAAATAACATGTCACTTGTTTTTCATGCAAAACACATTTAAATAAATACTATGGTGAGATTGATGAGTAAAAAGAGAATATGACGTGTCTTTGCGTTTTAATGCACGATTTTATATCGGCGACGAAGAATGGAGCATGACCTTGGCTTGACACAACCTTGAAAGCTTTGAAAATCTCCTTCACTTTGTGTCGTGTGTGTTGTGTGTTTTTGGGGTGAAAATTCAGAAAAGAGGCGTGAGTTAATGTGTGTTGGGGAAGGGGTTTTAACATATTATATAGCAAATCATTCCACTAATAGGGCTTAGGCCTATTAAGCCTTCTAATTAAGCCCAATAATCTTTAATTAAATAACCAAAATTATTTTGCTTCGGATAGTTTTTGAATTTATTAGCCGGGTTGCCATTAAGTTCATGTTTCTGTTGAAAATCCAACACCGATAAAAATTACATCCCGGCGTATAAATTCACCTCAAAACCCCTTATTTTCAAAAATATGAAATACCATCAACCATATTTTAATTAATTAAAAACAATTATTTAATGAAAACATTTTTCGTTTTTCAGCCATCGGTCTCCGTTTCTCGATCGCAACTCGAATAACCTTTAAAAATATATTTTAATGCAACCATATAGAAAAATATATTTTAAACAAGTAAGTATGCACAACATAATTAATTAATGAAATTAAAATATTTAATTAAAATACAGGAGCATTTAATAATTGCATGCATGTGGTTTTCGTGGACCTTTAAATTTTTTCGGGCCGTTACAGGCCGAGAGTTAGATGACCATCTGGAAAAGTTAGCCGTGGGTTTAGGGGCTTGGTTGCATGGTTTTAGGAGTTTTTAGTGTTTTTAAGATATGGTAAAAAGTTGAGAAAAATTCGGTTAAGTTTCGAGTCGATTCGGGTTAAAAATCGGGATCCCGGTCCAAGTTTTAAAACGAATCGGTTAAGTTGACAATTGGGCTTGAGTTTACGTCTAAGAATGTTTTTAAATATGTTTTGGGACATTTTAAGGAGTTTGGTAAGCTTCGAGTCAATTTTTAGAGGTCCAGGGTTGAAACGATAATTTTTGGGTTTTCAGGGGCAAAATGGTCATTTTGCACCCGGGGTGAGATTTTGGTCCTGGCAGCGCCCTGAGCACAAATTTATGATATTTTAAATGTTTATGCATCATGTTTAAAATTTTTACGCAATTATGATAAATACGGTGCACGCTTGGTTTAAATGAACAATTATGTATATGCATGCTTTTATTTAAGTGATGAATATGATGACACGTTTTGAAGAAAGTGATTTAGTTGTGACTAACACGATGACACGATGACATGTAAGGCCCGGGCTCAGTGGGCGGGTAATGCCGTCGCTGATGACCCTCGCCGCTGGGTACCGCGGTTATACGTAGATGGATCCATCGACTGACATGATGACATGATGATACGAAAGTCCCAGCTAATGAACGGAATTCAAATTAAGATTTTAACACGTATATGCTGATACGATGATATATGCTATTACCATGTTTTGACAGGTCACCGTTACGCATACGATATGATAACATGATGAGACATGTTTGACACGTTACTTTTTACACGACACGCTTATGTTCATGTTTTTAAGCTCATGAAATGTATGTTGATTATGCTATTTTTCACTGCTGTGTGCTACGTATATGTACTTGTTATTACTGGTACAGGTGTGTTGAGTCTTTAGACTCACTAGGCGTGTGTGATGCAGGTGAGCTTAATGATGAGGAGACTGGAGGTGCCGAACTCTGAGTAGGCAGACCTAGTGCGGTGACACGATCCGGGGACCGCAAGTTTTCCGCATTATGTTTTATGATATTTGAGATGAGAGGAATATTTTAATATGTGATGATTTTTAAGATTTTTATACGTTTATTTTTACGTATGATATAAAAAAAAATTCCGTACTTTTGAAATTAGTAGACGTTTCATTTAAAATGTGAATATCTAATCGAAAAAGATCTCATGGCTCTGTGGAAAGGATTGAAAGAAAGATTTGAACATATAAGGGAAGTTATACTTTCGACCGCCCGTGATGAATGGAAATGTTAAGATTCCAAGATTTTAAGAAAGTCAGTGGTTATAATTCAGCGATGTATCGAATAATCTCGCAGCTAAAATTTTGTGGACATGAGGTTACAGAATCGGAAATGCTTGAAAAAACATTTTTCACGTTTCACGCATCAAATATAACTTTGCAGCAACAATTTAGAGTGCGTGGATTTGTGAGATATTCTGAACTCATCGCTTGTCTTCTTGTGGCGGAAAAGAACAACGAGCTGCTAATGAGAAATCATCAGTCCCGACCCACTGGATCAACAGCATTTCCAGAAGTAAATGCTGTAAGTAAAAATGAATTTAAACCTGGAAACCAAAATCAAATTCAAAGACAAGGTTTTGGTCGAGGTCGAGGTCGTGGACGTGGAATTGGTCGTGGTCGTGGTCGAGGCCGTGGTTTTGAAAACAATAGAGATAGTTATTTTTATAACTCATCTCAAAAGGGCGTCACGAACCACCCACAGAAAAGGCATCATGAGAACATGAGTGTTAATGAAAATCACTCGAAAAGATTTGAAAGTTCTTGTTTTAGATGCGGCACTCCAGGACATTGGTCTCGTATTTGTCGAGCCCCTGAGCACCTTTGCAAACTCTATAAAGAATCGATAAAGGGGAAAGAAAAAGAGACCAACTTCACTGAACGCAGTGACCGTTTGAGTGATTCAACTCATTTTGATGCTGCTGATTTTATGAATGATTTCTCTGGAAATGATCAATATGTTGGTGAGATAGAAATGAACAATATTGATGCTACTGATTTTCTCAATGATTTCTCTGAGAATGAACAATGTAATGGTAGAATATAAATGTATAATAATTTATTTTTTCATGTATTCATATAATAATGTTTTATTGTACAATTATGATATGTGTTATATTTACATATGTATTGTCAATAATCTTATTTCATTGCATATTTTTTTTTTAAGTTCAAATATGGAAAATGCTATGAGCAAAGCTGAAGTTTGCATACCCGATAGTGGTACAACGCACACTATCCTCCGAGATAAAAGATATTTCTTGGAACTAAAACCAACAAAAACAACGGTGAATACAATATCAGGTCCTGTAGACTTGATTGAAGGATGTGGTAAATCACAATTTTTGTTACCTAATGGTACAAAATTTTTGATCAATGATGCTTTATATTCACCACAATCGAAAAGAAATTTGTTGAGTTTTAATGATATATATTCCCATGGGTATGATACTCAAACAATGAATGAAGGGAATGAGAAATATATGTGTCTCCAATGCTCCCTACTGGATTGCATTATACACATATAAGTCCCATTGAATCAAACATGGTAGTAGATAATTCTTCAATATTAACCAATTGGCATGATCGATTACGACATCCTGGTTCAACAATGATGCGAAGAATTATAGAAAATACACATGGTCATCCAGTGAAAGACCAGAAGATCTTTCAGAATAATAAGTTTCAATGTAAAGCATGTTCTCTTGGAAAACTTATTATAAGACCATCAACAGCCAAAATCCAAATTGAATCACCAATGTTTCTTGAACGTATTCAGGGTGATATTTGTGGACCAATCCATCAACCATGTGGACCATTCAGATACTTTATGGTATTAATTGATGCCTCCAGCAGATGGTCACATGTATGTTTATTGTCAACTCGAAATGTTGCATTTGCAAGATTACTTGTTCAAATAATAAAATTGAGGAATCAATTTTCCGATTATACAATCAAGAAAATTAGACTTGATAATGCTGGTGAATTTACTTCCCAGACTTTCAATGATTATTGTATGTCTCTGGGAATCATTGTTGAGCATCCTGTTGGTCATGTACATACACAGAATGGATTGGCTGAATAATTGATTAAACGTCTGCAAATGATTGCTAGACCAATGATTATGAAAACAAAGCTCCCTATTTCTATATGGGGACATGCAATTTTACATGCTGCTTCATTAATTCGCATCAGACCAAGTGCATATCATAAATACTCCCCATTGCAGCTTGCATTTGGTAAAGAACCAGACATTTCTCATCTGAGAATTTTTGGATGTATGGTGTATGTGCCTATTGCACCACCGCAGCGAAAGAAAATGGGACCTCAAAGAAAGGTTGGAATTTATATCGGTTATGATAGTCCATCAATCATTCGATATCTTCAACCTCAGACAGGCGACGTGTTCACAGCACGTTTTGCTGATTGTCATTTTAATGAGGAAATCTTCCCAATGTTAGGGGGAGAACAAAAACATACCGAAAAGGAAATTACATGGTATGTATCATCATTGTTACATCTGGATCCAAGAACAAAACAATGTGAAAAAGATGTACAACAAATTGTGCACTTGCAAAGAATAGTAAATCAAATATCAGATGCATTTGCAGACACAAAAGGGGTAACTAAATCATATATACATGCTGCAAATGCCCCTGCTCGAATTGAAATTCCGAAGAAACAAATTGAAAATGCCCATGATGTCATTAAACGCCTGAAGCGTGGAAGGCCAGTCGGTTCCAAGGATAAAAATCCTCGAAAAAGAAAATTCATAGAGAAATACGATGATCACAAAATAAAGAATGATGTTCCTGAAGTAACACATAATGATCACAAAATAGAGAATGGTGTTCCTGAAAAAACATGATGATGAAAATGTTCTGTCAAAACCACAAACTGACGAGAATCATGAAATCTCTATCAATTATAGTAATACTGGAAAAATATGGAACCGAAAAGATATAGAAGAAATTGATATATTTTCTTATAATGTGGCAATCGACATCATAAATGATAATGAAGATCATGAACCAAAATCTTTTGGTGAATGTAAAAATCGGCAGGATTGGATAAAATGGAAAGAAGCCATCCAGGTTGAATTGGATTCGCTAAATAAACGTAATGTTTTTGGACCTATAGTCCTTACACCTGGAGGTGTAAAACCTGTTGGATACAAATGGGTTTTTATTAGAAAGCGAAATGAGAAAAATGAAATAGTAAGATATAAAGCTCGACTTGTTGCACAAGGTTTTTCTCAAAGGCCTGGAATTGATTATGAAGAAACGTATTCTCCCGTGATGGATGCAATTACGTTTCGGTATTTGATTAGCTTGGCGGTATCTGAAAATTTAGAAACGCGTCTTATGGATGTTGTTACAGCTTACTTATATGGATCACTTGATAGTAATATATATATGAAAATCCCTGAAGGATTTAAGATGCCTGAAGCACAAAGTTCAAAACCCAGAGAATGTTATTCTGTGAAATTACAAAGATCATTATATGGGTTAAAGCAATCCGATCGAATGTGGTATAATCGACTAAGTGATCACTTGATGAAAAAGGGATATGTAAATAATTCAATATGCCCTTGTGTTTTCATTAAGAAAACAACATCCGGATGCGTAATTATTGCTGTATATGTTGATGATTTAAACATCATTGGAACGAATAAGGAAATTCAAGAAGTTGTGTCATACTTGAAGGAAGAATTTGAAATGAAGGATCTTGGAAAAACCAAGTATTGTCTGGGTTTACAAATTGAACCAAAAGAATGTGGAATGTTTGTTCACCAGACAAATTATACAGAAAAGATCCTTAAACGTTTTAATATGGATAAATCAAATCCTTTAAGTACTCCAATGGTTGTTAGATCATTAAACATAGAAAAGGATCTATTCTGTCCATGTGAAGATGATGAAGATATTCTTGGTCAAGAAGTACCATATCTAAGTGCTATCGGTGCCCTTATGTATCTTACAAATTGTACAAGGCCTGATATATCTTTTGCCGTAAATTTGTTGGCAAGATTTAGCACATATCCAACAAAGAGACTCTGGAACAGAATTAAACATATATTCCGTTATCTACGAAGAACGACAGACTTGGGACTTTTATATTCAAAAGATGCTAATCCAAGTATAATTGGTTATGCTGATGCTGGATACTTATCTGATTCACACAAGGCACGTTCTCAAACTGGATATGTATTTACTCGTGGAGGCACTGCAATTTCTTGGCGTTCACAGAAACAAACACTCGTAACAACTTCATCAAACCATGCCGAGATTATTGCACTACATGAAGCAAGCCGTGAATGTGTGTGGTTAAAATCAATGACCCAACATATCCAAATCTCATGCGAATTATCATTCGACGAGAAGCCTGTGATACTATATGAAGATAATGCTGCATGTGTTACTCAAATGAAAGAGGGATACATAAAAAGCGACAGAACTAAACATATTCTGTCGAGGCCCGAAAATCCTTGCTTGAAAATTTGCGGAAAATTAAAAATTTTTCTTTTATAATAAATGGAGTGCCTCAACCATAAAATCAACTGATGAATCAAGTTCAATGCTTTAAAAAATTATAGCAGCGGAAGAAAATAAATTTTGCCAAAAATAACAATTCAAAGAATGTCAAATAACTGGTAAAAATATTTGAGCATAAAATGGCAGTTGCTGAAACTGAGGTTCTCGGGTGCCACTACTGCCGACCCAAGCTGGCTCACTGGTCCCCGCCCTCGGCCCTGGCCTCAACAGTACCTACAACAATCAAGTCTAGTGAGCCTAAAGACTCAGCATGCAAATATCGTAGGTAACGAGTAAATACTGAAGTAAAATGTGCATGGGATAAAATATCATGTCATGAGGCATACTGAAAATAACTTGTACTGAGCAATTATAATACGTGCATAAATGAACTGAAATCATAGTAAAAATGTTTGCTCCTTGGAGCCCTGTACTGAAATAACTGGTAAAAATTTTCTGTTGAGATTATGGTCTACGCCTGTGGCCCCTGCACTGAACTGAACTGATCGGTAACTGGCTACCGGGGAGTATAAAACTGAACTGAGCTGGCCGGTCACTGGCGACCGGGTGGTACCAAACTGAACTGATCGGTCACTGGCGACCGTATAAAATAATGCTCCCATAATAGTGAATTGACCACAAGCCATATCGCATAAATCTCAAAAATAAGTATTTTCTATTTTCATGCACGTAATATAATTAAATGGCATAATGAAAATATCCTGTATATTTTACCAACTGGATTGGATCGCTCCCAGGCTCGGTGCAACCTACATATGCCATGAAAAATATGCAATAGCTTGTACTTGTCCAACTATGCAATTTAAGTAAAAAAAATGCGACTATGACGCCTAATGACTTCGTATTTAATCATGACTCCGAACCAACCTGAATCAACACCGAACCGACGTATAGTCATGATTAAAATACGCTTAAAATAATGAAATGATGCTCCTAAAATGATGAGGGTCGAAATCTAGGTGAAATGGAGGCCAAAACATGAAATGCTCTTTCGAGAGTCAATTTGGCACAACGCACCGTAAATTCTCGTACGACCTCAAAAATGATCCGAATCACCAACAGTCAAAAACATGACCTTCCCAACTCAAAGGGGCACTGTCCAGTCCAAGTCCATAGGCTAAAAGCTAACCGAGAACTCGAACGAGCCTCCGAACCGACACAGCAACTTGCTGTAAATTTCCAGCAGCTGCAACCTTGCTTGCATCGCGTCGTTTGCGAGACTTTTGGCCATTGGGGCTTGAACCACCGACCAAATCCTCTCCAAAACGTCCCAAGGAATGATTCGAACCATGGCTAAAGGCCCTAGGCCAGCCACAATCCTCACCTTTCCAGCAACCAACCGAAAACTCTTACCGAGGGCCCTCATGCGTGCGTGTGTAGTGTTTTGTTTTGATTGCCGTCTCTTGTCATTCCAGTGGCCATTTGATTGACCATGGCACGATCTAGATATCTAGGGGCATGGTATGAACCGTGGCTAAGGGCCATAGGCCAACCAAGATCCACACCAAACCAACCAACTCGAAGTACATGTGCTGTCAAAACCGAAGGGGCCGAGAGGGGAGGGGGCTGTTCTTGATGTTTTATGTAAAAACCGATGAGCCATGGACCAAGCCACCAAAAAGGTGACTTATTCACGTCTTAGAAATGCTAGGGGAGTGATCTAACCATGGCTATAGGCCCCTAGGGCAGCCATGATCAGATCCTTTCCCTTGGACAACCAAACTGAATTTTCGAACGGTACAAATGGACACATGTGGAGTTGCTGTCCTTTCCTTGTTTTCCAGCTAGTATGGGGTTAAACCAATGGACAAGTGGGGTCCTAATGCATCATGCATAGACGTCGCCTTGGGAGCCTGGAGTCGATCCATAACCTGAAACCACAAAACAAGAAGGAGCCGTGAACTGCACAAGAAAAATCGAAATCTGCATGGATTTTTTTCTGAAAATTCTTTGATGTATTTCGGTTTTGCATGATAAAACCTGATCATGTACTGAAAAATAATTGATAATATGACTTGATTGAGGTTTGAAAGAAATCTAGACATGCCTGGTTTCGTTTCGAAAGAAAACGAACGAAATGACGACGACGCGGCACAAATTAGTGAATAAAACCCTTAATTAAGTAATTTAAATGAGCTTATTTTCTACTCACCTCAAGCAACTTAAATTAAATCCTCAAACCTTCTTACTAACTTAAATGAACTTACTTGCTAGCTAAATTAACTTATGGAAATATTTCTCGAATCTTAAATTCTATCTCAAAACTCCAACTCCAGTCCGGCCTCACTGAAATAACTGAAAAATCAAACTACTGCAATGAAATAATAAAATAATTAACTTCAAAGAAAAATGCATTAAAATAATCATGCAATGAAGTCAATTTAATTTTAAAAATCTAGAATTATGTATGGCTTATACGTAGACTGATTTACGGGTTCTACATATTCCTCCTAAGTTCTTCGCATTCACCAAAGAGCTAGAGAAGAATAAATGTATTGATGTTCGTCACATTCAATCAAGTGAAAACTCATCAGATCTCTTCACAAAGGCACTTCCTACGTCAATATTCAGAAAGCACATATATAATATTGGGATGCGCAATCTACGAAATTTGTGAAGAATTGTTCGTGTCAACATGAGGGGGAGTTTACGTGACTGCACTCTTTTTCCCTTACTATGGTTTTTATCCCAATGGGTTTTTTCTAGTAAGATTTTTAACGAGGCAGTACAAAAATACGTAATGAAGACATCTTCGTATCATGATCATCATCACAAGAGGCAGTGTTGAAAATAATATATTTAATGTTGAAAAATAATATTTAAAATGTGTGTATTTAATATTTGAATGTTGAATATTTGAATGTTGAAAATAAGAGTTGTAAATATTGAAAATTAGTGTGTGATGATGTAGGTAATGATGTATTTTATTTTTGGATTATTTGTAAAAAAATTCTATAAATAGCCTCACTATTTGTGAAGAAATACACAATTGAGTAGAGAGAAAAATATTATAAAGTGTGTAGTTTGGTACATTTTGAGAGTTTGAGATTTTTACTTTTTACCATAAATTTTTACTTTTCACAACAATTATTATTTTAAATGATTTGAAAAAATCATTGAAATAAAAAATCGAAGAAAGAAGTTGTTTGAATGTAATTTGAAAATATACGTGTATATCCCCTCAGATAATAAAAACAACATTCATTGAAATTTATATGAGGGGCAAAATTGTATTGTAGATTTGAAAATTATGTCTCTATCAAGATTATGTTGCTATACAGAATGGGAAAAAAAAACTGTTGTGTGATTGGATTTTGGCAATTCTGGAAACAACTGGCTTTCTCACATCTTTCAGTAAAAAAATCATAGAATCTTGATAGGCTGTAATCAGTAGATTTCTCCATGCGCATTATAAAAACAAACAGTAGCTGAGCTAGCTCGTCTTAACTGAAGCTCTGTTTGTGATTGATACCCCATAAGGATTCGGGTGATGGACGACCCGGAGTATTAAGTAGATAGCCAAAATCATGGTCAATATATAGAGTACTTTCCTCAGCAGCCAAGCGGGGAAATGCCCGGGATATTTTCTTCCCAGGCAATCAAGAGCCCGGGCTCTCATACAAACTCCCGGGTACCTTACCACCCGGGCTACCTTGGAAATTGCACCACACTCGAGTGTGATTGGTATGGGTTGTCTAATCTGTCAGAGCAACATGGATTTGACGTGTTATATAAGTCATCAGAAAGTATGGGCAGCCGACTTGCCATACTTAGCATGTGACACTGAAAACTAGGTAAGGTAATGATGAGATTTACTACTATAAATAGCAGGTATACTTCTCATTTACGGATTTCTGATTTTTAAACTCTCAAGCATAAACATATATTCTCGCATATATTTCTTGTGTTCTTCATCTTCAACCTGCTGACTTTAGCATCGGAGTGGCTACGTCGGACACTCCTCCGGCGCCCATTCACGAGTTCTTTTCTTGTTTGCAGGTGTTATTGAAGCCATTATTCTTACTCAAATCTCCTTAACACTAAATTATTTTGATTATACGGTGGATTGCCCACGTACTCATCTCATACCTGATTAACCTGAATATCATCATTGGCACCGTCTGTGGGAATTTGAGTCTGAGACGTTGATATGGCTCCAACAAGAAGAACTGACCAGAACACTTTCCGGGCTCTTGAAGATGGTGCTCATACTTCGGGACAAGGTGGTGTTCCTCCTACAGGACCTAATCTTATTACTATGTCCCCGGATGAGTTGGCTAGGATTGTAGCTGAAGCAGTGGATAAGGTGGTAGCCATGAGAGAATCTTCTCATCAAGTTACCCAACCCGGAAGGGAGCAGGAGCAGGAAGGGGGGAGGAGGAGGAAGTGAGAGGAGAAGATGGGGAGTCTTGTGCCTGGTCTAAATCTCCGACTATGGAGGAAGAGTTGTTGGAGTTGCGGCAGAAGATGAAGGTCAAGGAGGGGCAGTTGGAAGGTCATAATCTTTCTCGGGAAGTTGTCAAAGGATGCCCATTTGCTGAAATTATTGTCCGGGAACCTCTTCTCGGGAACTTCAAATCTGCCAAAGTTAAAGATTACGATGGCAATGCAGACCCCAAGGAACATATGGTCAGATTCGAGAATATGACCATGTTGCATTGTTATATTGATCGAATTAAGTGCAAGGTGTTCTTGACAACTTTGGTAGATTCTGCCCAGAGGTGGTTTGAGGGATTGGCCCCTCAGAGTATTCATTCTTTCAAGGACTTCCAGACGGTGTTTCTACACCATTTCAGTAGCAGCAAAAAATACAAAAAGACAGCGTTTAGTCTTTTCAAAGTCAAGCAAAGCCCAGAGGAGAGTTTGAGGGCTTACATCAGGAGGTTTAATAGAGTGGATCTGGATGTTCCCACTTGTGCCACCGAGACCAAGACAACCGCTTTCACCCAGGGATTGAGGGTGGGTGAGTTTTTTCGTTCATTAACCAAGAAGGTGCCCGGGGACTTTGAGGATTTGTTGTCCTGGATAGAGAAGTATATTAACATGGAGGAAGCAGAGAAGCAGAAGAGAGAGGCTGTAAGAAGGGAAAAAGGAGACCGGGTATGTAAACCCGATGAGAAGGGACATAGGAGGGGTAATCCAGGGCATTTTTCTCACCATGTACCCTTAAAGATTACCTGGGATAGGGAGGTTCAGGAGTGCAGCAGAGATTTGGCCCCAGATCATCAGCTTACCCGGCCTGAGAAGAGAGGATTCTGTACCCTTCACAAGGTGTGCTACCACAACACCGAAGATTGCAAAATGTTGAAGGGAGATTATGTCCCACCCTCCGTCCCAGGACATAATCAGGCCAACAAGAGGCTGAGATTGCCACCTTGGACATCTCGACAGCCAGGACCCAGTGCCTGGTGCGATTCAAGAAATGCCTCGAGGGGTGATCCGAGTAGAAGAAGAGATCTGGAGCCCGAGAGGAAGAAGACGTCACCCCCTGTCTCGGGGGTAGTCAAGGTGATATCTGGAGGTTCTACTGATGGAGATTCTAATAGGGCGAGGAGGTCAAGAAGCAAGAGGGAGTGTATGGAGGAGGATGGAGTAAGGAGGAGTGAGGCAGTAAGTAGTTTTGGTCCAAAAGATTTGAAGGGTGTCAATCTTCCCCACAATGATGCCCTGGTAATTCAAGCCCGAGTGGAAAATTATGACATTATGAGAGTTTTCGTGGACTCGGGCAGTTATGTTAATGTGATTTTTAAGGATGCCCTGGTACAAATGGATTTGCAAGGTTTTCAGTTAGAAACCTTGGAGACTGCGCTTTTTGGCTTTGGTGGCCATTTGATTTATCCGGAGGGGGAGATTGTTCTGCCATTGACTTTGGGTGCCGGGGAGTTGAAGAAGATGGTGATGACCACTTTCACTGTGGTGGATGCCTCGTCGTCATATAATATTATTTTGGGGCGACCAGCCATGAATGAGCTAAGGGCCGTGGCATCCACCTATCATCAAAAGATCAAGTTTCCAGTGGGAAGCCGAGTAGGGAAAGTTCGGAGAGATCAGCCTTCTTCCCAAAAATTTTATGTGGAGGCAGTCCGGGTGGACCAAAATAAAGAAAGGAAGGAGGGGAAAAATGTGAGACTTGATGAGGGAGGAGGGATAATAGTATAAAAGGGGGAGGTACATTTTGTAGCTGAGGAGGAGCAGGAAATTATAGAGATCGGACTAGGCCAGCAGATCCGGTTGGCTCTTGACCTTAATTTATCAACCCGGGTCAGTTTGATTAATTTTTTAAAAATTAATGTTCATGTTTTTGCCTGATCTCAGCAGGAATTGATAGGGATTTCACCCCTGATATCCGAGCATCACTTGAATATCCTCCCTGGATCTCACCCGGTGAAGCAAAAGAAGAGACACTTCGGTCCTGAGAAGGAAAAAGTTATTGATGTACATATGAAAGATCTGTTGCAAGCCGGCCACATTCGGGAAATACAATTTCCTACATGACTCTCGAATGTTGTACTGATGCCAAAATCTACCGGGAAATGGAGAATGTGCGTGGACTTTCGGGACCTCAATAAAGCTTGCTCCAAAGACCACTATCCCCTGCCCAGGATTGACCAGTTGGTGGATTCCACCTCGGGCTATGAACTGCTGAGTTTCATGGATGCTTATCAGGGGTACCATCAAATCTCCCTGGCCAAGGATGATCAAGATAAGGCTAGCTTCATCACCTCGGGAGGTATGTTTTGTTACGTTGTCATGCCTTTCGGATTGAAGAATGCCGGGGCCACCTACCACCGTCTTATGAACAAAGTATTCGAGAAGTAATTGGGCAGGAATGTGGAGGTGTACGTGGATGATATTTTGGGCAAGTCTAAGGAGATTGCTGATTTTATCCCTGATTTGGAGGAAACTTTGCCACTTTGAGGCATTATGGAATCAAGCTCAATTTGGCCAAGTGTATCTTTGACGTAAAGAGTGGCAACGTTTTGGATTTTATAGTTACACACCGGGGTATTGAGGTGAATCAGGAGAAGGTCAAGTCTGTGTTGAGCATGCCATCTCCCCGATCTTTCAAAGAAGTGCAGAAGCTGACTGGGAGGATTGCTTCTCTTTCTCGGTTAATATCTCGGTCAGCACACAGGAGTTACCCTTTTTTCCAGGTCCTAAGGAATGCCCGACAGTTTGGGTGGAATGAGAAGTGTGAACAAACCTTCCGAGATCTTAAGAGTCATCTGACAGAGCTTCCTGTCCTTGTAAAGCTAGAGCCCGAGGAGAAATTGTTTGTTTACTTATCTACTACAGAGTATGATGTTAGATCAGTATTGATAAAGGAAGAAGGCTCTGATCAGAAGCCTGTCTATTACGTCAGCCATGCTCTAAGGGGCCCCGAGCTCCGGTATTGCGAGGTAGAAAAGATAGCCTTGGCTTTGGTTATGACTGCCAGGAAGCTACGGCCATATTTCCTATCGCATCAGATCATAGTGCTCACCAATAGTCCTCTAGGGAGGATTATGACTCACTCACAGGTATCCGGACGGATGATCAAGTGGACAGTGGAGTTGGGGGAGTATGATATTGAGTATAAGCCCCGGGTTGTCATGAAAGCACATGCTTTAGCAGATTTTTTATCCGAGATGGTTTAGCCCGATGAAGAGGAAGTTTGGAGAGTATTTGTGGATGGGGCGTCTAGCCTTTCAGAATGTGGGGTAGGAGTGGTGATCATAACCCCCCGGGAGAGAAGATTAAGCTGGCATTAAGAATTGACTCTTGGGTGACTAATAAAAAGGCAGAGTATGAGGCTGTCCTTGCCGGTATTCAAGCTGCCCGAGAAATTGGAGCTACTCGGATAATTTTGAACTCTGATTCACAATGTATCACTCAACAGATAAAGGATGTTTATAAAGCTAAGGATGACATGATGTTTAAATATCTCAAGCTTATAAAAGCCCAGTCAGAAATTTTTGTGGATTGGAGTATTGAACAAATACCCCGGGAAGAGAATGAGGAAGCAAATTCTTTGGCAAAGATGGCTGCTTCTTTATCATAAGTCAGCACCCGAGAAGTACTGAATGTTTCCCGGCTAGCCCTCTCCAAGGAAGAAGAAACATTGCCTGCACCTGGGGATTCCTGGATGACACATCCGATCAAATTCATTGTAAGCAATGAGTTACCTGAAGACAAAGCCCGAGCTCAGAAGATAAAGAGACAAGTTCCCAGGTTTGTTCTCTTAAATAATATCTTGTACATGAGATCATTTCAGGGACATCTACTAAAATGCTTACCCTCGGGGGAGGTGGATTATGTCCTCCAAGAAATTCATAAAGGGTGTTGTGGCGAGCATTTGGGAGGAGTAGCATTGGCCCGAAAAAGCAATGCTTGCCGGATTCTGGTGGCCTACTATTAAGCAGGACTCTGTTCAAGTTGTCTGGGATTGTGAAGGTTGTCAACATCATTCAAATTTCCAGCACAGCCCGGCCAGTCCTATGAAGCCTATCTGGGCTTCCTATCCCTTTGATCAATGGGGCATGGACATCTTGGGTCCCTTTATTATTGCCAAGGCTCAAAAGAAGTTTCTCTTGGTGGCTGTGGATTATTTTTCTAAACGGATAGAAGCTGACCCCCTGGCCAATATTACTGAGCAGGAAGTTTTAAAATTTCTATGAAAGAATATAGTATGCCGATTTGGAGTTCCCAGGAGAATAATCTCAGACAATGGGAGACAGTTCCAGGGAAGAAATATTACATCTTGGTGCCAGGAGATGAAGATCACTCAGTCTTTCACCGCTGTTGCCTATCCTCAAGCTAATGGCCAAACAGAGGTTGTGAATAGAATTATTGTGCAAGCCTTGAAAACTAGGTTGCAGGGCAAAGGAAAAGATTGGGTGGAGGAATTACCCAGTGTCCTCTGGGCATAAAGAACTACTCCCCGGGCACCTACTCAAGAAACTCCTTTCAATTTGGTGTATGGTTCTGAAGCGGTTCTGCCAGTCGAAATCGGACAATCTTCTTCCCGGGTAGAATCTTACCCGTATAACAATGATCAAATCCGGGCAATAAAGTTGGACTTATTGGAAGAAAAGAGAGAGCAAGCCATGATTCGAATGGAAGCTTACTGAGGCCGGGTTATGAAATCATATAACAGACGAGTCCGAGTTCCAGACTTTCAAATTAGAGATCTGGTCATGAAGAAAGTTAATCCAGCTGGAGATGTTGGAAAACTGGAAGCTCGTTGGGAAGGGCCTTATAAAATAACTCGGAAAGTAAGCTCGGAGCTTTCTATTTGGAGGATGCTCAAGGACGTCTCTTAAGCGACCATGGAAAGTATTTCATTTAAAGTAGTATTATGGTTGACAGATGTAATTATTTGTTTGGAGATATAATAAAAGATCTATTTTCTTAGAGAAGTGTCGTGCATATGATTGTTATATCTCAGTCTGGGAGGTACAAAACTCCGGTTAATTAATAAGCCCAGGGCACTACACCCTGGCTCGGGGCACCACACCTCGATCATTCCCAAGTCTCGGGACATGCTCCCCGGCCCAAGGCTCCGTACGTTGGTTATTCATAAGCCCAGGGCAATATACCGTGGCTCGAGGCACCACACCTCGACCATTCCCAAGTCTCGAGACATGCTCCACGGCCTAAGGCTCCGTACCTTGATTATTCATAAGCCCAGGGCACTAGACCCTGGCTCGGGGCACCACACCTCGACCATTCCCAAGTCCCGGGACATTCTCTCCGACCCAAGGCTCCGTACCTTGGTTATTCATAAGCCCAGGGCACTACACCCTGGCTCGAGACACCAAACCTCGACCATTTCCAAGTCCTGGAACATGCTCCCCGGCCCAAGACTCCGTACCTTGGTTATTCATAAGCCCAGGGCACTACACCCTGGCTCGAAGCACCACACCTCGACCATTCCCAAGTCTTGGGACATGTTCCCCGGCCCAGGGTTCCGCACTTTGGTTATACATACAACCCAGGGCTTTGTACCCTGGCTTAATGGTTCTACATCTCGATCGTTTACTAAGTACGAGGCATTTTATTCATTGTAGTGATCAAAATCCCAACTACTTATTTAAAGTTACCGGTTAGTTTTCAACACTTAGAAATATTTGTGATTTGATAGTCACAATCAGTTCTAATGACCGGGTATTAAAGAAATAATTAAGTATTAAAGGCATAGTGAAAGTATCGTATATGAATAAAGTTGAAATTTCATTAATCAAAGCCTAGAGGCTGGAAATTACAAATAAAATAAAAGAGTACAATCATATTCTAAGTTTATTTGATCGGACCCTGGCTGTTCTTCTTCGTGTGGGGAGTCTTCCTTCTCCTCTTCTCCATCTTTTGGGAGAGATGCAATGGCCCGACCGAAGTCAGGGAAGCCTTTCTTATCCTGAGGCAAGAGCCCGGCCTCTTCAAATTGTTTCCAAAATTTGTCAAAATCGGTCTTGAAAAGGGGGTATGCCTTGTCTATCACGGCCGCCTTGAATTCTTGAGAGAGGAGGAAGGAGGTTTGCAGTTGCTCCCTGTCCTGTTTAGCTTTAGACAGGGCCCTTTCAGCAGTTTTGGCCCGGGACATTTGTTCTTCCATACCGTCCATCAGGCATTTATTCTTGCCTTCAAGGACTGAGAAGTGTCCCTGAAGGGTCTCCTTTCTGAGGAGGGCTTCATTGAGGTCATCCCGAGCTTTGGCCGTATATGCCTGGGCCGATTCCAAAGAGGCACAAAGGGCAGCCACTTCCTCCACATGAAGAGTACGAGCCCGGGCAAGGTTGCTTTGAAGTTGATCATGAATCTCTTTGGTCGCCCGGACTTGTTGGCCCTTCTTCGAGATTACCACAGCCACCTCTTCAAAGGCCGACACAAGCATGTGAACACCCTGTTTCAAAAAGAGTGAAAAAAAAAGAGAAAGAAGACAGAAGAAAGACTTACGGATAAAAGCCGATTGGAACCCTCGAAGAATCTAGCATAAGGCCGAGAGCTCTTCAAGTGTGCCTCCTCAGCAGGAATTGGCATTTTCTTGAGGATTTGCACTCCGAGTGGAGTAGCTCCCTCCAAAAAGATATTAGTCCAGGTGGGCTGGGCAGTAATAAAATGCTCTTGGGAGGCCTCTTGGTTGGACTGTTGGCCGGGAGGGGTGGTCGATTGGCTTGCCCGGGAGGAACCTTGACTTCCTTCCTGATCTTCCTCAACCAGGATCATCTCAGGGCTTGTGACAGCCTTTCGCCTCCTCTGTCAAAGAGGGACTTCATCTTCATCATCTTCCCGGGAGCCAGGCGCCTCCCGTTCTTGTTCAGTATTTACCCGGGCTGCCTCCTCCTCGGCTTGTTTCTTCTTCTCAGTCGCAGCCTTCCGAGCTGCCAGTTTCTTCTCTTTGGCTGCCCTCTCAGCCTCCCATTTCTTGCGGAATGTTTCCTGCATCTTATCTACATCAGTAACAAACACAGTTATTAAAAATTATTGTGCAAGTTGACAATGAGAAACAAGGGGAAGAAATTATCGGGTTGAGAGCCCGAGCCAGCCACCTCATCGATTACCCTGTCTGTTGGGTCTTAAGCACGGGCACTCAACCCGTAGGCAACTAAATTCTCCTGGGAGATAAGGGTGGAGGAGGAGTATTTTTTAACCTCCGCCAAGTCTTGGCTTCGGGTGTAAAATTTCTCAAGTTTATAAGCCTGGGGAAGGGTAGGTTGAGTAGGGAGGGAAGGAAGGAACTCAGTTAGACAAGGCAGAGGGGTCGGGAGTTGAATATAGAAATATCGTCCTTTCCATCCCTTCTGGGAAGAAGGGATGTCATCAAGGAACATGGCATTCAATCTGGCAGATAGGGAGAAGGCATTATTTCCCAGTCTACAAACAAAAAAATAGTGAAGGAAGATGGGGTTGATGACATGATTGTGCATTTTAAAAAGAACATAGGTCGAGGTCATTATGCGGAAGGAGTTAGGGTGAAGTTGGTTAATAGGCACGCCAAAAAACTTGGCGACCTCGATGTAAAAAAAAAGGAATGGGGAACCGAAGACCATTTATAACTTGGTCCCGGAAGAAGGTGGTGTAGCTGGGAGGAGGCTGATTGGCCTTATCGGAAGGACCGAGAATCAAAATGGAACGAGCCCATAACTCGGAGTTCCTCATCTGACCCCGAGCGCAAAGTGCTACTCATTGAGGAGAACCAAGGAACCCCCGGGGTCTCAGCAGTAGGAGGGTCAGAAGCCCGGGCTTTGACCTTACCCTTGCTCTTTTTTAGAGCTCGAGAGGGTCGGATGAAGAAGGTTTTGAAAAGGAGGGTTTAGTTTGATGAGTTTTTGGTTTTTTAGAAGTGTGGGTAAGATGACGACGAGGAGGAGAAGGGGGTGAGTCGGAGCGCAGCGCGGTTGACTCGTCACTAGGCGAGCCTCGCGCATTGGCCCCTGAGGTGGAGGTGGTGGAATTAGACATGATTTAAGGAATAAGAGAAGGAAACTTACGAGTTTTGTGGAGGAGGGTGATGGCTATGCGAGCGGATGGTGCGAGCAGAGAGTGTGCGGTGGTGGAAGATTGCCGAAGTTGAGGAGTTTGCAGGATGGAGAGTTGAGAGGAAATTTACAAGAGTTTGGCCAAGATTTTGAATTTGCAAAGTAATTTGAAAAAACTGGTGAGTTACTATATATAAGGGGTGGGAGTTAATCTCCACCGTTGATCTAAAAAAATTGGACGGCTAGAATGCATTTTTGAAATTGTGCAGGCATATGAAAGGACGTGCACGAATATCGAAACATGTCAGAATTATCGGATTCTCGGAATACGGAACGTTTCCGACCGTTGGAATACTAGGGCAAACGTCATTATGATACTATATTTATTGCTCGAGAATACTAAACGGCATATTATTCAAAGTCCGGAAGACATAAGGTCCCGACATATTATTGAAAGCCCGGGAGACATGAGGCCCCAGCACATTTTAAAGTTGAAAGTCCGGGAGACATGAGGCCCCGACATCTTATTTAAAGCCCGGGAGATATGAGGCCCCGACACCTCATCCCATCGCTGGGATATTTGAAGCCCCTGATACTCCTATAATTATAATTATTTTTCTATTTGAAGTCCAAATATGACTGATCGGGACAACGAGTAAGACTCTAGCCCGACTATTTTAGGGATGGGTGGTGATACCCCCATAAGGATCTGGGTCATTGACGACCTGGAGTATTAAGTGGATAGCCCAAATCAAGGTCAATATGCAGAGTACATTCCTCAGCAAGCGGGTAGGGAAATGCCCAGGATATTTTCTTCCAGGGCAATCAAGAGCCCGGGCTCTCATACAAACTCTCGGGTACCTTACCACCCGAGTTACCCTTGAAATTGCACCACACTCGAGTGTGATTGGTATGGGTTTTCTAATATGTCAGAGCAACTTGGATTTGGCATGTTATATAAGTTATCAGAAAGTATGGGCAGCCGACTTGCCATACTTAGCAGGTGGCACTGAAAACTAGGTAAGGTAATGATGAGATTTACTACTATAAATAGCAGGTATACTTCTCATTTACGGATTTCTGATTTTTAAACTCTCGAGCATACGCATATATTCTCACATATATTGCTTGTGTTCTTCATCTTCAACCTGCTGACTTTAGCATCGGAGTGGCTACGTCGGACACTCCTCTGACGCCCATTCACGAGTTCTTTTCTTGTTTGCAGGTGTTATTGAAGCCATTATTCTTACTCAAATCTCATAAACGCTAAATTATTTTGATTATCCGGTGGATTGCCCACGTACTCATCTCATACCCGATTCACCTGAATATCATCAGTGATGTATCTGATTTCTGATCTGCATCAGCAGTGGCCTGGACTTGAGCCGCGTATTTTAAATTCCAGAGGACGTCCTCGAACAAGGGAAGACTGGAGGATTCATGTGATATACATTTATTAGTGATACAAATGACAATCGATAACGACTCTTGCGAGCTAGTTGTTAACATCAATCTTGGCTGCTGAAGGATGCCTGGAATTTTATTTTATTGCAAATAAGATTATTTGCTATTTCTCAAGCTGATAGTGATAATTTGAATTTCATTTAGAAGATTGTGGCTACTTACCATTTCATTCACAAGAAATTCTTCTCCTTTTTCACTAACAACAGTACCCACAAGGGATTCAAGCATTATAAACCCAAAGCTGTAAACATCATCCTCTAACTTTGCCTCATGCCTGGGAACAAACCATTGCTTAAAAATAAAACTGAATTGGAAATGATGACTTTGTTTGAGAAAAACTAGAAACACTCTACTACAATTATGGAAAAGATGAACTAGTAAAAACACAGCATTTTTGCTGCGATTAGTGTTCATATATGGAAAAGCTATAAAAGGAACCTTTTTTTTTACCTCGGTTTGATTCCATAGCCCTTTTCCTACAACCAGAAACGTGAAACTGTTTAGATGCAGCTCATACCATATTATCAAAATACAGTCTAATTGTTAAAGAGGGCATACATACTTCAGCATTTTCCGTTTCATCTGCAATGATGGACATCCCGTAGTCACTCAGTTTTGCTATCCCGTGCTCGTCAAGCAGTACATTATTTGTCTTCAGCCGATTAATGAAGTGGGGGGAATAACCCCAGTATGCAAAAAATGTACAGTCTTGGCAACACCAATCAGCACCGCCAATCTGTCCGGCCATTTTTGTACCTTTTCAGGACTTGTTTCTGCGAAAGATCATGGTACAATTTAAGTTCTAAAGAGTTCAACACATGGTTTGCATCCTCCTTGTAGACATAGACAAAGGATTCCTTGATAATTTAAGACCCGGATTGATTCAGGTACCTGAAAGAAGAGAGCAAAAGTTCCCACTGGGAACAAATTCATACACAAGGAACAATCTATCTGTTGCTGAATAAATACAATGACCTAGAATGCCAACTAGGTGCGGGTGTGAAAGTTTTGAGAGCAAATCCAGCTGCAGTTTGAGGTTCCGAATTGAGTATTTTCTTTGTAAAGAAAAATATCGTACTGCAACGAGGGTTCCATTTCCTAACCTTCCCTTGTAAGCCTGAAGAAATAGAGGAGGAATGCTAAGAAATGTATATCCCAACAAAGTTGCAAGACATTGCTTTGCATAAGCTTAATCCGTTTTCTATAAACAGCAGAAATGATTGGGAATGTAATGTGGTTCTCTTAACAGTTTCCTCCCAGTGAAAATGATTTAGAGTTAACTACGCTGATTTATTCGTTAGTTCACTTCATCAAAACCTTTTACTTAATCATGTCCCTCAAGTCAAGATCAGATAACCTTTAACGCACATTTACTGCATTAGAAATCATTATAACGACATCTAACAGAAAAGGTAAATGCATCCATGATCATTAAGTAGGACATGAGAAATATTTTCAATGACACGTGCCTGTAAAAACCAAAGACGGACAAAGAAAAAATAAATTTACTGCTTGAACATAAGAGTTTCTTTACTTTACCACGAAAAGTGGCCTTGAAACCATGGTTCCAAGAAGACAAAAATGATGTCACACCAGTACTTCCTCGCCGTTTCTCTATATCATATTCATTAAAGACTTTAATGCATACAAGGGCAGTGAGAGTCCATGGCAATGTTGTGAGGTACCTTTCCAATGGAGCCCTCGCCCAATAAAACTGCTTGATGAAAACCATTTGTGGCTTCTTCCAATTCTTCAATAGAAAACACCGTATAAGATGGAGCATTTTGTGTCCCCATTTTTGCTGCTAGAGAAATGATCCCTGAAGTGCAGAAAAAGGTCAAAGGTGACGGAACCCAAACAATCCACGATGAGCTTGCACTCACAAAATTGATAATAACAATATCAAAGGAATATTGTAGCTCAGGGAGACACCTCCAATACCTCAAGTAAATGTCCTTATATGCTAAATATCACTGAAGAATACAATACAATTCAAAACTTATTTTCTATTGAACTTACTGGCATTTACTAGAAGTTCATGGGAAATCCCTGATGGTGGATCATCTTGTACGACCTTAGCTGGGATATGTTGAACTATTGTCCCCTGTTTGTGCCGTTTTTTACAGAAAAAGAAAAGCCTAACTGCCAAAAGGGTCAGCACAATAAATACTATACCCCCGATTTACACCAACCAGCAGAGATATTTCCTTCACTGTGGTTTTTTTTTCTTTTATCCATTTCTTTACAGTATGCTGCAGGATGCTGGTTTCTGGAGTCAATGGAGAAGCAATTTCCACTAATTTTAACTAATATATTATCCGCAGTGCTTAAGCAACTAGAAAGCAGACCTACGAATCTATTGTCAGAAACATCAACCAGACTAAGTGCTTCGCAACACTTGAGATCCTCTTGAAGTGACCCACCAAGAATGTTTGATGACAAATTCAAGTAACTGATATTTGGCAAAGGGAACAATTCCGCAGGAGGGGTCCCGCTCAGAAAATTTTTTGACAGATCAAGATGCTGATGTTCATTCAGCGTACCAAATTGTTCGTGAATTAGACCCGAAAATGAGTTATTGCTCAGAAACACATTAGCCAGTCCTGCTGGCACAAAGGGCAGTTGAGAATCAAAATTGTTCTCTCTCAAATCCAGTAACTGTAAATTAGACAAGCCTGTCAAATCAGGCAACTTCCCGAAAAGCAAATTGTGAGATAAAACAAGTTCAGACAGTGTTGTAATTTTGGAAACTGAAGAAGGAAGAGGACCCTCTAGCTTGTTGTTCTTTAAGCTTAGTCTGGCGAGATTTTTCAAGGAATCCAACCATTCGGGGACTGTATCATTGAAAAAGTTCCCATCCAATGTTAATGTCCGAAGCTTCACCAATCGTGATATCCTGGGAGGAATGGAACCGAATATAAAATTTGAACTCAAATCCAAAACTTCAAGTGAATTTAAATTGTACAATTTATCCGGTAGGGGTCCCCAAATGCCTAATGACACTAAGTTAAACACCCTTAAGGTAAGCAACCTAGTCAATGATACCACAAAAAAATCTATAGAGAAACTCTGTGATAAGGTTTGATTCGGCATAGCAAATCCATTAAATTCACCGAACTTTGAAGGCTTATCTCCCATTATCCTGAGCTCAGTAACAGAGTCATTCTCGCACTTGATGCTCATCTGTGGAGGGGATGCAAATTTACACAAATCACCTTTAAAATTTCCCAAACATTTAAAAACAATGGGTAATCCATATGCTTCAGTAACTGGAGAAGAACTTGCATTTCATAGCTTCCCAACTGAATGGTGCTTGAAGCGAAAAATATCCACGAACAAAGCATCAGAACGAAAGTTCTTGAATAAACCATCTCCGAATTCCAACTGTAATCCGTCCAATTTCCAGAAAACTTTAACAAGATTTCAACTTCAACCAGCTAATAGGAAACATAAACATACCCACCCATCGATGCCTTCCCATAAACAGCTTAAATGGCAAGTTCTTGAATGAAAGTTTGATACTGGGATATTTGAAACCCCCGATGCTCTTACAATTTTGAAATAATTATTTTTCTACTAAAGTCCAAATATGACTGATCGGGACATCGAGTAAGACTCTAGCCCGATTATTTTAGGGATGAGTGGTGATACTCTCATAAGGATCCGGGTCATGGACGACTCGTGGTATTACATGGATATCCCAAATCAAAACTAATGTGCCGGCTACTCGCTTGATCACCCGAGCATTTATTTTCTTCCCGGGTAATCAAGGGCCCGGGTTCTCATGCAAGCTCCCGGAAACTTTCTACCCGGGCTACATCGAGAAGTACGCCACACTCGAGTGTATCGGTATGGGTTATCTTATCTGTCAGAACTGCAGGGATTTGGCGTGTTAGATAAGTCATCAGAAAGTATGGGCAACCGCCTTGCAATACTTAGCAGGTGGGCACTGAAAACAAGGTAATGATGAGATATCCTCCTATAAATAGTAGGTATCACTTTCATTTACGGATTCTGGAATTTTTTATCTCCGGGCATTTACGTATATCATCACATATATTGTCATTTTCTTTCTTCCTCACCGGCTGACTTTAGCATCGGAGTGGCCACGCAGGACATCCCTCCGGCGCCCATTCACGAGTTCCTTTCATTGTTTGCAGGTCACGGTGGAAGCCATCTCTTTGCTCATTTTCCTAAACAACATTATCGATTCAATCCGGTGGATTGCACACATATCTCGTATCCGATTCACCGAGATATCATCATTGGCGCCGTCTGTGGGAATTTGAGTTTAAGACGTTGATATGGCTCCAACAAGAAGAACGAACCAGGACACTTCCTGGGCTCCCGGGGATGGTGCTCACACTTCGGGACAAGGTCGTGTTCCTCCCACAGGACCTAACCTTATCACTATGTACCCGGAGGAGTTGGCCAGGATTGTAGCTGAAGCGGTGGATAAGGTGGTACCTATTTGAGAATCTTCTCATCACGTTACCCCACCCGGAAGGGAGCAGGAACAGGATCAGGAAGGGAGGGAGGAGGAGAAAGTAAGAGGAGAAGATGGGGAGTCTAGTGCCGGGTCTAAATCCCCGACTGTGGTGGAAGAACTGATGGAGTTGCGGCAGAAGATGAAGGTCATGGAGGGGCAGTTGGAAGGTCATAATCTTGCTCGGGCTAGTTGTCAAAGGATGCACATTTGCTGAAATTATTGTCCGGGAACATCTTCCCGGGAACTTCAAATCTGCCAAAGTCAAAGATTATGATGGCAATGCGGACCCTGAGGAACACCTGGCCAGGTTCGAAAATATGGCCATGTTGCACTGTTACACTAATCAAATTAAGTGCAAGGTGTTCTTGACGACTTTGGTAGATTCTGCACAGAGGTGGTTTGAGGGGTTGGCCCCTCAGAGTATTCATTCTTTTAAGGACTTCCAGAAGGTTTTTTTACACCATTTCAGCAGCAGCAAGAAATACAAAAAGACAGCATTTAGTCTTTTTGAAGTCAAGCAAAGCCCGGAAGAGAGTTTGAGGGCTTACATTAGAAGGTTTAACAGAGTTGCTCTGGATGTTCCTACCTGTGCCACCGAGACAAAGACAACTGCCTTCACCCAGGGCTTGAGGGAGGGTGAGTTTTTTCGTTCATTAACCAAGAAGGTGCCCGGGGATTTTGAGAATTTGTTGTCCCGGGCAGAGAAGTATATCAGCATTGAGGAAGCCCAAAAGCAGAAGAGAGAGACTGTAAGAAGGGAAAGAGGTGACCGGGTGTCTAAACCAGAGGAGAAGGGACAGAGGAGGGGCAATCCGGGGCATTTCTCTCACAATGTGCCCTTAAGAATTACCCGGGATAGGGAGGTTCAGGAGTGCAGTAGAGATTTGGCTCCGGATCATCAGCTCACCCGGCCTGAGAAGAGGGGATTCTGTACTCTGCACAAGGTGTGTTACCACAATACCGAGGATTGCAAGACGTTGAAGGGAGATTTTGCCCCTCCCTTTGTCTCGGGGCATAACCAGGCAAACAGGAGGCCGAGATTGCCACCTTGGACATCTTGGCAGCCAGGACCCAATGCCCGAGGAGAATCAAGAAATTCCCCGAGAAGTGACCCTGGTAGGAGGAGAGAACAGGAGCCCGAGAGAAATAAAGCTTCACCCCCTGCTGCGGGGCTAATAAAGATGATATCGGGAGGCTCCAATGATGAAGATTCCAACTGGACCAGGAAATCAAGAAGTAGACGAGATTGTATGGAATTGAAAGGGGTGATGAGGAATGAGGCAGTGATTAGCTGTGGCCCGGAGGATTTGAAAGGTGTCAATTTGCCCCACAATGATGCCCTGGTCATCCAAGCCAGGGTAGCCAATTATGACATTATGAGAGTTTTTGTGGATTCGGGCAGTTCTGTTAATGTGATTTTTAAGGATGCCGTGGTGCAAATGGATTTGCAAGGTTTTCAGTTGGAAGATGTGGAGACTGCGCTTTTTGGCTTTGCTGGCCATGTGGTCTATCCGGAAGGGGAGATTGTCCTGCCTTTGACTTTAGGCTCCCGGGATCTTAAGAAAAAAGTGATGACCACTTTCACTGTGGTGGATTCCCCATCATCACATAACATCATTTTGGGAAGGCCTGTCATAAATGAGCTGAGGGCCGTAGCTTCCACTTACAACCAAAAGATCAAGTTTCCTGTGGGGAGCCGGGTGGGTGAAGTCCGGTGAGATCAGCCCTCTTCTCGGAAATGTTATGGAGGCAATCCGGGTAGACCAGAGTAAAGCCGGGAAGGAGGGGAAGAAGGCGAGACTTGATGAGGGAGGAGGGAGAATAGTAGAGGAGGGGGATGTGCATTTTGTAGCTGAGTAGGAGCTCCTGATAGTAGAGATCGGACCAGGCCAGCAGATCTGGGTGGCTCAAGACCTCAATGCATCCACCCAGGTCAGTTTGATTAATTGTTTAAAAACTAATATTCATTTTTTGCCTGGTCCTAGCAGGAATTGACAGGGATCTCACCCTTTATATCTGAGCATCATTTAAATATTCTCTCGGGATCTAACCTGGTGAAACAAAAGAAGAGGCACTTTGGTCCTGAGAAGGACAAAGTTATTGATGAACATGTGAGAGATCTGCTGAGAGACGGCCACATTCTGGAAATTAAATTTCCTACCTGGCCCTCGAATGTGGTGTTGGTGCCAAAGTTCATAGGGAAGTGGAGAATGTGTGTGGATTTTCGGGACCTTAACAAAGCTTGTCCCAAGGACCATTATCCCTTGCCCAGAATCGACCAGTTGGTGGACTCCACCTTGGGATATAAACTGCTGAGTTTCATGGAAGCTTACCAGGGATACCATCAAATCCCCCTGGCCAAGGATGATCAAGATAAGGCCAGCTTCATCACCTCGGGAGGCACTTTCTGTTACGTTGTCATGCCTTTCGAGTTGAAGAATGCCGGGGCCACATATCAGCGTCTTATGAACAGAGTCTTTGAGAAGCAATTGGGCAGGAATGTTGATGTGTACGTGGATGATATTCTGGGCAAATCTAAGGAGGTTGCTGACTTTATCTTTGATTTGAAGGAAACTTTTGCTACTCTGATACATTATGGAATCAAGTTCAACCCGACCAAGTGCATCTTTGGCATGAAGAGTGGCAAGTTTTAAGGCTTTATAGTGACCGGGGAATTGAGTTAAATCAGGAGAAGGTCAAATCCGTATTTTGCATGTCATTTCCCCGATCTGTCAGAGAAGTACAGAAGCTGACTGGGAGGATTGCTTCTCTTTCTCGGTTTATATCCCGGTCAGCACACAGAAGTTACCCTTTTTTCCAGGTCCTAAGGAAGGCCCAACAGTTTGGATTGGATGAGAAGTGTGAGCAAGCCTTCCGGGATTTGAAGAGTCATCTTGCAGAGCTGCCTGTCCTTGTAAAGCCAGAGCCCGGGAAAAAATTGTTTGTTTACTTATCTACTACAGATTATGCTGTCAGCTCAGTACCGATAAAGGGAAAAAGCTCTAATCGGAAACCTGTCTATTATGTCAGTCATGCTTTAAGAGGCCCTGAGCTCCGGTATAGTGAAGTAGAGAAGATTGCTTTAGCTTTGGTTATGACCACCCGGAAGTTGCGACCATATTTCCTTTCACACCAAATCATTGTTCTTACTAATAGTCCTCTCGGGACGATTATGACTCATGCGGAAGTATCCGGGTGGATGATCAAGTAGGCAGTGGAGTTAGGCGAATATGATATTGGGTATAAGCCCCGGGTTGCTATCAAAGCACAGGCCTTATCAGGTTTTTTATCTGAAATGGCTCATCCCGATGATGAAGAAGTGTGGAGAGTTTTTGTGGATGGGGCGTCTAGCCTTGCTGGATGTGGAGTAGGGGTAGTGATAATATCTCTCCTAGGAGAGATGATTAAGATGGCATTAAGAATTGACTCCCGGGTAACCAATAATGAGGTAGAATATGAAGCTGTTCTTGCCGGCATCCGAGCTGCCCGGGAAGTTGGAGCTTCCCGGATTATTTTGTACTCTGATTCACAACTGATCACTCAGCAAATAAAGGGTGTTTATGAAGCTAAGGATGACATGATGCTTAAATATTTACAGTTTATTAAAGCCCAGTCAGAAATTTTTGTGGATTGGAGTATTGAAAAAATACCCCAGGAAGAGAATGAGGAAGCAGATGCTTTGGAAAAGATGGCTGCTTTTTTATCAGAAGTCATCACCCGGGAAGTACTGCATGTTTCCCGGCTAGTCCTATCCACGGAAGAAGAAAGCATCGCCGGCACTTGGGGATTCCTAGATGACACCTCTGATCAAATTCATTGTGAGCAATGAGTTGCCTGAAGACAAAGCCCGAGCCCAAAAGATAAAGATACAAGCTCCCAGGTTTGTTCTCTTAAATAATATCTTGTACAAGAGATCATTTCAGAGACCTTTATTAAAGTGTTTATCTGCGAGGGAGGTGGATTATGTCCTCCGTGAGATTCATGAAGGATGCTGTGGTGAGCATCTTGGAGGAATATCCTTGGCCCGGAAGATAATGCTTGCTGGATTCTGGTGGCCAACTATTAGCCAGGACTCTGCCCAAGTGGTCCGGGCTTGTGAGGGTTGTCAACATCATTAAAATTTTCAGCAAGCCCGGCCACTCCCATGAAGCCTATCTGGGCATCTTGTCCATTTGACCAGTGGGGTATGGACATTGTCGGCCCTTTTCCTATTGCTCGGGCTCAAAAGAAATTTTTATTAGAAGCTGTGGACTATTTTTCTAAGTAGGTAGAAGCTGAGCCCTTGGCCAAAGTCACTGAGCAGGAAGTCTTAAAGTTTTTGTGGAAGAACATAGTATGCCGATTTGGAGTCCCTGGGAGAATAATTTCAGACAACGGGAGATAGTTTCAGGGAAGAAAGATTACATCTTGGTGCCAGGAGATGAAGATCACTCAGTCTTTCACTTCTGTTGCCTATCCTCAAGCTAATGGCCAGACATAAATTGTAAATAGAATTATTGTGCAGGCTTTGAAAACTAGGCTGCAGGGCAAAAGAAAAGACTGGGTGGAAGAGCTTCCCAGTATTCTCTGGGCATATAGGACTACTCCCCGGGCACCTACTCGGGAAACTCCTTTCAATGTGGTGTATGGTTCTGAAGCAGTTCTTCTGGTTGAAATCGGACAATCTTCTTCCCGGGTAGAATCTTACCCGGACAATAATGATCAAAGCCGGGCAATGGAATTGGACCTTGTAGAAGAGAAGAGAGTTCAAGCATTCATTCGAATGGAAGCATATCGAGGCCGGGTTATGAAATTGTATAATAAGAAAGTCCAAATCCGAGACTTCCAAGTAGGAGACTTGGTGATGAAGAAAGTTAATCCAACGTGAGATGTGGGAAAGTTGGAAGCTCGGTGTGAAGGACCTTACAAAATAACCCGGAGAGTTAACTCGGGAGCTTTTTATCTTGAAGATGCTCATGGACATTCTCTCAAAAGACCCTGGAATGTATTTAATTTAACGAAGTATTTTGCTTAAAAGATGTAATTATTTGTTCGAAGATATAATGAAAGATCTGTTCTTGTCAGAAAATGTGTGAGTAAGAATTCTATATCTAAACCCGGGAGGTACAAAGCCCCGGTCAATTAATTAGCCGAGGGCACAATACCCTGGCTCGTGGCACCACACCTCGACCATTCCCAAGTCCCGGGACATGCTCCTTGGACCAAGGCTCCGCACCTTGGTTATTGGTAAGCCCAGGGATCTACACCCTGGCTCGGAGCACCACATCTCGACCATTCCCAAGTCTCGGGACATGCTCCCCGGCCCAAGGCTCCGCACCTTGGTTATTGATAAGCCCAGGGATCTACACCCTGGCTCGGGGCTCCGCACCTCGACCATTCCCAAGTCCCGGGACAAGCTCCCCGGCCCAAAGCTCCGCACCTTGGTTATTGATAAGCCCAGGGATCTACACCCTGTCTCGGGGCACCACACCTCGACCATTCCCAAGTCCCAGGACATGCTCCCCGGCCCAAGGCTCCACACCTTTGTTATTGATAAACCCAGGGATCTACATCCTGGCTCGGGGCACCACACCTCGACCATTCCCAAGTCCCAGGACATGCTTTCCGACCCAAGGCTCCGCACCTTGGTTATTGATAAGCCCAGGGATCTACATCCTAGCTCGGGGAACCACACCTCGACCATTCCCAAGTCCCGAGACATGCTCCCCGGCCCAAGGCTCCGCATCTTGGTTATTGATAAGCCCAGGGATCTACACCCTGGCTCAAGACACCACACCTCAACCATTCCCATGTCCCGAGATATCTTCCTCGGCCCAAGGCTCCGCACCTTGGTTATTGATAAGCCCAGGGATCACACTCCGCCTCGGGGCATCACACCTCGACCATTCTCCGAGACATGCTCCTCGACCCAAGATTCCGCACTCTGGTTATGCATACAACCCAGGGCTGCATACCCTGGCTAAGGGGTTCTACATCTCAATCATTTACTAAGAACGGGGTATTTTATGCATTGCAATGATCAAAATCCAGACTATTGATTTGAAGTTACCGGTTAGTTTTCAACACTTAGAAAATTTTTAGATTAGTCGTGAACAGTTCTAATATTTCAAAACAGCGGTATTCAGGATTTATCAAGGCATTATTAAAAGAACACAAAAGGAAAATAGTAAAATTTCATTAAAAAGCCCGGAGGCTGGAAGATTACAAGGAAAGGAAATAAATACATTCCTATTCTACATCTATTGGACTAGACTGCTCCCCGGCCTCCTCCTATGGAGCCTTCTCTGTCTCCTTAGTGGCTACATCGTCCTTGGGAAGGAAATCTATGGCCTTATCTATATCCAGGAAGCCTTCTTTATCTGTAGGAAGGAGTCCCTCTTCCTCGAATTGCTCCCGGCACTTTTCAAAGCCGACTTTTAAGTAATTATAAGATTTGTCTTCAACAGCCGCCTGAAACTCGGAAGACTTAAGGAAAGAGGTTCGCCACTCCTCTTGAGAAAATTGCAGGGCCTCCAGGTTATCCTGTGCAGCAGCAGCGACGTGCTGCTGCTGGCTGGCTTCATCTTCAAGGAGACGTATCCTTGACTCCAAGAAAGCAACCCGTTTCTGCAGGTTTTCTTCTCGGCACAAGGCGTCGTCCCGAGCAGTTTCAGCAGAGGACCATTGCTGATTGGCCGCTTCCAGGGAGGCCAGGATCCCTGTTATTTCTTCTTCGTGGATCCTTTTGACCCGAGCCAACTCCTCCTGTATTTGACCATAGAGGTCGTGATTGGCCCGGGCCTTGCCAGCCTCTTTCTTGGCCGCTAAGGACACGTCCCAAAATGCCGAGATCAGCATTTGAACGTCCTATCCGAGAATGAACAAAAGGGTTTAGTAAGAATTTTGAATTAAAGAAGAGGAAAGGAAGGAGATAGAGTATACTTACAGAGAGAATGCGGTTGGAGCCTTCGAAAAATTTCGGATTGGGGCCGGAACTCTTCAAATAAGCTTCCTCGTCTGGAAGAAGCATGCTCTAGAGAAGACGTACCCCAGTATGGGAAGGCCTCTCAAGAAAAATATTAGCCCGGGGGGCGGTTGCCGAGAAATTTGGGAGGAGGAGGGAGCTTGCTCAGTCACAGGAGGGCGCAGCCCAAAAGCTTGAGATGCCGGGACCTCCCCTTAAGGGGTAGCCATCGCCCTCCTCTTGCATTGCTGAAGAGAGATGTGGTCTGCATCATCTTCAGAGGACTGAGCCGGGACAATAATTTGGGAAATTGGCCCCGCTCCGCTTCGTTCGGCCTCTTGAGTAGTGGTCGGGATCTCAGTCCCAGTGGCCCCCGGGCCACAGTCTTTTTAGCAGCTGCCTTCTTTGAAGTTTTCTTCTTATCAACAGTTTGTTTCTTCTTCGCATCCGCAGCCTTCTCAGCTGCCCGTTTTTGTGCAAAATCAGCCTGCATCTCGTTCTCACCTGTGCAAAATCAGCCTGCATCTCGTTCTCACCTACAAGACATGGTTATAGTTAATACTGAAATTAAACAAGAAAGTAAGAATGAGTACAAGCAAAGGAATTTACCCGGTTGAGCACTCGAGCCGGCCACTTCAACGATCAGGCTTTCCATAGGGTCCTCAACCCGGGTACTCAACCCGTATATAAAAAAAATTTCTTCCTCAAGGAAGACAGAGGAGGAAAAGTTCCTCTCCCCAACCAGGTCATGGCTCCGGGTGTAGGGCTCTTCAAGTTTATATCCATTGGGGAGTTCGGGTTGGGCAGGGAGATTGGGTAAGAATCCGGTTAGGCGGGGAGATTTGGAAGGAAGAGTTATGAAGAAAAATCTACCGTTCCATACTTTCAGAGAGGAAGGGATATCGTCGAGGAATCGGCTTTTCAGCCGGGCAGAAAGGGAAAAAGCATTGTCACCGAAGCGACAAAAGAAAAAATAGAAAAGGATAAGAGGGCCCTCCCCTCTCGGTTTCCCTTCTTTTGACAGCATCATGTTTTTCGAATTGTGTGGTTTGATGTGGATCTTGGTTGGCCTATGGCCCTTAGCCACGGTTCATACCATGCCCCTATATGTCTAGATCGTGCCATGGTCAATCAAATGGCCACTGGAACGACGCAAGACATCGATCTAAGCAAAACACTACACACGCATGCACGTTGGTTCTCGGTTGGAGTTTCGGTTAAGTTATGGTGTGACGCGGATTGTGGCTGGCCTAGGGCCCTTAGCCATGGTTCAAATCACTCCTTGGGATGTTGATAAGAGTCTCTGGTCGGTGGTTCACGCCCCAATGGCTGGTTGTCTTGAAAACAACACAAGTTACACGATTGTACAGTTGCTGGAAAATTACAGCAACTTGCTGTGTCGGTTCGGTGGCTCGTTCGAGTTCTTGGTTGGCTTTTAGCCCATGGCCTTGGACTGGACAGTGCCTCATTGAGTTAGGAAGGTCATGTTTTTGACCGTTTGTCATTTGGATCATTTTTGAGGTCGTACAAGAATTTACGGTGCGATGTGCCAAATTGACTCTCGAAAGAGCGTTTCGTGTTTTGGTCATCATGACGTCGGCCCTATTACACTAGGCCCCGCTACATTATTGAAAGTTCGGGAGACATGAGGCTTCGGCACATTATTGAAAGATCGGGAGACATGAGGCCCCAGCACATTATTGAAGTTGAAAGTCCGGGAGACATGAGGCCCCAGCGTCTTATTCAAAGTCCGGGAGACATGAGGCCCCAACGTCTTATTCAAAGCCCGGGAGACATGAGGCCCTGGCACCTCATCCCATCTCTGGGATATTTGAAGCCCCCGATGCTCTTACAATTTTGAAATAATTATTTTTCTACTAAAGTCCAAATATGACTGATCGGGACATCGAGTAAGACTCTAGCCCGATTATTTTAGGGATGAGTGGTGATACTCTCATAAGGATCCGGGTCATGGACGACTCGTGGTATTACATGGATATCCCAAATCAAAACTAATGTGCCGGCTACTCGCTTGATCACCCGAGCATTTATTTTCTTCCCGGGTAATCAAGGGCCCGGGTTCTCATGCAAGCTCCCGGAAACTTTCTACCCGGGCTACATCGAGAAGTACGCCACACTTGAGTGTATTGGTATGGGTTATCTTATCTGTCAGAACTGCAGGGATTTGGCGTGTTAGATAAGTCATCAGAAAGTATGGGCAACCGCCTTGCAATACTTAGCAGGTGGGCACTGAAAACAAGGTAATGATGAGATATCCTCCTATAAATAGTAGGTATCACTTTCATTTACGGATTCTGGAATTTTTTATCTCCGGGCATTTACATATATCATCACATATATTGTCATTTTCTTTCTTCCTCACCGGCTGACTTTAGCATCGGAGTGGCCACGCAGGACATCCCTCCGGCGCCCATTCACGAGTTCCTTTCATTGTTTGCAGGTCACGGTGGAAGCCATCTCTTTGCTCATTTTCCTAAACAACATTATCGATTCAATCCGGTGGATTGCCCACATATCTCGTACCCGATTCACCCGAATATCATCAACGGTATAACAAGAACCGAAGGAAAAATGCACATGGAAATTTCAATGCAATACACATACGGAGGAAAATCACTAAAGACTAATGATAAGCTTGTCAATAAACGACATAACAAGCGGAAACAAACAATCTAAACCAACCCGTCAGTAAAATGTAATTTTTTTCCATTATTATCAACATAAGCTGAGAAAAAGAAATGGACGGCAATAGTAAACGTAACATTCTTAGATGAATCGCTGCGAACGCGAGAAGAAAAAGGAAAAAAAAAGATGTTGGAAGAATTAGGAAATAAAGAAGGGTACAATTATGGAGGCAGTTGAAAAGATCATCAACATTTACTGCTTCGTGCATTCAAGAAGTCGAAGCTATAGAAAGTGGCATGTTTTTGGCTCTGTACGTATTGTATGAGGAGGGCATTAATGGGTCTGCTTATTTCGCACAACACAACAAAACATTGTGCAAAACTTAAAGTGTCTAGTCGGAGAAAATCAACCCACACATTAAAAGCTGCTAACTATTTGAACTTTGGCCCACGTGAAGGAGCTGGCAATAGAGGCAAGAGTGGCATCGGAATTAAACACGGGATGCGAGAAAATTGAAGCTAACACATAATATAATATAGTTCCCACTATAAATGTGACGAACCGTATTTTGAACTACTTGAAATTTGCGAAAAAATAAAATTTTTCATAAATACCAATGAGCTTTCAAACTGTGATCATAAACGAACTGTCCAACCGAAAATATTTGCAAAAGAGTGAACATGACTAAAGTTACTAAGGAAAAATTCTTGTATAAACATTGTAACCAAAACGTGAAATCAGAGTATTTTGAACATTTCATAAGAACTTAAAATATGGCGGTCCTCGGGTTTAGCCTCCCGCTCAGTCCAAGCCAGCTCACTGGTCCTCACCTCTCTTCTCCTCAAATTCATCCTCACCTGCATCAATCAAATCTAGTGAGTCTAAAGACTCAACAAGTATAAACTGGAAGTAACGAGTACTACGTAATAAGATCACATGCAGATTTAAAATAAAACGTACATACTGGAACTTGAACTTGCATAAATAAGATTGAGCATACGTACATACATACATAGACGTGCCATAAACGTAAAACTTTTCTAAAACATGCTTGCAACGTACATAATTGAACATACATGAACTTCATCATTTTGCGTAGAGGCATGTTTCAAAGCAAGTGACTCATACATAAATATGCCTGATCAGACTAAACCAGAGTACTGGGCTGACAGGGAAGATTCACTGCCACATACATGAGAACCCCATTCATAACTTAACGGGTGGATTGGTCCATGGTCATACTTTACTGCTTTCCAATCCCGATCTAAACCCGTTTATAATTTAACGGGGTGGATTGGTCCCTGGTCATACTTTACCGCTTTCCAATCCAATACATAATTTGGTCACAGGACATTTAGCATACCTCAAAAACTTAAAAGTATTTTCTTTGCACGTCGACCATACTTACTTGGCGTTGAGGGATTCATTGGATCTCGCTTGGGGCCACTGCTGCACAAACTAACATGAATTTCAACACTTAACTTGCAAAACTTAGACGTAGGTATTCGTGCTCACCACCGAATCAAATAAATAACTTATGACATTCTGGATTACTCGAGACTTGACCTCGTTTAATTATCGTACTAAACCATGACATAAAACCCCAAAACAATCACTAAAACTTTTTCCCAAAAATGGAGTACACGGACCCCGTGCACCCCTCCGGGTCCGGGTCCGGGTTCGTGTAGGTACTGTATCTTCACTCTATTGAAATAACTTAGGCACGAACCCCTTGTAAAGTTCCGTCTACATGTCCGTGTACCCAATGTATTTTGACATCTAGGAAGAAACAAAGGCACGGACCCCGTGCCAAGGTCCGTGTACCCGCGGGAGGGTCAAACCAACGAAAATTTCTGTGCTTGTGACTTAATCCCCCTAGCTCGATCATCCCGACCATGAATCGACATCTCAAGACCCATCCTAGGAAACTATAACACTGACTCAAGCCTATAAAATTGCCCCAAAACAACCACGTATCACAAGTAACACAATAAACCCGCGAACACGACTTTTGACAACAAAATGATATTTACGACTACTCATTCTCCCAAGAGCATAACGACACAAAACGAAACGTCATTAATTATACCAACATCATTAAAAATATACCTATACGCAGCATCGATCACCCGTCGATCCCCAACGAAGCCTGCAACAATAAAACTTTAAGAACACGTCAATAGCATATATTTTCAGAAAACACAGTTTGAGCAGTCCCATGAAAACGATCATAACTCACTCATTTCTTATTTAAATATTTCTAATTTACTGTCAAATCGAAGGTATCAAAAAGTTCTACGTTTTGTATGTAGAAAGTTTTTCCAGAGAAGCGACCAAAAAATCGCAGTATTTAAAAGAACAGTAAATTTCGAGTTTTAGATCTAAAAACGTTACCAAAAATCAACCTAACAAGTTTCTGCTCAAAATTTGCACACTAAACATAGATTTTACGCATAATAAACAACACAACGCATAACATGATGAAATCGACGCAGGAAAAAAAAAGAATATACATGCTTTTTGATATTTAAAACTCACGATACGGCGATACCGAAGTGGAAACAGTGCGAGGCTTGATCCGGTACGAACGTGGCACTATTTTTATTGAAGAACAATCAACGAAAACTCGTTGGAAATATTCAGAGAGGGCGGCTTCACTCTTGCTCTAAGAACCCTAATATTTTCTCTCAAAATCTGAAAGAGAGTGTAAGGAATTGTGTGTGTGTGTGTGTGTGTGTAACGTGTAAGTGTGTGTGTGTAGGTGTGTGTGTGCATGAGTTTTAGGTTTAATTAGGGAATTAAATGGCTTAATTACACCATTAACAATATTAATTAAAATGCTAATTAAAATGTTAATTCTCACTACTAAGCCAAGTCCCCAAAATTAAAATAAAATGCACACTTGCTAAACTTGAAAAGTTTTAAAATCCTAAAATCATTAAATTAATAAATTAGGCTTCTAAAATGCTAAAACTAAGTAAATCATTTAAAATGCCTCATTCTCAACTTATAATAAAATACCGCATTTTAAAATTTCCAAAATCGTCGCCGGTCTCTTTTCCTCGATCCCGCATCGACTAATCGCCTGAAACATGAAACTCAAGAAAATATTTAACGTGCATCACATAAACATAAATAATTAAAATAATGCGATTTAAATAGATCATGCATCGCTATAAATCATTTTAAACTTATATAAATAATTTAACAATTAAATAAATGCATGTGTTTTACGTGTACTCAATTTTAGGCTCTACCGTTCCTCCCCCACTTATATAAATTTCGTGCTCGAAATTAAGTCTTACGAAACAACTCCGGGTAGCGATTTCTCATATCTGCTTCGGTCTCCCAAGTGGCCTCCTCTACTGATTGATTTAGCCACCTAACTTTGACCAACTTGGTCACCTTGTTCCGAAGTCTCCGTTTGTAGAACCCGAAAATCAGATTACGTAGAAGCCATGCATAATTGCTACTATTTAAATAAAAAATGAATTTTTATAAATATATGAAGTGTTTGATTTATTTTAATAATTTTAAGTCATGATCATTTATTTTAAAACTAGATGTTTAGATTTATCTTTCCAGGATAAATACACGAGGCCGGACCGGAGTTTGGAGATTAGAGATAAGATTAATAATAAGAAAGACATTCCTAAATTTAAGTTAATTCAAAGAATAACTTAATTTAAAGAAAAAAATAATGTCCTTGGGATTTAATAAATTAATTAGAGTTAAGTTGGTAAATAAGTTCTTTTGGTTAATATTTAATTAAAGCTTAAATAAAAAAAATATGCAAATAAATGGAGGATGATTTAAGCTAGGTATAAAATAGTCAAGAAATTTAAACATAATATTTAAATACATAAATTTTAAGTCAAGCATGCCATGCAACGTTCTATTCTAAATTAAATTGTAATTCATTAAAAATATATATAATAAGTGTATTAAACCTTAAGAATTTAAAATGCAAGATTTAAAACACTATTATACCATGCAAGAAGTATTAATAATATTGGTCAAGACAATTCAAAAAATTGTAGTTGACCTCATTCAAAGTTAACACTAAATGGTTTTATGGTGCATTCACTTTCTACCTTTAAGCTCCATAGTTATGGGTAATTCAAACACCATAATTAACCTTAATTCTTCCTCAACAAGTTACAAGAAAACTCACGTGTAATACAACAAAAACAAATGCAAGAATCCATCGGCAACAAGGAAGGAGGAGAATTTCAAACTATTCAACTTCTTGCAATTGTAACTCCCCACCTAAATGCATATTATGACCCCTTAACACCTCCTATATCATTCAACTTCATCCCTAACATCATCTACACTAATATGCTCGAAATTATCAGAAGAAACACAGCTGAAAATCGTGCATAGCAGCAGAAATAAAATAGGAAACAAAGCAAACACAACTCCTGTTAGAGTAGGTGCCCATCGAGCCAAGTGTTGGCCGAGTGTTCACAATGAAACTCTATGTATAAGCAATCTTTATTTTAATAATATTTGAAATTATTGTTTTGGCAAATCTTTATCTGAATATCCATGCTAGTTGCATAGATAAAGCCATTGAATATACATATAGTAGAAAGAATATGAGATGCTCATATGATGAGTATCATGAAACTCATATTTGGAATACTGTATATTCTAAACAGTTCCTAGTCGATTCAGCCGCCGCTAAGAAGGATATAGGCCGCTAGAGTTCGAGTCTAGTATCTGCGATGTGAGTACTATGTTTCATTGGTAGGGGACATTGTGATGTCCGAGCATGCAGATAGGTGCTCTTGGTAGAGTGCACTGAACAACCCTCCATAAAGGACTTTCCAAGTGGTTCTCATTTATCGAGTGGAAAAGTCCTGGTTTATGGTTGTACACCATTAGTCCTTATGACCCGGGACAACATTGAGACTCTATGTGCTAGAATTACACTTTGACTTGTTTACCGACTCCCATGGGGTCATCAGGTGGCAAGGTTGGGTGTTCTGTCGAAACATATAGGAGTCGATGCATTGTAGTCGGGGATTCACCGCTTACCTTCGGGTATGGATATCCTATGTGTTATCATGTGTATGTAGGTTGAAATATCTGATCAGAGTATGGTGGTAATTATGAAAGGGGTTTCATAGATTACACCATCGATGCAACTACGACATGACACATAGTATCGATTCATTGACAACTCTCGATAAACCAATGGTTGTTGAATCGGTCGGGATATATGAGTTGAAGGGACCGTACTTTACGCTAACCATAATTGAATGGTTCTCTCAGGCACTATCATTTGATACCTAGGGAATCATGTAAGCGATGCTGCTAGGCGTTTAACATGATTGGTTGGGTACTATCAGACTTGAGTTCTGACGTTCTTATTATCAAGGAGTTTATAAGTAAGAATGGAGCAATTGGGGTATGCTCATATAAGGACATGTTTAGTCCGAATCACATGGAGACGTGAACCCACGGCTAGTTGTATCAATGAACCATTGAGGGCCACACAAGTACTAGCTTTCTAGATCCCGTTGAGAAGTAAAAATAGTTCAATGTGTTGAACGGCTTATAAATGAGTTTATAAGCGTTGAGAAAAATAGAAGTATGACTTCTATGAGAAATGTAATTTTTAATTTATGAATGTGTTCCTAAATTAAAAATCGGCCAAGTGAATAATGTATTTGAAAATTGTGATTTTCATAAATATTATTATGGACTAAATTAAATTAATTCAAGTGTTGAATTAATTAAACACTAGTGGGCCTAGTAGAGTCCAAATAATTAAATTAATTCAAGTGTTGAATTAATTAAATAACATTGGGCCTTGTAGAGCCCAATTGAAAATAATTATTTAACTAGTGGGCTTGAGTAAAATCAAGTAAAGTCTAATTGGGCTCAAATATGTTTGAGACAATTTAAATAGTCCATGGGCCTTGTAATAGCTATAAGCCCAAGTCACATTGCATGCTTGGGAGGTGAAGAGTTGGAGAATACTTTTGATTAAAATAAGGTTTGGCATGCAACTTTTACTTTCAACTTTTTGCACTACCAAGACAACTCTTCCCTCCCTCATTTTTGATCACCTTGGCCGAAATTTTGAGGGATTTTCTCTCCAAGTTTTTCCTCTTCTTTTCTTCTTCAAGTGTTGAGGAAAGAAAATTCTTCTCTTTGAAAAATCCTCTTAGTTTTCTAGTGCAAATTAAGAGGGGATTTACCTAGTTGGTGGTGGGCCTAATTTTGGAGGTTGGAAGCTTGAAGATTTGTCATCCATTCAAGAGCCAAGTTGTTTACAACTTGGTTGGTGCCATCATCAATCTCTTGAGATTGATAGGTAACGATTTTCTCAACACCCTATGTATGATATTTGGTGTTTTATTGTATTTGCTACACATAATATGAGGTGGCCGAAATATCTTGATGAAAATCAAAATTTTTAACTTCCGTTGCGCTTCCGGTCATTGTAACCGATACCCTTTCAAGTGTTATCCGAGCTATGGTTACGATTTTGTGTAGCAATTACAAGATATTATATTGAGATTGATTTCTAACCGCATGAGACTAATATTTTGCATCGAATCAAGGCCGGTTTCGGGGGAATTTTGGGCAGCTTGGGCCGCCCGAGGGGCTGCCCGAAACGGGCAGCTAGGGCAGCCCAAGGGGCTGCCCGAACAGCCCCATGTTTTAAATAAAAATTTTTTTTTTGGTAAGTTGGCCGGAATCCGGCGACGGCGATGACGACTAGGTTTCCAAAAGTGTTTTGGATAATCAAAGTGTCATGGGCCTTGATTTTGTTGGGCCATTAGATGGTTAACATATTTGTGAATTTTAAATGGGCCAAAATGTTTTTGGTGAAAAATGAGTTTTTGGGCCCTTAAGTTTAAAATTACAAAAGTTGCAAATATTTTCTCATGAAATAAATATTTTAAGTTGGACTTTAAATATTTATAGTAAATGGTGATTTACAAGAAATTCGGTTATAAATAAATTAATTTGAAAGTAGACAAATGTGTTTGTATACTTTGTTAATTTAGTTTATAATCGTGGCGGTTAGTGATTGGATCAAGATATATAATATTGGATCAATTAATTATTGTGATAATTAATTGATGGTGTATGATATGTGATATTATGCATGAAGGATGATCAAAAGCCCAAGCCCAATTTGCTAGGTGTATGCTAGGATATTTTGTATTGAATGATTGTAATAATTATCAATTTATAAAGTGGGCTTGGTTTATGGCCCGTTCCCACCCAATGAGATGTATCCCTATTTGCCATGGATATTTATTTGTAAATATTAGTATAGTGGATGATCAAGATTGGAAGATGGTGGCCATGATGATTATGAAGATCGAAAACATGTAAATATTGGAAGCTAATGTAATAGTTGCATTTGCATCCCTTGCATTACCCTAGGATTGGACCTAGGCCCTTGTTTAGCTCACACGGGCCATTAGTATTGGGGCGATTGATCATCCTTGTTTTGTTTACTGTTTATAATATATGCATGATATGTTATAAATAATGAGTATGTGCGTTATTATTATGATAATAACAAAGTTGCATGAATCCGGCAAACATACGATCAAACATGGCGAGCTTTTAAATAAAATTAATGATGAGACCTTTCAAAATTAAAAACCCTCATTTTGAATAAGATTCAAAATTAATATCAAGCCCGAAAAGGAGAATTATAAATTTGTTTATAATTTTCATGTCTTCCATCGACAATGGGTGCATGATGAACGCTACCCGTACTCGGGGCTCGGCTCATATTATTGGGGGGGCCCTGGGTGCCGGAAAGCTGTGACATCCATTGACATGGTGATGTGAACTACGTGAAACTCCCATGATTTCGGCTCATATTATTGCGGAACTCATGGCGACCGTCCATCAAGGTTCAACATCGATGGGTAAGGCTTGACACGTGAAGATGAACGACGTCATATTATTGGGTCCTAATCAAACGTGAGACAAAAGTTTACGTAGAGGGTTGCATTGCGATGCAATTGGAAACTACCTTTTAGGAATTGTGATTGGCTGATATTATTCGGGATCATAATTCGCTATTTGGACCTTACGTACCTACTGAGGAAAGGAGTTTCCCGTTTTCACTAGAGGGTAGTGAAAGATGTCAAAACAGTGGGAGCAAATATTTATGAAGTAAAAGTCCAAACTTCATATCTTACTAAATATTTTAAATAGTCATCAACATTTATCTGTTTTTACTTTTCAGTACAAATTGACAATGTCTTCGATTCGCAATCCGATATCCGTAATAATCGACAAACACATATTAACTGGACCTAATTACCTCACTTGGCTAAGAAACCTAAAAATCGTCTTGAATTCGGAAAGGGTAGCATATACACTGACTGAGTCGCCCCCTGTTGAGGCTCCGTCTGACTGCACTCCTGAGGAATTGCAGGCTTACAAGAAATGGTGTGACCATGACTTGATAGCCAGGTGTTATATGCTGACTTCTATGAATGATGAGCTGCAGAGGCGTTTTGAGGATGCAAAGAGTGCTGCTGACATTCATTTGCATCTGAAGGAGCTCTTTGGTGAGCAAACACGGCCTCTTAGGCATGATACCGTCAAGGAGCTGATCACTTTGCGCATGCGAGATGGGGCCTCGGTCAATGAGCATGGCCTGAAGTTGATTGGGCTCGTGGACAAGCTCGTTGGCATGGATCTGATCTTGCCTTCGGAGTTGACCACCGACGTGTTGCTGTTATCATTGCCTAGCTCATTTGATCCTTTTGTGGTGAACTTCAACATGAACAAGATGGAGCCGACCCTTGAGGAGTTGGTGAATATGCATGTTACGTTTGAATCAACCATCAAGAAAGAGAAGTTGGTTCTTTATGTGGGTTCTTCATCTGGTACGAAGATTGATCCACATGGGAATGGAAAGAAGCGTTCTTTCCAACGTCCCAAGAAGAACGTGCCCTTGATGAGGCAATCTCCGAATCCCGTTGAGGCAGCCAGACCAGTTAAGGCTGACAAGACTGATGATGTATGTCATCCCTACAAGAAGCATGGACATTGGAGGCGTAACTGCAGGGAATATCTTGCCCAGAAGAGTTCTGAAAACGGTATGTTCTAAATTGAAGTAAACATTTCAATTAACTATATTTCTTGGGTATTAGATACCGGTTATGGTTCACATCTCTGTAATGATTTACAGGTGATGGGAAGAAGTAGGAAGCTTAAGGAAGGTGTGACCTTCTAGAGGATGGGCAATGGAGCAAGAGTTGCTGCCAAAGCTATTGGAGATGTTTACTTGCTTATGAACAATGATTTTAAGTTAATTTTAAGAGATGTTTTGTTTGTACCGGATTTGGTGAAAAACATTGTTTCCATTTCTATGTTGATAAAGATGGATATTCTTGTTTATTTAGCAAAGGTGTTTGCAACATTTACAAGAATGAATATTTGATTGGTACTAGAGAACTTGAAAACGATCTCTATAACTTAAAATTGAAAGATATTCCACTAAATGTCCATTTAAAGGCAGACACCATATGAGATATGGATGGGTAAGCCTCCCAAATATTCTTGTCTTAGAATATGGGGGTGCCCTGCTTATGTAAAGCAGGTAGTGGGAGATAAATTGGATAGTCGATCCATTTTATGTTACTTTGTGGGATATCCAAAGAATTCGGTTGGATACTACTTCTGTCATCCCCAAGAAACAAAGGTGTTTGTTTCTAGGAATGCAACCTTTTTGGAAAAGGAATTTCTATTAGATAAAAAAGGCGAGATGATAGAACTCGAAGAGGTTCGAGAGACACCCACAATTGTAGAATCCACACCCGAAGAGCCAAGAGAGGAGATACAAGCTCCTAGAAGATCCGAGAGAGTCTCGAGACCACCTATGAGGTATGGTCTGCTTCTTGAAGAGGGCCATGATGAGCCTAACCATGGATGTGATCCAAGGACCTTCAAGGAAGCATTATCTGATGCCGATTCATCCAAGTGGCTTGAAGCGATGGAATCTGAGATGAATTCCATGCATTCGAACCAAGTGTGGAATCTCGTGGATCCACCTGAGGGAATTGTTCCCATAAGGGTGTAAATGGATTTACAAGAGGAAACTTGGGGCGGATGGGAAGGTATTGACCTTCAAGGCGCGATTGGTGGCAAAAGGATATACTCAAAGACAAGGAGTTGACTTTGAGGAAACCTTTTCTCCAGTTGCAATGTTCAAGTCCATAAGGATTTTGCTAGCCATAGCTGCATGGTATGACTATGAGATATGGCAGATGGATGTTAAGACAGCCTTTCTTAATGGGAATATTAAGGAAGAGATTTACATACCCGAAGGGTTTACATCTATCGGAAGTGAGCATATGGTATGCAAACTTCAAAGATCTATTTATGGTCTAAAGCAGGCATCTAGGAGTTGGAACCTCAGATTCGATAGTACAATCAAAGAGTTTGGTTTTACTAAGAATGTTGAGGAACCCTGTGTGTATGAGAAGGTCAGTGGGAGTGTTGTGATATTCCTGGTGTTGTATGTTGATGACATTCTAATCATTGGGAATGATGTAGGAATGTTGCAATCAACTAAGATATGGTTAGCAAGTAAGTTCTCGATACAGGACTTGGGTGAAGCATCTTTTGTATTGAGAATACAGATCTATAGAGATAGATCAAGAAGATTGCTTGGTCTCTCCCAATCCACATACATTGATACCATCGTGAAGCGGTTCTCGATGGATGAGTCCAAGAGAGGACATCTACCAATGTGTCTTGGCGTGTCCCTACCAAGTCTATGTCTCCCAAGACTGATGCAGAGATAGCGGCGATGACAAGCATTCTTTATGCATCTGCGATTGGTAGCATCATGTATGGGATGATATCTACACGTCCTGACGTGGCTTTCGCACTAAGTGTAGTGAGTAGATATCAATCGAACCCTGGTATTCCACACTGGAAAGCTGTGAAAGACATCTTCAAGTAGTTGAGAATGAACAATAAATTGTTCTTGGTTTATGGGGTGGAGAACTGAAATTGGAAGGCTATATCGACTCTAGCTTCCAAAGCGATATCGATGACTCGAAGTCAACCTCTGGGTTTGTATTCATGCTCAATGGTGCTGCTGTCTCTTGGAAGAGTCCCAAGCAAGACAATACTGCGGATTCCAGCACAGAGGCCGAATACATTGCTGCATCAGATGCAGCAAGGGAGGCTGTTTGGATAAGGAATTTCGTCTAAGAGTTGGACGTCATTCCTAATGGAGTTGCTCCTCTCCCGGTGTTGTGTGACAACACGGGAGCTTTAGCTCAAGCAAAGGAGCCAAGGTCTCATCAGAAGTCCAAACATGTATTGAGAAAGTACCACATCCTCGGAGAGATTGTGGAAAGAGGAAGAAGTGTATTTTGACACAGTCGGCTCCGCAGATAATGTTGCTGATCCACTAGCTAAGCCTTTACCTGGACCATTATTCGAGATGCATCGCGAATCAATGGGTTTGAAGCATATGGGTAGTTGGCTCTGGTGCAAGGGGGAGATTGTTAGAGTAGGTGCCCGTCGAGCCAAGTGTTGGCCGAGTGTTCACAATGAAACTCTATGTATAAGCAATCTTTATTTTAATAATATTTGAAATTATTATTTTGGCAAATCTTTATCTGAATACTCATGCTAGTTGCATAGATAAAGCCATTGAATATACATATAGTAGAAAGAATATGAGATGCTCATATGATGAGTATCATGAAACTCATATTTGGAATACTGTATATTCTAAACAGTTCCTAGTCGATTCAGCCGCCGCTAAGAAGGATATAGGCCGCTAGAGTTCGAGACTAGTATCTGCGATGTGAGTACCATGTTTCATTGGTAGGGGACATTGTGATGTCCGAGTATGCAGATAGGTGCTCTTGGTAGAGTGCACTGAACAACCCTCCATAAAGGACTTTCCAAGTGGTTCTCATTTATCGAGTGGAAAAGTCCTGGTTTATGGTTGTACACCATTAGTCCTTATGACCCGGGACAACATTGAGACTCTATGTGCTAGAATTACACTTTGACTTGTTTACCGACTCCCATGGGGTCATCAGGTGGCAAGGTTGGGTGTTCTGTCGAAACATATAGGAGTCGATGCATTGTAGTCGGGGATTCACCGCTTACCTTCGGGTATGGATATCCTATGTGTTATCATGTGTATGTAGGTTGAAATCTCTGATCAGAGTATGGTGGTAATTATGAAAGGGGTTTCATAGATTACACCATCGATGCAACTACGACATGACACATAGTATCGATTCATTGACAACTCTCGATAAACCAATGGTTGTTGAATCGGTCGGGATATATGAGTTGAAGGGACCGTACTTTACGCTAACCATAATTGAATGGTTCTCTCAGGCACTATCATTTGATACCTAGGGAATCATGTAAGCGATGTGCTAGGCGTTTAACATGATTGGTTGGGTACTATCAGACTTGAGTTCTGACGTTCTTATTATCAAGGAGTTGATAAGTAAGAATGGAGCAATTGGGGTATGCTCATATAAGGACATGTTTAGTCCGAATCACATGGAGACGTGAACCCACGGCTAGTTGTATCAATGAACCATTGAGGGCCACACAAGTACTAGCTTTCTAGATCCCGTTGAGAAGTAAAAATAGTTCAATGTGTTGAACGGCTTATAAATGAGTTTATAAGCGTTGAGAAAAATAGAAGTATGACTTCTATGAGAAATGTAATTTTTAATTTATGAATGTGTTCCTAAATTAAAAATCGGCCAAGTGAATAATGTATTTGAAAATTGTGATTTTCATAAACATTATTATGGACTAAATTAAATTAATTCAAGTGTTGAAATAATTAAACACTAGTGGGCCTAGTAGAGTCCAAATAATTAAATTAATTCAAGTGTTGAATTAATTAAATAACATTGGGCCTTGTAGAGACCAATTGGAAATAATTATTTAACTAGTGGGCTTGAGTAAAATCAAGTAAAGTCTAATTGGGCTCAAATATGTTTGAGACAATTTAAATAGTCCATGGGCCTTGTAATAGTTACAAGCCCAAGTCACATTGTATGCTTGGGAGGTGAAGAGTTGGGGAATACTTTTGATTAAAATAAGGCTTGGCATGCAACTTTTACTTTCAACTTTTTGCACTACCAAGACAACTCTTCCATCCCTCATTTTTTATCACCTTGGCCGAAATTTTGAGGGATTTTCTCTCCAAGTTTTTCCTCTTCTTTTCTTTTTCAAGTGTTGAGGAAAGAAAATTCTTCTCTTAGAAAAATCCTCTTAGTTTTCTAGTGCAAATTAAGAGGGGATTTACCTAGTTGGTGGTGGGCCTAATTTTGGAGGTTGGAAGCTTGAAGATTTGTCATCCATTCAAGAGCCAAGTTGTTTACAAATTGGTTGGTGTCATCATCAATCTCTTGAGATTGATAGGTAACGATTTTCTCAACACCCTATGTATGATATTTGGTGTTTTATTGTATTTGCTACACATAATATGAGGTGGCCGAAATATCTTGATGAAAATCAAAATTTTTAACTTCCGTTGCGCTTCCGGTCACCGTAACCGATCCCTTTTTAACTCCGGCTCCACCGCTCGCATTCGTCGTATTGATTTGTTTTTGTGTCAAAACAAATTCCAGGCATGTATATGTTGTTTCTTTGCTCTTCAATCAAGTCCTATAAATATTTTTAAGCATTATATGTTCAGGATTCATGAGGTAAAAACGAAATTTTGACAGCAACAACACAAAAGTTTCTGCACAGATTTTTCGGCTTACTCTTTGTGACTCACGGTTTTGAATTGTTTGGTGCTTCAGGAGGTTGTCTCGTTTTCCAGGCACACAAGGCTGCATTTAGGAATAAATTAGAATGTGTTAGGATGTTTTTGGGTCAATGGTTCAAGTCCATACAAGCATAACAAAGAATTTACAGCAACATTTCCATGAGTTACAGTTTTGTGTCAAAGTTTCTGTCATTGGGTGTTTAAAGTGGGAGTTCGAATCTTGGCTGTCTTAGGGACTGTAGCCATGGTTAGAATCATCCCTTATCATGTCTAGGACGTGACCAAGGTGTCCTTTCAAGGTTTGGTTCATGGTTCCCTCAAAATTTTTAGAACAACAACACAAGCGCATAGTTCGAATTTTCCATTTCCTGTATTAGTGTGTCTTCGGTTTAGGGGTGTGGTTTGGATTGTGGTTGGCTTTTAGCCCTTAGCCATGGTCCAAGCCATGCCTTAGGATGTTGGTAAGAGTCCTTGGGAGGTGGTTCAAGCCCTTGGTCAATAAGTTTCAGAGTTTACACCACAAACGCACAAGTTGCCACTGCTGGTTTTTTTTGACAACAACTTTCATCTTCGGTTTTGAGGTTGGTTTGAGTTCTTGGTTGGCTTTTAGCCCATGGCCTTGGACTGGACAATACCTTAATGAGTTAGGAAAGTCATGTTTTTGGCCGTTTGTGATTTGGTTGAGTTTAGAGGTCGTACGAGAATTTACGGTGAAAGGTGCCAAAATGACTCTCGAAAGAGTGTTTTATGTTTTTGGATTCCTTTCAACTATTTTCGTGTTTTACAGTTAGTATGCATATTTTTCAGTATGTTTGGCGTATTTTTAATCATGGTTAAACGTCGGTTTAATGTTGGTTTGGGTTGGTACGAAGCCATGGTTAAAAATCAAGTTGTTGGTCCGAATCGTCTCGTTTTTGGTTCTATTGTTACAATTTTGTCAAATTAAGATTTATTGCATGTGTCACATATTAGTAGTAAGTCGCAGCAAGCCTGGGAACGATCCAACTCATCCAGTAAAAATAAGGTTATAATTATATTACGTGCAAAAAAATATAAAATGTTTATTTTTGAGATATATGCTATGTGTCTTGTGGCCACCTTATGCTTATGGGTTTGGAAGTCGGTAGGCGCAACCGAGGACCTCTCCGCCCGATGACTTACGACCGGTTTATGATTATGTATGGGTACGGACATCCAGTCCAAGGGCTGTGATTGATCTCTACCGCCCAATATACTGTGGTTTAGTCTGATCAGGCGCTTACGTTATGTTATGGGCCACTTGCTTAGAAACATTATCTCTACCAGAAAATTATGATATGACATGTCAGAGCTCTATTGAGCAAAGCTTTTACGTATGATTTTCAGATATGCACGTAGTTATAATTATTCATGATATGATTTTCACCGTACGCTTTACGATACCATATTTTTACGTTGCATGAGATTTTATTATATATATTTACTTGTTATACACGATATATACATGTTGAGTCTTTAGACTCACTAGACTTGATTGTTGTAGGTATTGATGAGGTCGAGACTGCGGGCGGAGACCTGTGAGCGATCTTGGGACAGCAGTAGTAAACCCGAGGACCTCATGATTTAGTTTATGAACCTTTTATTATTCAAACTCAATTTTAATACGTTGGGTTATTTTAAGTTGATGTTTATGTTGGATTAATTTTAAACTGTTTGTTTGAAAACAATATTTGCTTCCGCTGTTATTTTAAAGTTAAAATTATTTACATGTTTATTTTATAAATTGGGCAAATTATTTATTTATTTAGAAAAATTTTAATAATTCCGCAAAAAAAAAAATTATGAATACGAAATACGGGCCTTTACACCGCTCCTGTCTGTCTAGGATTTGGACAGGTCTTTCCTCTTACGACAGATCTGGAGCAAGATGCAACGGCTCATAGCTCAAAACATGTGAGGGGTTCGCTAGGTACTTCCTCAGCATCGAGACATGGAACACATTGTGTACCCCGGCCAGATTCGGCGGGAGGGCAACACGATAAGCTAGTGTCCCAACTCTGTCAAGAATTTCGAACGGTCTAATAAATCTCGAACTAAGCTTGCCTCTCTTCCCAAATCTCATAACACCCTTCATGGGTGCTATCTTTACAAAGACGTGATCACCTACGGCAAACTCTAGATCTCTTCTTCTCTTGTCAGCATAACTCTTTTGACAACTCTGTGCGGTCTTCATCTTGTCTCGGATCTTGGCCACCACATCTGCAGTGTGCTGAACTATTTTGGGACCGAGTTCTGCTCTCTCACCGACTTCATCCCAATGAATCGGCGATCTGCACTTCTTCCCATACAATGCCTCGTAGGGAGCCATACCAATAGATGCTTGGAAACTGTTGTTGTAGGTAAACTCCACTAGAGGTAACTTAGATTACCAAGTCCCATAAAAATCAATCATACAGGATCGCAATAGATCCTCTAAAATCTGAATCACTCGCTCAGATTGGCCATCTATCTGCGGGTGAAAAGCTGTACTGAATAGCAACTTCGTCCCCATGGTTGCATGCAAACTCTTCCAGAAGGACGATGTAAACCTCGGGTCCCTGTCGGATATGATAGAAACTGGGATTTCGTGCAACGAACAATCTCCCTGATATAGAGCTCCGCCTAATGCGTCATGGAGAAAGTCTTCTTTACTGGAAAGAAGTGTGCCGACTTAGTAAGTCGATCCACTATAACCCAAATAGCATTGGATCCCCTGACTGACCTCGGCAACCCAACAATGAAGTTCATGGTGATATTCTCCCATTTTCACTCGGGGATAGGGAGTGGCTTGATCATTCCTACTGGCATCTGATGCTCTGCCTTCACCTGCTGACAAGTGAGACATTCAGACACAAATCGACAGATGTCTCGCTTCATACCTGGCCACCAATACAAAATCTTCAAATCCTTGTACATCTTGGTACCTCCTGGATGGATAGAATACGGAGATGCATGTGCCTCTTTCAGAATATCTTCTCTGATCGAATCAACACTAGGCACCCACATTCTACCTCTGTATCTCACATTACCATCAGACACTGAGTAGAGTACACTGCCATTGGCCTCATCCTTCAGTCTCCATTTCTGTAACTGCCCATCTGCAGGCTGACCTGCATGGATTCGGTCTTGTAAGGAAGACTGGACTGTCAGATTAGATAGTTTAGGAGCCATGTCCTTATGATAAACCTCCAACCCGAATCTCTGAATCTCTGACTGAAGGGATCTCTGCACTGACAACTGTGCTACGACTGCAACCTTTCGGCTCAAGGCATCTGCCACAACATTAGCTTTCCCTGGATGGTAGCTAATTTCACAATCGTAGTCTTTCACTAACTCTAACCACCGTCTTTGTCTCATATTCAACTGTTTCTGCGTGAAGAAGTACTTGAGACTCTTGTGATCAGTGAATATCTGGCATTTCTCGCCATGCAAATAATGTCTCCATTTTTATAACACAAAGACAACTGCAGCTAACTCAAGATCATGAGTTGTGTAGTTCTTCTCATGCACTTTCAACTACCTGGAGGCATAAGCTATAACCCGACCATGCTGCATCAACACTACGCCTAACCCGAGCTTAGATGCATCGGTGTATAACACAAAATCTCCTTGCCCTGATGGCATGGCTAACACTGGCGCTGAAATAAGAGCTTGCTTCAAAGTATCGAAGCTCTTCTGACATTCATCACTCCATATGAATTTAGAATTATTCTTAGTCAATGAAGTGAGTGGTACTGCAATCGAAGAAAATCCATGAATACATTTCTTGTAGTAGCCTGCTAGGCCTAGGAAACTGCGAATCTCTGATGCATTCTTCGGCTCAACCCATTCTTTGACTGCTGTTACCTTAGCTGGATCCACCTCAATACCACTGCTAGATATTATATGATCCAAAAACACTACCTTCTCCAACCAAAATTCACACTTACTGAATTTCGCAAACAACTTGCGACTCTACAAAACCTGCAAAACTGTACTCAGGTGTTGATTGTGCTCCTGATGGCTCTTAGAGTAGATAAGAATGTCGTCAATGAATACTATGACGAACTGATCTAGGTAGGGCTGAAATACTTGATTCATCAAGTCCATAAATATCGCTGGAGCATTGTCAGTCCAAACGGCATCACTAAAAACTCGTAATGCCCATATCTGATTTTGAAGGCTGTCTTATGAACATCGGCATCCTTTACCTTCAGCTGATGATACCCCGACCGAATATCTATCTTAGAGAACACTGTGGCTCCCTACAACTGATCGAACAAGTCCTCGATCCTTGGAAGTTGGTATTTATTCTTGATCGTTACCTTGTTCAGTTGTCGGTAATCGATATACAACCTCATGCTCCCATCCTTCTTCTTTACGAAGAGTACTGGCGCACCCCATGGTGAGAAACTAGGGCGAACGAATTACTTGTCAAGGAGCTCCCGAATCTGCTGCTTGAGTTCTAACATCTCAGCTGGAGCTAGACGGTACGGTGCCTTTGAGATTGGCACAATGTCTGGCACAAGGTCAATTGTAAACTCCACCTCTCTCTCTGGTGGAAGGCCTGTGACGTCATCAGGAAAGACGTCAGGAAAATCTCTAACTACTGGTACATCAGCTATTGACGGAGTGGGTACGTCAGGTACGGAAATAACGCTGGCCAAGAAAGCTACCCTTGTGAATAAGCCTCCGCGCTTGCATGCAAGAGATCATGCGAGGGAAACTCCTCCATCTATCGGCTCAAAGAGAAACTGCTACATGCCCAAAGGTCTTACTAACACTGACTTTATCTGGAAATCAATGAGAACTTTGTTCTTCGTCAGCCAATCCATTCCCAAGATAATATCAAATTCTCGCATCGGCAACACGATCAGATTGACGTACACTAGGTGGCCCTGCAGTTCGAGATCGATGTCTCTGACCACACTAGTAGCTAACAATTCTTCCCCTGATGGGACTGTCACTGAATAGTTCACGTCGAGTCCAATATACTTGACGTCTAGGTGACTAGCGAATGTCTCCGAAATAAAAAAATGGAGTGGCTCCTGAGTCTATCAGGGTTTTCGTGGATACTCTCTTTATGAAAATGTTTCCTGAGAGACTTTAGCACACACAAACTTATATCCCAAAATTCTATCCTTAATCTCAAGCATAGAAGAAATTTATATGCCATGCCACCCAAAAATATTACTAGCACACAAATAAACCCCAAATAAAATCAAACACATGCATGGCAATTAATACAGTGCTTAATTAAAAAAGTTTACCGGTCAATAGTGTCGTGTCTGGGTTCGTCTCCTGAGCATGCATGGCGAACACTCTTCCTTGGGTCGGCTGCATCCACTGTGGGCACTCTTTTAACATGTGATCGTTGGCTCCACATTTAAAACACTTGCCTGATCCATATAAACATTGTCCCGGATGTTGGCGGTGGCATTTCGGGCACAGTGGGTACTCAACCGGCCTCTGAGGAGCCTTATGCTGTGGAACATGACCCTTGCCTTTCAGCGGTTCTTGAAATGGCTTTTTCCCTGGCTCCCCCTGGAATGGCCTCTTGAACTGAGGTCGCTGTTGATGCTGCTGCTGCGGTGCTTGATAGGGCCTCTTGCCCTGCCTATCACTCTCGATATCCTTTTGGTCCTGCTCTGCCTCCAAGGCTCTAGATACGGCAACAGCATAGGTAGTAGGACCTGCAACCCTGACGTCACGGCGCACGATCGGCCGCAACCCATCCATAAAATGCCTCAGCTTCCATCAGGGGCACAAAGTGACACCCCCTTTAAAAATTCCTGACGAAGTCTGCCACGCTGTTGTCTCCCTGTCGCAGCGTCATGAACTCCTTTGTAAATATGGATCGTAGTTCCTCAGTGAAGTACTTGGAGTAGAAAACCTCCTTGAACCCATTCCACGTCAGTTTCTGCAAGTTTACTGACACCGACGCACTATCCCACCACAGTCTGGCATCCCTTCTCAGAAGGAATGTGGCACATCTGACCCTATCTGCATCTTGCAGCTCCATAAAATCAAAAATCACTTCGATAGACTTAATCCATCCTTCAGCTATCATCGGGTCAGTAGTCCCCGAAAACTCCTTTGGGTTCATCCTCCTGGACCTCTCATACACCGCCTCTGGTCTTGGCCTAGCCCCCGTATCAATTGCAGCCTGGTTCCTCGCAAACTGTGCGAAGAACTGAGTTATACCTGCAAGCATCTGTGCTTGCATATCTGGCGGTGGTGGAGGAGGAGCGTCTCTCCCCTCCTCTCGAGCCTTTCTGTCCTCGTCCCTTGCTTCCCGGTTAATCATGCGTATAGGAGGCATACTGTTCCAACGATTTACCCAACACGTAAACCCAATGTGCATGCATGAACATGATATCAATAGCATAAGATGCACGTAATTTGAACTTGAAACATGGACATGCTGAAATCATAACTTAATGCTTAATACATGGAATAATTCAAAACCTTAAAACTTACAGACTTGAGGTGTGGCTTCGTGAGCTTCTCGCAACTGGTAGTAGGCATAACCCTTTACAAGAACACCGCTCTGATAACAACTGTCACGTACCGTATTTTGAACTACTTGAAATTTGCGGAAAAATAAAATTTTTCAAAAATACCAATAAGCTTTCTAACTGTGATCATAAACGAATTGTCCAACCGAAAATATTTGCAAAAGAGTGAACATGACTAAAGTTACTAAGGAAAAATTCTTGTTTAAACATTGTAACCAAAACGTGAAATCAGAGTATTTTGAACATTTCATAAGAACTTAAAATATGGCGGTCCTCGGGTTTAGCCTCCCGCTCAGTCCAAGTCAGCTCATTGGTCCTCACCTCTCTTCTCCTCAAATTCATCATCACCTGCATCGATCAAGTCTAATGAGTCTAAAGACTCAACATGTATAAACGGGAAGTAACGAGTACTACGTAATAAGATCACATGCAGCTTTAAAATAGAACATACATATTGGAACTTGAACTTGCATAAATAAGATTGAGCATACGTACATATATACATAGGCGTGCCATAAACGTAAAACTTTTCTTAAACATGCTTGCAACGTACATACTTGAACATACATGAACTTCATCATTTTGCGTAGAGGCATGTTTCAAAGCAAGTGACTAATACATAAATACGCCTGATCAGACTAAACCACAGTACTGAGCTGATAGGGAAGATCCATTGTCACATACATGAGATCCCCGTTCATAATTTAACGGGTGGATTGGTCCATGGTCATACTTTACTGCTTTCCAATCCCGATCTAAACCCGTTTATAATTTAACGGGATGGATTGGTCCCTGGTCATACTTTACCGCTTTCCAATCCAATACATAATTTGGTCACAGGACATTTAGGATACCTCAGAAACTTAAAAGTATTTTCTTTGCACGTCGACCATACTTACTTGGTGTTGAGGGATTCATTGGATCTCGCTTGGGGCCACAGCTGCACAAACTAACATGAATTTCAACACTTAACTTGCATAACTTAGACGTAGGTATTCGTGCTCACCACCGAATCAAATAAATAGCTTATGACATTCTAGATTACTCGAGACTTGACCTCGTTTAATTATCGTACTAAACCATGACATAAAACCCCAAAACAATCACTAAAACTTTTTCCCAAAAATGGAGTACACGGACCCCGTGCACCCCTCTGGGTCTGGGTCCGGGTCCATGTAGGTACAGTATCTTCACTCTACGTAAATAACTCAGGCACGGACCCTGTATAAAGGTCCGTCTACAGGTCCGTGTACCCACTGGATTTTGACATCTCGGAAGAAACAAAGGCACGGACCCCGTGCCAGGGTCCGTGTATGGGCCGTGTACCTGCGGGAGGAGCAAACCAACGAAAATTTATGTGCTTCTGACTTAATCCCCCTAACTCGATCATCTCGACCATGAATCGACACCTCGAGACCCATCCTAGGATACTATAACACTGACTCAAGCCTATACAATTGCCCCAAAACAACCATGTATCAGAAGTAACAAAATAAACCCGCGAACACGACTTTTGACAACAAAACGATTTTTACGACTACTCATTCTCCCAAGTGCCTAACGACACGAAACGAAACGTCAATAACCATCCCAACATCATTAACAATATATCTATACGCAGCAGCGATCACCCGTCGATCCCCAACGAAGCCTGCAATAATAAAACTTAAGAACACGTCAATAGCATATATTTTCAGAAAACGCAGTTTAAACAGTCCCACGAAAACGATCATAACTCACTCATTTCTTATCCAAATATTTCGAATTTACTGTCAAATCGAAGGTATCAAACAGTTCTACGTTTTATATGTTGAAAGTTTTTCCAAAAAGGCGATCGAAAAGTCGCAGTATTTAAAATGACAGCAAACTTCAAGTTTTGAAATCCAAAAACGTTTCCAAAAATCAACCTAACAAGTCTCTGCTCAAACTTTGCACACGACACATGGATTTTTACGCATAATAAACAACAAAACGCATAATATTATGAGATCGACGCAGTAAAAAAAATAAAATATACATGTTTTTCGATATTTAAAACTCACGATACGACGATACCAAAGTGAAAACGGTGCGAGACTTGATCCGGGACGAACGTAACACTATTTTTATTGAAGAACAATCAACGAAAACTCGTTGGAAAAATTCAGAGAGGGCGGCTGCACTGTTTCTCTAAGAACCCTAATATTTTCTCTCAAAATCTGAAATAGAATGTAAGGAATTGTGTGTGTGTGTGTGTGTGTGTGTTTAACGTGTAAGTTGTGGGTAGGTGTGTGTGCGCGTGAGTTTTAGGTTTAATTAGGGAATTAAATGGCTTAATTACACCATTAACAATATTAATTAAAATGCTAATTAAAAATGTTAATTCTCAATACTAAGACAAGTCTCCTAATTTAAAATAAAATGCACACTTGCTAAACTTGAAAAGTTTTAAAATCCTAAAATCATTAAATAAATAAATTAGGCTTTTAAAATGCTAAAACTAAGTAAATCATTTAAAATGCCTCATTCTTAACTTATAATAAAATACTGCATTTTAAAATTGCCAAAATCGTCGCCGGTCTCTTTTCTTCGATCCTGCATCGACTAAACGCCTGAAACATGAAACTCAAGAAAATATTTAACGTGCATCACATGAACATAAATAATTAAAATAATACGATTTAAATAGATCATGAATCGCTATAAATCATTTTAAACTTAGATAAATAATTTAACAATTAAATAAATACATGGGTTTTACGTGTACTGAATTTTGGGCTCTACAATTAAAAATATCGAATTAACCGATATTTTATATATGATACATATGATTATATATATAACTATATAAATATATAATTGCATAAAGTAAATTTTTAATCAAATCATTATATTTCAGTTAGAACAACCGGCAGAGCCACGCTATTGCCTAAATGAAATATATGATTTAATAAGTTAGTTGCGATGAAATAAAAGTTAGTTGCGAAAAATAAAAGTTAATTGCGGTAAAATAAAAGTTAGTTGCAGTAAAGTAAAAATTAGATTGTTACATGTTAGTATTAAATCATAATATTACATTTAGAACAACCGATAGAGCCACGCTATCGTCTAAATGAAATATATGATATAATTATATTATATATATATAATATAACAATAATAATAATTGATGAAATATTTATTGTATCAATAATAAACAATAAATCAAGATAATCACTTCAATGGTATCAAGCATTTGATGTAAATTTATAACAACAAATAATTCATTTTTATACCTACAATAAAAAGAAGTTAGCTAAATGAAAAGAAATAAAGAAAGAATATACAAAATATAAACTATCTTACTTCACCAAGAATTCATCCTCTTAACCTTGACATAATAGATTTAGCTTGCAATGAGCTTACTTTTGATCAACACTAAAATCATCACTCATAGTTGCGAAAATGAAAAATATAATGGGACTTGGAACTTTTATACACACACACTCTATATTTTACAATGGGATATAATGATTCTCAAGCTAGCACAAGGCCTCTATTTATAAGTCAAATGAGAGAAAGGGTCAAAAATTTTATTAATGCCATGTAGTTGTAATAGTAGTTTTTGTCTCCTCCAACTTCAATTCCATGGCCCTTCTTTCAATGCTATGTTCCACGACTTTAATCTCCGAATTTGACTTTGCTCAAAACAGTAAACATGTAGGACATTGTCTATAGATGAATTTGGCCATTTGTTTCACCTCATTTGGTTAAATATTGAATTATTTATGAATTTTTTACTATAAGCTGGTCATAGTAAAAGTAAATCTATCATCCTTTTGATATTTGCAAAATTTGATCATCTTAATGAACTTTTTAAGCATTCATGTCTTCTGAAAAGTTGTAGATAATTTCCCAAGGATTCCAAACATGTTTGAATCACCTCCATTTGAATTTTGAAGCTTGAGTTATAATTATTTTACCAACACGTAGAAAACCTGAAAATAAAAAATATTTAGTAAGACATTTAAATATAAACAAACAATACTAAAATAACATAATTTTATAATTTTAATGAAACTTAAATTTTAAAATACAGGTTTTAATATATAATAAATTATTAATTTTAAGTTTCATCACTCGCCCTCGAGCAAAATAGGTTGCAGGACACAACTTATTATCAATATTACCTCTCTCAAATTGCATTATGATCCCTCACTAATTTCTATTAATTTATTAAATTAAACATGAAATTAAACATTTAATAAAATAAAAAAAATCTCATATAAATTACAATTATAATTTTATACACAAAACGTGTAGAGCCAAAATTCAGTACATGTATAACTCATGCATTTATTTAATTATCGAAGCATTTATTTAATTTTAAAATGAGTCTTAGTGGTGCATGATTTATTTAAACGCATTACTTTAAATTATTTACGTTTATGTGATGTACGTTAAAATGTTTTCTTGAGTTTCATGTTTCAGACGATTATTCGAGGCGTGATCGAGGGATAGATACCGGTGACTAGTTTGGCAATTTTGTTTTAATGCGGAATTTTATTTTAAGTGGAGGTCGGGGCATTTTAAATAATTTTTTAAGTTTCAGCATCTTTAAAGCCTAAATTGATTATTTAGGAATTTTGGAATTTTAAAACTTTTAAAGATTTAGTGCTTGTGCTCTTTATTTATAATTAGGGGATTATATTTAAAGATTAGTAGGGATAGCATTTTAATTAATTTGTTAATTGAGTTAACATTTTAATTAGTATCTTGATTAGCATGGTTAATGGTATAATTAAGCAAATCAATTTCCCTAATTATTAACACTAATCACACGCACAAACATTTTTACTAACACTAAATAACGGCTAAACACACACACACTTCATTATTCAGATTTTATTATTTTGAGAAAGGAAAACCTAGGGTTCTAGGAGCCCTTGCACCCGCCCCTTCCCTCTCCATCTTCCAGCCGATTTTCGGGTGTTTTCTTCAAGGATTTTAGCGCCACAATCGTCCCGGATCAATCATCGCGCCATCTCCGCTTCGGTATCGCCGGTTCGGTAAACTTTAACATCATAAGGCACGTATATTCTTTTATTTTCTGCGTCGATCATGTCATAGTATGTATTGCGTTATTTTTATGCATAAAATCCATGTATGATGTGCAAGGTTTGGGCAGAAACATGTTGGACCGATTTTGAAACGTTTTTAGATCTTAAATTTCAAAATTTAGTATTCTTTTGAAAACTGCGATTTTTCAGTCGTGATTTTGAGAAAACTTTCAACATGAAAATTGTAGAACTTGTCGATACCTTCGATTTGATATAAAATTCGAAATATTTGGATTAAATTGAGAGAGTTATGATCATTTTTGTGGGACTGCTCAAAATGCATTTTCTAAAAATTTATGTTACTGATCTGTTCTTGAAGTTTTATTTTTGCAGGCTTCGTTGGGGATCGATGGGTGATCGTTTCTGCATTTAGGTATGTTTAGTATGATGTTGGGTTGGTATTTGGTATGTTGGTTAGTGTCGATAGGCACTTGAATTCATTAGAAGTAGTAGGAAACGATTTGGTGTCAATTTCCGTGATTTTGAGTTGTATTGGGTCGTAGGTTGGATGTCGTTGTTTGGGGGGGGGGGGGGGGGGGTTGTGTGGGTCTAGAACAAGGTAGTAGCATCCTAGGATGGGTCTCGAGGTGTCGGTTCATAGTCCGTTCAATCGAGTTATGAATATTAATCACCACTTGTATTGAATTTTTGTGGGTTTGCAACTACCGTAGGTACACGGACCCTTCCACGGACCCTGACACGGGGTCCGTGCCTTTATTTCCTTGGAAGTGTCGAATTTGCGAGCCTACATGGACCTCTAGACAGACCCTAGCACAGGGTCTGTGTCCTTACTTCTTTTCGAGCATTTCTTTTGCGAACCTACACGGACCTATACACGGACTTGAGCATGGGGTCCGTGTACTTCACATTTTGGGAAATAAATTAGACTTCACATCAGGTTTTGTTTTGTGGTTCAGGATAATGGTTTGTACGTTGATTAAAGGAGGTCAAGTCTCGAGGGAACTAGAATGTCATAAGCTACTTATTCACTTCGTTGGTGAGCTTGAGTACCTAAGTCTAAGTTATGCAAGTTAAGTATTTCAAACTCATGTTAGTTTGTGCAGCAGCGGCCCCAAGCGAGATCCAACGAATCCCTCAACGCCAAGTAAGTATGTTCGACGTGCAAAAGAAAATATTTCAAGTTTTTGAGGTATGCTAAATGTCTCGTGACCAAATTTATGAATGGGTTTGGAAGTCGGTGAACATGGCCGAGAACCTCTCCACCCCATTAAAGCATGAACGGGTTTAGATCAGGATTGGAAAGCGTTAAAGCATGAACGGCGACCAATCCATCTGTTAAAGCATGAACGGGGATCTCATGTATGTGGAAGTGGATTCGTCCATGTCAGCTCAGTACTGTGGTTTTGTCTGATCTGGCGTATTATGTATGGGTCACTTGCTTTGAAACATGCCTCTACGAAAAAATGAGGAAGTTATGTATGTTCAAGTATGCAAGCACGTTTAAGAAAAATTTATGTTTATGGCACGTCTATGTATGTATGTATGTAAGCTCAAGTTTAACCGCAAGTTCAAGTTCATGTATGTACGCTCTATTTTAAAGTTGCATGTGGTTTTATTATGCATTACTGGTTACTTTCAGTTTATACATATTGAGTCTTTAGACTCACTAGACTTGATCGATGCAGGTGAGGATGATTTCGAGGAGACTAGTGGTGGGGACCAAGGAGTTGGCTTGGACTAAGCAGGAGGCTAGGCCCGAGAACCACCTATGTTTTTAAGTTTTTATGAAATGTCAAATACTCTGATTTCACGATACTGGTTATGAGATTTCAAACAAATACTTTTGTCAAAATTTATTTTTAGATCTTTTGTTGCAACTACTTTTGGGACGTACGGTTTACATTATCGAAATTGAAGTTTGATTACTCTTTTAAGAAAATTTTTAATTTTTCCGACAAATTTTAAGTAAAAAAAAGTACGGTACGTTACAGTTGGTATCAGAGCGGTGTTCTTGTAAAGGGTTATGCCTACTGTTAGTCGCAAGAAGCTCACGAAGTCACATCTCAAGTCTGTAAGTTTTAAAAGTTTGAATTATGTTATGTACTAAGCATTAAGTCATGATTTCAGCATGTCCATGTTTTAAGTTCAATTTACGTGCATCTTACATTACTGATATCATGTTCATGCATGTAGGGCTTACGTGTTGGGTAAATTTTGGAACAGTATGCCTCCTAGACGTTTGATTAACAGGGAAGCAAGGGATGAGGATAGAGAGGCTCGAGAGGAGGGGAGAGACGCTCCTACTCCTCCACCACCAGATATGCAGGCACAGATGCTTGCAGGAATGATGCAGTTCTTCGCAAAGTTTGCGGGGAACCAGGATGCGAGAAATACAGAAGCGAGGCCCAGACCAGAGGCAGTATACGAATGGTTCAGACGAATGAGCCCAAAGGAGTTCACGGGGACCACTGACCCGATGATAGCCGAGGGATGGATTAAATCCATCGAGGTGATTTTTGCCTTTATGGAGTTGCAAGATGCAGATAGGGTTAGGTGTGCCACCTACTTGCTGACTGGAGACGCCATGCTATGGTGGGAAAGTGCATTAGTGTCAGTTAACTTGCAGACACTGACATGGAATGAATTTAAGGAGGTCTTTTACTCCAAGTACTTCACTGAGGAAGTACGCTCCAGGTTGACTAGGGAGTTTATGACGCTGTGTCAGGGAGACAACAACGTAGCTGAGTTCGTGAGAAAGTCTGAAATGGGGTACCATTTTGTGCCCCTGATAGCTAATGATGCCCAGGGTAAGTTGAGGCATTTTATGGATGGGTTGCGGTCGATCTTGCGCCGTGATGTTCGAGTTGCTGGTCCTACGACTTATGCAACTGCCGTATCTAGAGCTTTTGCGGCAGAGCAGGATCAGAGGGATATTGAGGCAGACAGGCAGGGCAAGAGGCCCTATCAGGCTTCACAGCAGCAGCAGCAACAACGACCTCAGTTTAAGAGACCGTTCCAGGGGCAGCCAGGGAAGAAGCCATATCAGGGACCGCCAAAAGGCAAGGGTCCTATTCAACAGCAGAAGGCGCCTCAGAGGCCTGGTAATTTCCTAGTGTGTCCTAAATGCAACCGCCAGCACTCGGGACAGTGCCTATGGGGATCAGGAAAATGTTTTAAATGTGGAGCCAGCGACCACATGTTAAAGGACTGCCCTCAGTGGACACAGCCGACACAAGGGAGGGTATTTGCCATGAACGCTCAGGAGGAAAACCCAGACACGACATTGTTGACCGGTAATTTATGTAATTCAATACAGTATTCAATTTTTGCCATGCATGTTTGTTCTCGATTTGGGATTATTAGGGTGCTAGAAATATTTTTGAGTCACTTGGAATATTAATTTCTATGATGCTTGAGGTTAATGTAGAATTTTGGGGATATATGTTTCCTGTTGTGCTAACATATCTCAGGAAATACTTTTATAAAGAGAGTACCCACGAAGACCCTGATAGACTCAGGAGCCACTCACTCCTTTATCTCAGAATCGTTCGCTAGTCATCTAAACGTCAAGTCTATTGGACTCGACGTGAATTATTCAGTAACAGTCCCATCAGGGGAAGAGTTGTCAGCTACTAGTGTGGTCAGAGACATTGATCTTGAACTGCAGGGCCACCTAGTATATGCTGACCTGATAGTGTTGCCGATGCCAGAATTTGATATCATTTTGGGTATGGACTGGCTGACGAAAAACCGAGTCCTGATAGATTTTCAAAAAAGGTCAGTATTGGTTAGACCGTTGGGTATGGAGCAATTTCTTTTCGAACCAGCCAGATGGAGAAGTTTCCCTCGCATGATCTCTTGCATGCAGGTACGAAAGCTTATTTCCAAGGGGTGTCACGCTTTCTTAGCCAGTATCATTTCAACACCTGACATACCCACTCCGTCATTATCAGATGTGCCAGTAGTCAGAGACTTTTCAGACGTCTTTCCTGACGACGTCACAGGTCTTCCACCAGAGAGAGAGATCGAGTTTGCAATCGATCTTATGCCAGGCACTGTGCCAATCTCCAAGGAACCGTACCGTTTAGCTCCATCTGAGATGCTTGAACTCAAACAGCAGATTCAGGAGCTCCAAGACAAGGAATTTATCCGCCCTAGTTTCTCACCGTGGGGCGCACCAGTACTTTTCGTAAAGAAGAAAGATGGGAGCATGAGACTGTGCATCGATTACCGGGAGCTGAACAAGGTAACGATCAAGAATAAATACCCATTTCCAAGGATCGAGGACTTGTTCGATCAGTTGCAGGGAGCCACAGTGTTTTCCAAGATAGATCTTCGATCAGGGTATCATCAGCTGAAGGTGAAAGAGGCAGATGTTCACAAGACGGCCTTCAGAACACGATATGGGCATTACGAGTTGTTAGTGATGCCGTTTGGACTGACGAATGCTCCAGCGATTTTCATGGACCTCATGAACTGAGTATTTCAGCCTTACCTTGATCAGTTCGTCATAGTATTTATTAAAGGCATTCTCATTTACTCGAAGAGCCATGAGGAGCATAGTCAGCATTTGAGGACAGTTTTGCAGGTTTAGCAGAGTTGCAAGTTATTTGCAAAGTTCAGTAAGTTTGAATTCTGATTTGAGAAGGTAGCCTTTTTGGGTCACATAGTGTCAAGCAGTGGTATTGAGGTGGATCCAGCAAAGGTGGCAGCCATTAAGGAATGGGTTAAGCCGAAGAATGCTTCAGATATCCGCAATTTTCTGGGTTTAGCCGGTTACTACCGAATGTTTATTCAGGGATTTTCGTCAATAGCAGTGCCAATCACCTCATTGAAAAAGAAGATTGCTAAGTTCGTGTGGAGTGGCGAGTGCAAGAAGAGCTTCGATACTTTGAAGCAAGCTCTTATTTCAGCGCCAGTGTTAGCCATGCCATTAGGGCAAGGAGATTTTGTGTTATACACCGATGCATCTAAGATCGGGTTAGGCGCAGTGTTGATGCAGCATGGTCGGGTTATAGCTTATGCTTCCAGGCATTTGAAGGTGCATGAGAAGAACTACCCGACTCATGATCTTGAATTAGCCGCCGTCATCTTTGCATTGAAGATTTGGAGACACTACTTGTACGGCGAGAAATGCCAGATATTTACCGATCACAAGAGTCTCAAGTATTTCTTCACGCAGAAAGAACTGAATATGAGACAGACATGGTGGTTGGAGTTGGTAAAAAAACTACGATTGTGAAATTAGCTACCATCCGGGAAAAGCTAATGTTGTGGCAGATGCCTTGAACCGTAATGTTGCAGTCGTAGCACAGTTGTCAATATAGAGATCCCTTCAGTCAGAGATTCAGAGATTTGGATTAGAGGTTTATCGCAAGGACAGAGCTCCTAAGCTGTCTAATCTGACAATCCAGTCTTCCTTGCTAGACTGTATCCGTGCAGGTCAGCCTTGAGATGAGCAGTTGCATAAATGGAGGCTGAAAGATGAAGCCAAAGGCAGTGTACTCTACGTAGTGTCAGATGGTATTGTGAGGTACAGAGGTAGAATGTGGGTGCCTAGTGTTGATTCGATCAGAGAGGATATTCCGACAGAGCCACACGCATCTCCGTATTCTATTCATCCGAGAGGTACCAAAATATACATGGATCTACAGATTTTATATTGGTGGTCAGGGATGAAGCGAGACATCCGTCGATTTGTGTCTGAATGCCTCACTTGTCAACAAGTGAAGGCAGAGCATCAGAGGCCGGCAGGAATGCTTAAGCCACTCCCTATCCCTGAGTAGAAATGGGAGAATATTACCATGGACTTCGTTATTGGTTTGCCAAAGTCAGTCAAAGGTTTTAATGCCATTTGGGTCATAGTGGATCGACTCACTAAGTCAGCGCACTTCTTGCTAGTAAAGACGACTTTCTCCATGACGCATTATGCGGAGCTCTATATCAGGGAGATTGTTCGTTGCACGAAATCCCAGTTTCTATTATATCCGACAGGGACCCGAGGTTTACATCGTCCTTCTGGAAGAGTTTGCATGCAACCATGGGGACGAAGTTGCTATTCAGTACAGCTTTTCACCCGCAGATAGATGCCAGTCTGAGCGAGTGATTCAAATGTTGGAGGATCTATTGCGAGCTTGTATGATCGATTTCCAGGGGACTTGGGAATCAAAACTACCTCTAGTGGTGTTTACCTACAACAACAGTTTTCAAACATCCATTGGTATGGCTCCCTACGAGGCATTGTATGGGAGGAAGTGCAGATCGCCGATTCATTGGGATGAAGTCGGTGAAAGAGTAGAACTTGGTCCAGAAATAGTTCAGCAGACTGCAGATGTAGTGGTCAAGATTCGAGACAGAATGAAAACCGCCCAGAGTCGCCAAAAGAGCTATGCCGATAAGAGGAGAAGAGATCTAGAGTTTGCCGTGGGAGATCACGTTTTTGTTAAGATAGCACCTATGAAGGGTGTTATGAGATTTGGGAAAAGTGGCAAGCTGAGTCCGAGGTTTATTGGACCATTTGAGATTCTTGACAGAGTTGGGACACTATCTTATCGTGTTGCCCTTCCGCCGAATCTGGGCGGGGTACACAATGTGTTCCATGTCTCAATGTTGAGGAAGTATCTAGCTAATCCATCGCATGTTTTGAGCTACGAGCCGTTGCAGTTGGCTTAAGACCTATCATATAAGGAAAGACCCACTCAAATCCTAGACAGGCAGGAGCGCAGACTTCGGAACAAGGTATCCAAGTTGGTCAAAGTCCGGTGGATGAATCAATTAGTAGAGGAAGCCACCTGGGAAACCGAGTCAGATATGAGGAACCGCTACCCAGAACTGTTTGGTAAGATTTAATTTCGACGACGAAATTTATATAAGTGAGGGAGGAACTGTAGAGCCCAAATTCAGTACATATATAACCCATGCATTTATATAATTATCGAAGCATTTATTTAATTTTAAAATAAGTCTTAGTGGTGCATGGTTTATTTAAACGCATTACTTTAAATTATTTACGTTTATGTGATGCACGTTAAAATGTTTTCTTGAGTTTCATGTTTCAGCGATTATTCGAGGCGTGATCGAGGGATAGATACCGGTGACTAGTTTGGCAATTTTGTTTTAATGCGGAATTTTATTTTAAGTGGAGGTCGGGGCATTTTAAATAATTTGTTAAGTTTCAGCGTCTTTAAAGCCTAAATTGATTATTTAGGAATTTTGGAGTTTTAAAACTTTTAAAGATTTAGTGCTTGTGCTCTTTATTTATAATTAGGGGATTATATTTAAAGATTAGTAGGGATAGCATTTTAATTAATTTTTTAATTGAGTTAACATTTTAATTAGTATCTTGATTAGCATGGTTAATGGTATGATTAAGCAAATCAATTTCCCTAATTATTAACACTAATCACACCCCACACACACTTTTACACACACTAAATAACGGCTAAACACACACACACACTCTTCATTATTCAGATTTTATTATTTTGAGAAAGGAAAACCTAGGGTTCTAGGAGCCCTTGCAGCCGCCCCTTCCCTTTCCATCTTCCAGGCGATTTTCAGGTGTTTTCTTCAAGGATTTTAGCGCCACAATCGTCCCGAATCAATCCTCGTGTCATCTCCGCTTCGGTATTGCCGGTTCGGTAAACTTTAACATCATAAAGCACATATATTCTTTTCTTTTCTGCGTCGATCATGTCATAGTATGTATTGCGTTATTTTTATGCGTAAAATCCATGTATGATGTGCAAGGTTTGGGCAGAAACATGTTGGACCGATTTTGAAACGTTTTTAGATCTAAAATTTCGAAATTTACTGTTCTTTTGAAAACTGCGATTTTTCGGTCGTGATTTTAAGAAAACTTTCAACATAAAAATTGTAGACTTTTGGATACCTTCGATTTGATATAAAATTCGAAATATTTGGATGAAAATTGAGAGAGTTATGATTATTTTCGTGGGACTTCTCAAAATGTGTTTTCTAAAAATTTATGTTATTGATGTGTTCTTGAAGTTTTATTGTTGCATGCTTCGTTGGGGATCGATGGGTGATCGTTGCTGCATTTAGATATGTTTAGTATGATATTGGGTTGGTATTTGGTATGCCGGTTAGTGTCGATAGGCACTTGAATTCATTAGAAGTAGTAGGAAACGATTTGGTGTCAATTTCCGTGATTTTGAGTTGTATTGGGTCGTAGGTTGGATGTCGTTGTTTGGGGGGGGGGGGGGGGGGGGGTGGGGGTTTTGTGGGTTTGGAACAAGGTAGTAGCATCCTAGGATGGGTCTCGAGGTGTCGGTTCATAGTCCGTTCAATCGAGTTATGAATATTAAGCACCACCTGTATTGAATTTTCGTGGGTTCGCAACTACCGTAGGTACACGGACACTTCCACGGACCCTGACACGGGGTCTGTGCCTTTGTTTCCTTGGAAGTGTCAAATTTGCGAGCCTACACAGACCCCTAGACGGACCCTAGCACGGTGTCCGTGTCCTTACTTCTTTTCGAGAATTTCTTTTGCGAACCTACTCGGACCCGGGCACGGGTCCGTGTACTTCACATTTTGGGAAAAAATTAGACTTCACATCAGGTTTTGTTTTAGGGTTCAGGATAATGGTTTGTACGTTGATTAAAAGAGGTCAAGTCCCGAGGGAACTAGAATGTCATAAGCTACGTATTCACTTCGGTGGTGAGCTTGAGTACCTAAGTCTAAGTTATGCAAGTTAAGTATTTCAAACTCATGTTAGTTTGTGCAGCAGCGGGCCCAAGCGAGATCCAACGAATCCCTCAACGCCAAGTAGTATGTTCGACGTGCAAAAGAAAATATTTCAAGTTTTTGAGGTATGTTAAATGTCTTGTGACCAAATTTATGAATGGGTTTGGAAGTCGGTGAACGTGGCCGAGGACCTCTCCACCCCGTTAAAGCATGAACGGGTTTAGTTCAGGATTGGAAAGTGTTAAAGAATGAACGGGGACCAATCCACCCGTTAAAGCATGAACGGGGATCTCATGTATGTCGCAGTGAATTCGTCCCTGTCAGCCCAGTACTGTGGTTTAGTCTGATCAGGTGTATTATGTATGGATCACTTGCTTTGAAACATGCCTCTACGCAAAAATGAGGAAGTTATGTATGTTCAAGTATGTTCAAGTATGCAAGCACGTTTAAGAAATGTTTATGTTTATGGCACGTCTATGTATGTATGTATGTAAGTTCAAGTTTAAGAGCAAGTTCAAGTTCATGTATGTACGCTCTATTTTAAAGTTGCATGTGGTTTTATTATGTATTACTCGTTACTTTCAGTTTATACTTGTTTAGTCTTTAAATTCACTAGACTTGATCGATGCAGGTGAGGATGATTTCGAGGAGACTAGGGGTGGGAATGAAGGAGCTTGCTTGGACTGAGCAGGAGGCTAGGCCCGAGGACCACCCATGTTTTAAGTTTTTATGAAATGTCAAATACTTTGATTTCACGCTACTAGTTATGAGATTTCAAACAAATACTTTTGTCAAACTTTATTTTTAGAACTTTTGTTGCAACTACTTTTGGGATGTACGGTTTACATTATCGAAATTGAAGTTTGATTACTCTTTTAAGAAAATTTTTAATTTTTCCGCCAAATTTTTAAGTAGTAAAAAGTATGGTACGTTATAAAACGTGTGTGCATAATTTACTAGTTAATAATTTACTAGTTAAAAATATTAATCCATCGTAACTGTAATAATAATTATTTCATTCTCTCTAGTTGGGCTCAAATTTAATCGGATCGTGGCCCTTCCAAAGCTGTTTCTTCTACAAAACCCTCGCAGTCACTCCAAAGGACAATTTCAAGCTTCCATTCTCTTTAGTTGGGCTCAAATACAATCGGATCGTGGCCCTTCCAAAGCTGCTTCTTCTCCAAAACCCTCGCAGTCACTCCAAAGGACAATTTCAAGCTTCATATAGCTTTAGGAACAATCATCCGTTCCTGTGAATGGCGTTGACAAATTTCCTACTGACAGTTGCCGGAGTATGTGCCGTGATTTTGCTGATGAGGAGTGGCGCCAAACAGTCAGCTTCCATCTTCCGCCGCAACGTCCGTCACATCCGTAACTGGCTTGAAGAAGAGTCTACCGCAGCCGCCAAGTATGCTCCTTTAAAATTATTGTTTTTTTTTGCATTGAAGATGATTAGTTTTTCGTTTTTTTCCTTTCATTTTCGTTATGTTTCACTATATTTTCGACTTTTGTTAGGTTATGGTTCTCTGGATGATTCCATTTATTGCTAATACTAGGCAATCAATGCGATTTGGCTACTGCGTAATTTTTTTGCATAGAAGATAGCTTATGAAATGCGGGTTTGGATGCTTTGGTTTGATAAGGCCGTCCAAATGGGTTTATGTTATTTGTTTCGTTCGGTGAAATTCTGATTAAATTATCAATAATTCCTTAATGAGGAGTGTTCTTAGGAACATGACGATCTTCTTATTTTTGTAAAAGCTATTAAAGTTTTTATTACCAAAATATAATTTTTTTTTGGTGTCAGCATGAATCCTTTACCTATGTGTGACGTAATGAAGGGAAATGGAGAAGGCAAGACCCAATGAGATACCTGAGAAAAACATTCCCAAAGAGAACAAGCACCAGAGCTTCTTGATATCTAGGAGGCTGAGCATGGTTGAAGTGTGATTCCATATGAAAATTTTGAGCATATTTGTGTACATTTGTTTTAGAGTAATTGATCCTTTGTTTTTTCCTTCATGTATCTACTGCTTATAATGTAATTTGAAGGTAGAATTCTGACTATTCGGAGTTATTAGTTACTTTTTTCCTTAAGAATTTGGTGTACGTAGAGTTGCTGATTAGTGGAATTATCATACAAACTTGCTTCTTATGTTAGTCATGGTGAATCAATGGTGGTTTGATGATAGACACATACTCCCCTTAGAATGATTGATGCTAACAAATAACAATGACTGTCATGTATAAAATTTGAGTGATGCAGGTTGTGTTTTGGTGTCTGCGATTGCATCTTTGTTGTGATTTATAGGCTACTCAGTTACTTATTGTCCCGTTTCAAAAAAAGGACATTATTTATGAACCGAAATAAGTGTTGGTGTACGATCTACAAGTGATTCATGTTTGTCTAACTGTTATGCTGACTTTTGAATCATCAAAGGTGTTGTGCCTCTTCCCCTGACCAGCTGATGTTAGAACCCTCGAGTCGTTATGTGATAAATTGTCATAATTTTCTTTTCTCTCGTTGTGATGTTATAAATTATTGTTGATGCATTTGTTTAAACTGTAACGTTCAGCTGAGGAAAACAGTTAAATATAAAAAGCTCTTTTTGGTCTCTACTTCAACAAAAAGATAGATCAGATCCTCACTTGCAGTGGTGCTACAATTCATGTTCATTTCATGAATCGTACATATTACAAATGTAAATGTTGTAACAGAAGCCTGAACTAAGATGATATATTGTTGGCGGAATATGCGACGATTGATCACAGTTTTTACTAGTCTCCCAACTATGAGTAACTTGGGCTACATGAAATTATTAAAGATGTGTACTCATGTGTAGAGCCCAAAATCACTTCACATAAAACACATACATTTATTTAAATTGTTAAACTATTTATTTAACCTTAAAATGATTTTAGCGATGCATGATTTATGAATTTGCATTATTTTAAAATATTTATATTATGTGATGCACGTTAAAATATTTTCTTGAGCTTCATGTTTTAGGTGATTATTCGATGCAGGATCGGGGAAATGAGACCGGCGACGATTTGGGCGATTTTTAAAATGTGGTATTTTATTTCAAGTCGAGAAAGTATCATTTTAAATGATTTATTAATTTTTTAGTATTTTTAGAGCCTGGTTTATTTATTTTGAGATTTTAAAATTTTAAACTTTTAAAGTTTATTAATTGTATATTTTATTTTAATTAGGGGATTTTTGTAAAAGTTAGTGTGGATTAACTTTTAATTAGCTTGTACATTAATTAATTAAGCACTTTTTCCCCTTATTACCCACAAAACACACGCGCACAGACAATCATACACACACAATCACACGTACACACACACACCCAAATCCCTTTGGCTTCCATTTCGTTTCTTTTGAAGAAACTAGGGTTCTTGTTACACTCTCCAGCAGCCACCTTCCTGTAAAGCCCAAATTCAGTACATGTAAAACCCATACATTTATTTAAATTGTTAAATTATTTATTTAAGTTTAAAATGATTTATAGCGATGCATGATCTATTTAAATTGTATTATTTTAATTAATTATGTTTATGTGATGCACGTTAAATGTTTTCTTGAGTTTCACGTTTCAGGCGATTATTCGATGCGGGATCGAGGAAAAGAGACCCGCGACGATTATGACGATTCTAAAATGTGGTATTTTATTTTAAGTTAGGATTGAGGCATATTAAAATGTTTATTTAGTTTTTAGCATTTTTAAAGCCTAATTGATTTAATTAGTGATTTTAGGATTTTAAACCTTTTAAAGTTTAGCAAGTGTGCATTTCATTTTAAATTAAGGGATTTTATTAAGTTAAAAGTGAGTTAGTATTTTTAATTGTTTGCTAATTATTAATTTTAACACAATTTAGCCCCTAATTAACCCTATTATTAACTCACACAAAAACACACATACACACACTTTGACACACACCCATATATGTTTCACACAACACACACATACACATTTCATTTCTTATATTTTTTAGGAGAAAATTTTAGGTTTCTTAGAACAAGAGGGCAGCCGCCCCTCCCTCAACAGTTTTCCAGCAGTTTTTCGTTGGGTTTTCTTCAAGAAAATCGTTCCACAATCGTCCCGGATCAACCCTCGCACAGTTTCCGCTTCGGTATCGTCGGTTCGGTAATTTTAAATATCAAAAGGCATGTATAATCTTTTGTTTCTACATCGATCTTGTTATATTATATGTTCTTATGTTTATTATACGTAAAATCCATGTATGTTGTAAAACGTTTAAGCAAAAATTTGTTGGATCGGTTTTGAAACGATTTTAGATCTGAAAACTCGAAATTGCTGTCATTTTAAATACTGCGACTTTTCGGTCGATTTTTTGAGTTGCTGTCATTTTAAATACTGCGAATTTTCGGTCGATTTTCTGGAACACTTTCAACATATAAAACGTAGAATTTTTTGATATCTTCGATTTGACAGTAAATTCGAAATATTTGGATAAAAAATGAGTGAGTTATGATCGTTTCGGTGGGACTGTTCAAACTGCGTTTTTGATGTGTTCTTGAATTTTTATTGTTGCAGGCTTCGTTGGGGATCGACGGGTGATCACTGCTGCGTTTAAGTACATCGAGAATGATGTTGGGATGATTGTTGGTGTTTAGTTTCGTGTCGTAAGGCATTCGGTTGAATTAGAGGTCGTAGGAATTGTTTTTGTGTCAAATGGTCGTATTCACGGATTGGGTTTCGTCGTTTGTGATGCGTAGTTGTTTTGGGGTGTTTGTTGGAGTTTTATTAAGTGCCATAGCATCCTAGGATGGGTCTCGGGGCATTGGTTCATGGTCCGTATGATCGAGTTAGGAGGATTAAGCCTTAGGTGTAGTGATTTCTAGTTAGTTCGCGTTACCAGCACCTACACGGACCCGTAGCCGGACCCTGGCACGGGGTCCGTGCACTTTTTCCTTCAAAATGTGAATTTCAAGCACCTACACGGATCTCGAGACGGACTCTTACACGGGGTCCGTGTCCTTTTAAATAAAAAAATTTAAATTTTTTTTTATTTTTATTTTTGATTCTTTAGGGGTTTTGATGTCATTATTTAGTACGATGATTAAACGAGGTCGAGTCCCGAGAGATTTAAAATGCCATAAGGAAATTTATCATTTTTGGGTGTGAGCATGACTAGACGTCTAAGTTATGCAAGGTAGGTATTCGAACTCATGTTAGTATGTGCAGCAGTGGCCCCAAGCGAGATCCAACGAATCCCTCAACGCGAAGTAAGTATATTCGACGTGCAAAATAAAATATTTTTATGTTTTTGAGGTATGCTAAATGTCTTGTGACCAAATTATGAACGGGTTTGAAAGTCGGTGAACGTGGCCGAAGACCTCTCCACCCCGGTAAAGTATGACCGGGTTTAGATCAGGATTGGGAAGCGGTAAAGTATGACCAGGGACCAATCCACCCATTAAATTATTAACGGAGATCTCATGTATGTGGTAGTGGACTTTTCCTGCCAGTTCAATACTGTGGTTTAGTCTGATCAAGCGTATTTATGTATGAGTCACTTGCTTTGAAACATATCCCTATGCAAAATGATGTTATGTATGCTCAAGTATGTACGATGCAAGTATGTTTAAGAAAATTCTTATGATGATGGCACGTCTACGTTTATGCTATTGCGTTCAAGTTTCAAGTATGTTTATGCTATTACGTTCAAATTTCAAGTATGTAAGCCCTACTTTAAAGATGCATGTGGTTTTATTATGTAGTACTTGCTATCTCCAGTTTATACATGTTGAGTCGTTAGACTCACTAGACTTGATCGATGCAGGTGAGGATGAATTTGAGGAGACGAGAGGTGATGACCAGTGAGATGGCTTGGACTGAGCGGGAGGCTAAACCCGAGGACCGCCCATGTTTTTAAGTGTTTATGCAAGCTTCACATATTCTGATTTCACGTTTTGGTTTATGATGTTTAAACAAGTATTTTTCTTTAGCAAACTTTATATGTGATCTATCTTATTGCAAATACTTTTGTTGTACAGTTTATTTATGATCACAACTTGAAAGTTTATTTTGTATTTGAGAGAATTTTTATTTTTCCGCAAATTTCAAATAGTTCAAAATACGGTACGTTACAGTTGGTATCAGAGCGGTGTTCTTGTAAAGGGTTATGCCTACTGCCAATTGCGAGAAGCTCACGAAGCCACACCTCAAGTCTGTAAGTTTTAAGGTTTTGAATTATTCCTTGTATTAAGCATTAAGTCATGATTTCAGCATGTCATGTTTCAAGTTCAAATCACGTGCATCTTATGCTATTGATATTATGTTCATGCATGTTGGGTTTACGTGTTGGGTAAATTGTTGGATCAGTATGCCTCCCAGACGCATGATTAACTGGGAAGCAAGGGATGAGGACAGAGAGGCTCGAGAGGAAGGGAGAGACGCTCCACCTCCTCCACCGCCAGATATGCAGGCATAGATGCTTGCAGGTATGACTCCGTTCTTAACACAGTTTGCGGGGAACCAGGCGGCGGTGGACACGGGGGCGAGGCCCAGACCAGAGGCAGTGTGTGAGAGGTTCGGAGGATGAACCCAAAGGATTTTTTGGGGACTACTGACCTGATGATAGCCGAGGGGTGGATTAAATCCATCGAGGTAATTTTTGATTTCATGGAACTGCAGGATGGAAACAGAGTCATGTGTGCCACGTTCCTTCTGACTGGGGACACCAGGCTATGGTGGGAGAGTGTATCAGTGTCTGTAAACTTGCAAACACTGACGTGGAATGGGTTCAGAGAAGTTTTCTACTCCAAGTACTTCACTGAGGAAGTACGCTCCAGATTGACTAGAGAGTTCATGACGCTGCGACAGGGAGACAGCAGCATGGCAGACTTCGTCAGGAAGTTCGAGAGGGGGTGTCACTTTGTACCCCTGGTTGCGAATAATGCCCGGGAGAAGCTGAGGCATTTTATGGATGGGTTGCGGCCGATCTTGTGCCATGACGTCAGGGTTGCTGGTCTTACACTACCTATGTCGTTGCCATATCTAGAGCCTTGGTGGCAGAGTAGGACAAAAGGGATATCGAGGGTGATAGGCAGGGCAAGAGGCCCTATCAGGCACCTCAGCAGCAGAAGTAGCAGAGAACCCAGTTTAAGAGGCCTTTCGAGGGGCAGCAGGGGAAGAGGCCCTTTCAGGAACCGCCGAAGAACAAGGGTCCTAATCCTCAACAGAAGGCTCCTCAGAGGCCCGTTGAGTACCTACTGTGCCCGAAGTGCAACCGCCAGCATCCGGGACAGTGTTTATATGGATCGGGCAAGTGCTTTAAATGCGGAGCCAGCGATCATATGTGAAGGACTGCCCACACGTCAAGTCTATTGGTCTCGACGTGAGCTATTCAGTGACAGTCCCATCAGGAGAAGAATTATCAGCTACTAGCGTGGTCAGAGACATCGATCTTGAACTGCAGGGCCACCTAGTGTACGCCGATCTACTAGCGTGGTCAGAGACATCGATCCCGAACACTTCTTTTGCGAAAACGTCTCGCCAGGGCGGGCAAAATATACCGCCCTAGCGAGTCGCGCAGATTAAAAATTTTTCTCCCCGAAAACTTCTCGCTCGGGCGGTCAACTTTGACCGCCCTAGCGAGTCGCACAGATTAACAAAAAATTTTTTTTCCGAAAACTTCTCGCTCGGGCGGTCAGTTTTTTTCCGCCCTAGCGAGTCGCGCAGATTATAAATACTTTCCTCTTCTCTTTTCCTCCCCACTTCGAACCCTACTCCTCCCCTCCGATTTTCGGCGCCCCCCCTCCATCTTTTGTGCTCAATCCTTATTATTTGGTGATTTTTCAGGGCAAAGACTCAATCTTGGTCCATACACTCCAAGAGGAAGCATTTAGGCTACAAGATTTTCTTCTCCGGCGGTCTTTCAAGCAACTCCGGTCATCTTCCACATATTCCGGTGAGCTTCTCCGGCGACCATCAACAATTTTCCGGCGGTTGGATACTTTGTGCACTCCAATCTCTACATGGCACCCAAAAGATCTAAGGTAACTCACGGTGCTTCTAGTTCTCGTTCCACTCCATCTATGTTTGTGAATGAAAAAGCTAGGGAGAGATTTGAGCATGCTAGACTACATAGGAAACCAATCCCTGAGCGTGGATTTAGCTCGTTTCTTATCGGTCAATTTTCGGAGTCCCAAAAAGAAAGAAGAGGGTGGAATACCTTTGTAGCACAACCGAATGCAGCAGTGGTTCCGGTTGTGCGTGAATTTTATGCCAATGCTCCGGAGGGAAATGAGTCGAAGGCATTTGTGAGGGGACATCTAGTCCCGTATGATCCCAAGACGATCAATGATATGTTGGGTTTACCGTCGGTGGACGATTCGGTGTTTCAGGCGTGGGTGCTTAACCCGGATTATGATTTGATCATTCGCACACTCTGTTATCCGGGCACCACGTGGAAACAACCGGGGACTTACACGGTCTTTCTTGAAAAGGTTTTGAAAGTGGAGGGGGCATTGTGGTATGCATTCTTGTCTAAGAGATTGATGCCGGTCGGTCATACGAGTGATGTGCAGCGTGAGCGGGCGGTTGTTCTTTATGCCATCTGTACTGGGATGGTGATTGATGTGGGCAGGCTCATTTTCGGACAGCTTAACATGTGCATTAATAGCAGCAATTTGGCTTTTTACTTCCCGACGATAGTGACTGAGCTGTGTGCCCGAGCGGGGGTGATATTCGAAGATGATGATGAGTGGTTACCGCCGATGAGAGCCATTGATGAGGCTCTCTATAAATCCAAGAGGGAGAAGAGACAGGCTGAGCTGCCCGAGGAGGTATTTTTCGATTATGGGATAGCAGCTCAACCACCTCCGGCCTTAGGACATGCACCACCACCCCCGCAGCCACGCCGTCATGCCATGCGAGATCGCGTCGCCAAATTGGGCGCTTGGGCCCATTATCAGACGCAGTACCAGGCCGTTAATCAGGCACATATTCAGAACATCGAACACCTGGTGCAGGGGATCTCAACTCATTTGGGCATCGACACTTCCGGACGGCCACCTACACCCGTATACCCGCCACCCTTCCAGTTTCAGTACAATTATCGTATGCCCCCAGCAGCTGAAGAGGGAGTTCCACCGCCGGAGAATGAGGAGGAGGATGATTTCTGATCAGGGGAGTTTACTGTTTCCCCTTTCTTTTTATTTTGCATATTCTGTCTTTGCCTTCACATTCATGAGTTTTTATGTTTTTAGTGTTCGTTTCGTTTTGTGCAATGAGGGCATTGCACAACTCTAGTATGAGGGGGTAGATTGTTATGTTTTCTTAGTTAATTGGTTTTAAATTCGTAGCATTTCTTTTGTTTGGTGGAGTTTATATTACTTTGGTGGTGTCAATTTTCAGTTATGGGAGTTTATTTGGTGTTGTTAGTATTGCTTGTGTTGAGTTGGTTGTTTTTAGTCCGTTATAGTATTGCATGTTTGGTGTCGTTTATGGTGAGAAGACATAGTGTATGAGCCAATGATGATGTTGAATTGATAGTATACAAAAGTATTGATTGGGTCACCTCATGAATGGTACTCTTGATTGTTAAAGCATGAATTTTGGCACAAAGTTGAACTTTTTGAGCACATATGTGTGGGGACTAGAATTTTGTAGGAATAATGGTGAAATTTGAAGGTTTTGTGTGGTTAACTTGAAAGGCATCATTTATGAGTTGATTTAGCATGTAAACCCGTGAAAATAAGTCACTAATTGGGACCTTGAATGAGAACATGTGATTTGCCTTGAACTTTACATATACCCCCTTTTTCAATGCACTGAATTAAAATATCATACTCCTAACCAGCTGTAATCCAAAGTATATATTCTTAGCCTAGGGAGTACACGTGTGAAAATTGTGCATCAAAAAAAACAAAAAAAATTATATCGAAAAAGAAAAAATTGGTAGAGATGTAAGGTGAGGGGGAGCCGAAATAAAAGGAATGAAATTCTATTCCTGGGCTAAAAGTTGGAGATGTAAGGAGACGAGGAAAGTCAGACGAAAAGTCTTGACGATTGCACAATGAAAATGATCGGTGTACTCCCGACTGTTAGCCACTTGAGCTTATTTTCCTTCTTTTCGACACCCTTCTCTGCACTTAAGAATCGAATAAAGTTCAAATTATGGTTAGTGATAAATGGACACGGGGGTGCATGCTAGTGAGACTTGTATTGAAGTGCTAATTGAGTGACTCGCATGATCGGATGATTGATCTATTTGAAGTACGAATGACTAGACCCATCATGACACACACACACGTTCAAATTAGTGTCGAGATTTATGTGTAGATGAGAATGAGTATTCGTTTGTGATTTGACTTGATTATGATTTGTATGTGGGAAAGTTCACTGAGGCATGAGCATAAAAGTGTTAACTAACCATTGACATTTACTTGTGTTGGTTATTTCTTGTTTGAGTATTTTGTGTTTGTTGTGTTTGTTTAGAATCTCGTGCTTTAACCTATTTTGCTCGAGGGCGAGCAAAAGGTTAGTATGAGGGGGTTGATAGGACTCGTTTTTACGTGTTTTTAGTGTTGGTTTTGAGTCGCGTTCATGCATCATATTAGTTTGTTTTAGTTGAATTTTGCATTTTTTTTAGCATTATTGAGCATTTGACTAATCTCGTGTATTCTGTGGTTATTTTGTAGGAATTGTACCAAAAAGTGGGAGAAACTTTGGCATAATATCGAAGAGGTCTCGCTAGGGCGGTCAAAAGTGACCGCCCCAGCGAGCATTGTGGTCTGGCCGAGGATTATTTTGCGCAAGTGTCTCGCTAGGGCGGTCACAAGTGACCGCCCCAGCGAAACCAGGGACATGCTCGAGGAAGCTTATTCGAGGACCTCTCGCTAGGGCGGTCAAAATATACCGCCCTAGCGAGAAGCGATGTGACCGCCCCAGCGAAACCAGGGACATGCTCGAGGAAGCTTATTCGAGGACCTCTCGCTAGGGCGGTCAAAATATACCGCCCTAGCGAGAAGCGAGATTGAGAAATATTTGTTTCCAAATTTCTAGGGACTCTATCCTACACCATAACCTAACACACGAGAGCAGCAGCCGTTTTTCATCTTTTATCAGACTTTTCATCATTTTTCTTGGAGAAGAGGCTAGGAGCAAAGGAGATTTCGAAGACCTCGAGATTTCCACGCGTCGTGGCCGTCATCCATCGTCATCTTTAGTATTTTCATTATTCAGTATTTTATTTCTTACATTGATTGTTGGTTTTTATCATGAATTTCAGTAGCTAAACTCTAGATTTGTTGGGATTTGAGGGGATCCTACCCCGTACTCGGTGTTTAACATTATTTCTCGATGTTTTTATTAGTGATTTGTTTATGCTATTGTTATTTCTTGTTTCAATCGAAGCCTAGCTAACTTCCTTTGATTATTTCATGTTGATGCGTTCGATAGAATAGTTAACAATACGATCAAATAGTATAAACCACGGATTTACAATTTTAGTAGATATACGGAATTGGGTACGTGTCGATAGTGATAGTTCACCCGAATGAAAGCTAGTGGATTCCATAGAATGTAATGCAATCTTGAACTGTTAAATATTTGAGGACACTTGAGTACTGCATGTTTTTTATTAGTATTAATATAGCTCGACAGAATATATTAATTAGTCTAGGGAATTCCGTCGAACGCACGAGTAAAAGTCGAGTGTGATTATTTAAACACGAGTGGTAGGTGAACTGCTAATTCCCAACAAATTCATTTCTCATTTGATTTAATCCAAATTAATCATTGCGGTCTTGAGTACGTTTTCTTTGCATTTTAATTATTTTAGTTGTTTAATTTACATTAGTTTAATCATCAACTCATTTTATCGTTGCTAAAGAAATTTTACTTGAAAATAAAAATAGTGTAACGCAGTTCTTGTGGAACGATACTCGTATTCACTTACGTTTATTATAACTTGACTATCGTGCACTTGCGATATTTAAATCGAGCTTTCATTTATAAAATAAATTTTGGGATTATTCACTGTGCAAGTTTTGCTCGATCAAGTTTTTGGCACCGTTGCCGGGGACTGTTGATTCACAATAAATTTCCCGTGTAGCCGCGCGCACTGTCGTGTCAAACTTGCTAGAAAACTTTTGTTATGACTTTTTACACTACTTTTTCATGTTTTATTGATTATATATACATTGTATCAGACCATGAACAAAATAATTCAGAGTTATAAGAAATTTATTGAGGTTTCTCTCAATATTCAAGGCTATTTTAGCTTTGTTCTTCACAAAAATCAAACTTATCAAAGATTGCATCTTTGTGGCGTTTGTCAATTGTTTTCGCATGGATTGTCAAAACAAGTTCTTTAAAGGTTCGTATGAAATTCGATTGTTACTATCGTTGATATTTGTTGCTAAGTTTTAATCACTTAGAGGTGAATATCACAAATCGTTGCTTGTTTCAAAAGATCGGGACAACACAATCGATCCTTGTTCGATATTGAATTGAGGGCGCGATTCTTTGCTTCTCATTCGTACGAGGATTCGTTTCATTGTCTCCTCATCATGTCTTCATCGAAATCCTGCAAAGGAGAAATAATAATGCTCGGGATTGAACCGGCTATATCATCAAAATGAGAATAAACCAACTTGTACATAGGTACATGAAATGATTTATGCAAGAGCAAATTACTCTCTACCTCACTCTTTTGACTCTTTTGGGCCTTTAATTTATTTTTCTTTTCTTTTCTTTTTCTTCTCCTTTGGCCTCTTTTTCTTTTTTTTTTCTCTCTTCTTTCTTTTCTATGGCCATCTCACTCTTTTGTTCGCTCTTTTTTTCGGCCATTTTAATTTCTTTTTCTCTCAATTCAAGGAATTTCAATTGATTCTCAAGAACAACAATTGGATTTGATTGAACAAATGAAGTATTCGTTGCTCAACGAATTTATGTATAATAACTTCTCCTTGCCTGCTCTCCTCTCCCATAGTAGACAAAATAGAAACTTCTTCACCACTCAATGATTCACTGTCCACAAGGTTTTACTTAACAGTACTTGTATCATCAACCAGTGAAGTACCATCATCTATCAATTCACCTCTCACCACATACTGCTCAACACTCGTGTCAAGAACCAGCGTATTAGTATCATCCTCAATCTCCCCAACCTCAAGTTCATATTCAGGTTCAACAACAACATCAGATTCATACTCAACAGATGATTCTACTATGGCCACCTTATCACGTGGACATTGACTGATATCATGACCAATTTCTAAACACCAACAACTTATGATATCACAAGTACTAGAATTTGAGTTTTTAAATGTACTTTGATATTCATATTTGCTAGCTTCAACTCTCGACTCAATCTTTGTCCTAGCACTGATTTTCTCTCCCCGGTTGCTATACCCACTACTCTCCTCACATCCCCTATCATCATCACAATGCAAATACAACGATCTATTCCCTCCAAATCTTCTACGTCGCCTATCCTCATAATATTGCCTATCATGTATTTCCTCTTCTTCGCACCTCCTATATTTTTTCGTAGAGGCTTAAACTCATTCTCCCATATTCTATCCAACCCTCCTAACATGGTTTGAAATTGACGTTCGTCAATCATTATACCTGCAAGAAAAGGTTAGTATAAAACAATAAAAGATAAAGTTTCCTGATACGAATCTGACCGAGCGTGGCGTGCAAATGATTGGAAGAAGACCATGAACAAAATAATTCAGAGTTATAAGAAATTTCTTGAGGTTTCTCTCAATATTCAATGCTATTTTAGCTTTGTTCTTCACAAAAATCAAACTTATCAAAGATTGCATCTTTGTGGCATTTGTCAATTGTTTTCGCACGGATTGTCAAAACAAGTTCTTTGAAGGTTCGTATGAAATTCAATTGTTACTATCGTTGATATTTGTTGCTAAGTTTTAATCACTTAGAGGTGAATATCACAAATCGTTGCTTGTTTCAAAAGATCGGGACAACACAATCGATCCTTGTTCGATATTGAATTGAGGGCGCGATTTTAATTAATCGTGTTTGCTTCTCATTCGTACGAGGATTCGTATCATTTCCTCACCACAAATCCTCACCGGTCACTCCAATAAAAATTCACTCGACTCTCTTTTTTTCTTTTTTTTCACTACAATATACTCACCAGTCACTCCAAAAAAATAACGCTCGCACTCATGTATTTTCACTCGAATTTGATAGTTCTCTCTAAGATGTGCTCAAGCTTTGTACTTGTATATCAAACTAATCAGACCAAAGCCAAGAAATTTGAATAACGCAGATCTTACAACAATACAAAGGATAACATGGATCTGAAAACAGAAACGAAATTTTAACATAGATCTGAAAACAGAACAAAATTTTAGAAAGATCTGAAAATAAAAACGAAAGGATAACACATATCTGAGAACACAAAGAAATTTTAGACAGATCTGAAAATAGCAAACGAAAGGATAACACAGATCTGAGAACAAAATGAAATTTTAAACAGATCTGAAAATAGCAACGATAACTTACTTGAATCAAAGAAAACCAGATGCTCTGATACCAAATGATACGAATCCTCGTACGAATGAGAAGCAAACACGATTAATTAGAATCGCGCCCTCAATTCAATATCGAACAAAGATCGATTGTGTTGTCCCGATCTTTTGAAACAAGCAACGATTTGTGATATTCATCTCTAAGTGATTAAAACTTAGCAACAAATATCAACGATAGTAACAATCGAATTTCATACGAACCTTTAAAGAACTTGTTTTGACAATCCATGCGAAAACAATTGACAAACGCCACAAAGATGCAATCTTTGATAAGTTTGATTTTTGTGAAGAACAAAGCTAAAATAGCCTTGAATATTGAGAGAAACCTCAATAAATTTCTTATAACTCTGAATTATTTTGTTCATGGTCTGATACAATGTATATATAATCAATAAAACATGAAAAAGTAGTGTAAAAAGTCATAACAAAAGTTTTCTAGCAAGTTTGACACGACAGTGCGCGCGGCTACACGAGAACTCGCGCAGCTGCGCGCAAAATGCAGACCCTGGCTCGCGGCCGCGTCGCTTGCTGTCCTCATGGTCATTTAGCACTTGAATATGCTTGGTTGTTCGGGACTCCTTCATTATATTCGTTGTTGAACTCCACAATTTGCTTGGATATGCTTGATTCATCATTATTGAGATTGAAGGTCCGAAACGACGATGCTCTCTAAATCTTTTTCCAATCATTTGCACGCCACGCTCGGTTATATTCGTATCAGTAAAAGACTACGATTGTGAAATTAGCTACCATTCGGGGAAGGCTAATGTTGTGGCAGATGCCTTGAGCCGTAAAGTTGCAGTAGTAGCACAACTGTCAGTACAGAGACCTCATCAGTCAGAGATTCAGAGATTTGGGTTAGAGGTTTATCCTAAGGGCAAAGCTCCTAAGCTGTCTAATCTGACAGTTCAGTCTTCGTTGCTTGACCGAATCCGTGCAGGTCAGTCTTCAGATGAGTAGTTGCAGAAATGGAGGCTGAAGGATGAAGCCAAGGGCAGTGTACTCTACACAGTTTTCGATGGTAATGTGAGGTACAGAGGTAGGATGTGGGTTCCTAGTGTTTATTCGATCAGAGAGGATATTTTGATAGAGGCACATGAATCTCCGTATTCCATTCATCCAAGAGGTACCAAGATGTACAAGGATTTACAGATTTTATATTGGTGGCCAGGTATGAAAATAGATATCCACCGATTTGTGTCTGAATGCCTCACTTGTCAGCAGGTGAAAGCAGAGCATCAGAGGCTAGCAAGTATGCTTAAGCCACTCCATGTACCCGAGTGGAAATGGGAGAACATCACCATGGACTTTGTTGTTGGTTTTCCGAGGTCAGTCAGAGGATCCAATGCTATTTGGGTTATAGTGGATCGACTCACTAAGTCGGCACACTTCTTACCAGTGAAGACGAATTTCTCCATGACGCAGTATGCGGAGCTCTATATCAGGGAGGTAGTTCGATTGCACTGGATCCCAGTTTCTATTGTGTCCGACAGGGACCCGAGGTTTACATCGTCCTTTTGGAAGAGTTTGTATGCAACCATAGGACGAAGTTGCTAATCGGTACTGCTTTCCACCCTCAGACAGATGGCCAGTCTGAGCGAGTGATTTAGATTCTGGAGGATTTATTGCGAGCCTGTATAATCGATATCCATGGGACTTGGGAATCTAAGCTGCCTCTAGTGGAGTTTACTTACAACAACAGTTTTCAATCATCTATTGGTGTGGCTCCCTACGAGGCATTGTATGGGAGGAAGTGCAGATCGCCGATTCATTGGGATGAAGTCAATGAGAGATCAGAACTTGGTCCAGAGATTGTTCAACAGACTGCAGATGTGGTGGTCAAGATCAGAGACAGGATGAAGACCGCCCAGAGTCGTCAAAAGATCTATGCAGACAAGAGGAGGAGGGATTTAGATTTTGTCGTAGATGATCAGGTTTTCGTGAAAATAGCACCCATGAATTATGAGATTTGGGAAGAGAGGCAAGCTTATCCTGAGGTTTATTGGACCGTTTGAAATTCTTGACAGAGTTGGGACACTAGCTTATCGTGTTGCCCTCCCGCCGAACCTGACTGGGGTACACAATGTGTTCCATGTCTCGATGCTGAGGAAGTACCTAGCAAATCCCTCGCACATTTTGAGCTATGAGCCGTTGCAGCTTGCTCCAGATCTTTCATATGAATAAAGACCCGTCCAAATCCTAGACAGAAAGGAGCAGAGACTTCGGAACAAGGTGACCAAGTTTGTCAAAGTCCGGTGGCTGAATCAAGCAGTGGAGGAGGCCACTTGGGAGACAGAGGCAGATATGAGAAGCCGCTATCCGGAATTGTTTGGTAAGATTTAATTTCGAGGACGAAATTTATTTAAGTGGGGGAGGAACTGTAGAGTTCAAATTCACTACACGTAAAACCCATGCATTTATTTAAATTGTTAAATTATTTATTTAAGTTTAAAATGATCTATAGCGATGCATGATCTATTTAAATTGTATTATTTTAATTAATTATGTTTATGTGATGCACGTTAAATATTTTCTTGAGTTTCATGTTTCATGCGATTATTCGATACGGGATCGAGGAAAAAAGACTGAAGACGATTATGGCGATTTTAAAATATGGTATTTTATTTTAAGTTAGGATTGATGCATTTTAAAATGTTTGTTTACTTAGTTTTTAGCATTTTTAAAGCCTGATTGATTTATTTAGTGATTTTAGGATTTTAAAACTTTTAAATTTTAGCAAGTGTGCATTTCATTTTAAATTAAGGGATTTTATTAAGTTAAAAGTGGGTTAGTGTGGGGACCCGGACGCTAATTCATTTCTTAATCATCTTTGGGAATGATTAGATCAATTAAAGAAACATGGTCTAAATTTTTTTTATTTTTTTTAAAATACATATGCGGAATGTCATGAAATAAATCTGATATACATATCAAACGTAAAGTACATGTCTTGTACTCAATACATTAAAATCAAACTAGGGTTCAACTACTATACATAAAGTGCTGAAGCCTATCTACTTCTGATCCAGATCTCCACGCTAACTTGTCCTCTCTCATTCTCTTCTTGACCCTGATCATGTCCCCCCTGTTGTCATGCACACATACAAACACAACCGGATAACTTCGGTGAGAATATAATCCCACTATAAACCATGTAAACATGCAATCATATAAAAAATATATAAAAGCATATAACAGTTATCAATAACATGTATCAAATCCGAAAACATGAATGATGTAAAACTGTAAATAAACTCGTGACTCGTCATCTCAGACTCGACTCATATCTAATCTAGGGATCCCAGTTCCTCGACATTGTCTCATATATCGAATCTCAGCGATAGGAATAAATAAACTCCTAAGCAAACATCGATATAAACCAAACATCCAGTGTCTTGGCATATCCGTCCCAGACTTGGCATATCCTGCCAATGACTAGGCATCTCCGCCCATGACTCAATAAACGCTTTGCTATAAATCAATAGAATAAGCATCTCAATCTTAGACATTGCAACATATCGAGGCAATGACAATTAAGTATGTGATTTTGGGAAACTCAAGTTAAATCAAACTCGAGTTGTGCAATCCCGGATCAACACTGATTTATACCTTTCTGTAGTAGCAAAACACTTGACAACTCTGATCTTTCTTCTACTGATTCTGATTCCAATCTGGAATACTAATTCAAGAAGCATAATATTACAATACCACTCGAATCAATACTGGATATAATCAGAACTCAATCAAATTCTGTTTTCGACGGTATAACTGCACCATCTCAATATACCCAGCAATATAATTCAACAGATATCAATTCTCACAACCCATAATCGATAACAATACAATCTGATATCAAATCTCAATCAAATCTATTCCAAATATCATAACAATTTCATACGATATCCGTTCTTCAATCTGGTTTCGATTATACGATGTCTATTATGTCAAGAACACCATATATGAATCATATCCGATTCCTTCAATATCATATTTTCAAAACATAACAGAAAACAATACAACTTACGTTCAGTTGAAGCTCTCGTCGATAGAAACACAGTACTGAAGTCGGATTGAAATTCTGACGGGCGGATCTTGTACGATAGAAACAATTCGATTCCTTCTTTCTGAATGTTTCAAGGGAAAATGAATCTAATTCATATATATATATATATATATACACCATGCATGTCAAGGGCAAGTGGTTAACTCTAGGTGCTGCACATCTCGCGCATATGCGCGACCTCCTTCGGCGCATATGCGCGAGACACTATGTCTCAGCGCGTATCTTCACGGCAACTCGCGCATATGCGCGCCCTCACCAGGCGCATATGCACGAGGTTCTTTGCAACTCTCTGCCATACTCGCGCATTTGCGCGGTTCCATGTCGCGCATATGTGCGAGGTTCTCTGCCTACCTCACGCATATGCGCTCTGTCCGATCGCGCATATGCGCGAGGGTTCAGTCCTCGCACATAATTCGTGTCTTCGATCGTCTTTCCCGGTCTGATCCGTTCTGTCTATAATCACATCAATTTATCAACAAATCATTTCAGATTACAATAATCAAAATCTCGGGCATTACAGTTAGCATTTTTAATTGTTTGCGAATTATTAATTTTAGCACAATTTAGCTCCTAATTAACCTTATTATTAACTCACACAAAAACACACACACACACTTTTACACACACCCATATACGTTTCACACAACACACACATACACATTTCATCTCTTATATTTTTTAGGAGAAAATTTTAGAAATTCTTAGAACAAGAGAGCAGCCGCCCCTCCCTCATCAGTTTTCCAGCACTTTTTCGTTGGGTTTTCTTCAAGAAAATCGTTCCACGATCGTCCCGGATCAACCCTCGCACAGTTTCCGCTTTGGTATCGTCGGTTCGGTAATTTTAAATATCAAAAGACATGTATAATATTTTGTTTCTGCATCGATCTTGTTATATTATATGTTCTTATTTTTATTATATGTAAAATCAATGTATGTTGTAAAACGTTTGAGCAAAAATTTGTTGGATCGGTTTTGAAACAATTTTAGATCTGAAAACTCAAAATCGCTGTCATTTTAAATACTGCGACTTATTGGTCGATTTTCTGGAAAATATTTCAATATATAAAACGTAGAACCTTTTGATACCTTCGATTTGACAGTAAATTCGAAATATTTGGATAAGAAATGAGTGATATATGATTGTTTTGGTGAGACTGCTCAAACTGCGTTTTTCTGAAAATGGGTTCTTGAAGTTTTATTGTTGCAGGATTCGTTGGGGATCGACGGGTGATCACTACTGCATTTAAGTACATCGAGAATGATGTTGGGATGATTGTTGGTGTTTAGTTTCGTGTCGTAAGGCACTCGATTGAATTAGAGGTCGTAGGAATTGTTTTGGTGTCAAATGTCGTATTCACGGATTGGGTTGCGTCGTTTGTGATCCGTAGTGTTTTGGGGTGTTTATTGGAGTTTTATTAAGTGCCATAGCATCCTAGGATGGGTCTCAGGGCATTGGTTCATGGTCCGTATGATCGAGTTAGGTGTAGTGATTTCCCGTTAGTTCGCGTTTCCAGCACCTACACGGACCCGTAGTCGGACCCTGGCACTCGGTTCATGCACTTTTTCCTTCAAAATTTGAATTTTCAGCACCTACACGGACCCCGAGACGGACCCTTACACGGGGTCCGTGTCCTTTTAAATAAAAAAGTTTAATTTTTTTTTTTATTTTTATTTTTGATTCTTTAGGGGTTTTGATGTCATTATTTAGTACGATGATTAAACGAGGTCGAGTCCCGAGAGATTTAAAATGCCATAAGGAAATTTATCATTTTTGGGTGTGAGCATGACTAGACGTCTAAGTTATGCAAGGTAGGTATTCGAACTCATGTTAGTATGTGCAGCAGTGGCACCAAGCGAGATCCAACGAATCCCTCAACGCGAAGTAAGTATATTCGACGTGCAAAATAAAATATTTTTATGTTTTTGAGGTATGCTAAATGTCTTGTGACCAAATTTTGAACGGGTTTGGAAGTCGATGAACGTGGCCGAGGACCTCTCCACCCCGGTAAAGTATGACCGGGTTTAGATCAGGATTGGGAAGCGGTAAAGTATGACCAGGGACCAATCCACCCGTTAATTATGAACGGGGATCTCATGTATGTGGTAGTGGACTTTTCCTTCCAGCCCAGTACTTTGGTTTAGTCTGATCAGGCGTATTTATGTATAGGCCACTTGCTTTGAAACATATCTCTACGCAAAATGATGTTATGCATGCTCAAGTATGTATGATGCAAGTATGTTTAAGAAAATTCTTATGATGATGGCACGTCTACGTTTATGCTACTACGTTCAAGTTTCAAGTATGTTTATGCTATTACGTTCAAGTTTAAAGTATGTAAGCCCTACTTTAAAGATGCATGTGGTTTTATTATGTAGTACTTTGTATCTCCAGTTTATACATGTTGAGCCGTTAGACTCACTAGACTTGATCGATACAGGTGAGGATGAATTTGAGGAGACGAGAGATGAGGACCAATGAGCTGGCTTGGACTGAGCGGGAGGCTAAACCCGAGTTTACTGTTATTTTTATTACTCTGCAATTTCAGTTGATTTTTTGGAAAAATATTCAACATATAAAACGTAGTACTTTTTGATACCTTCAATTTGACAGTAAATTCGTAATTTTTGGACAAGAAACGAGTGAGTTATGTTCATTTTTTTGTGACTGCTCAAGCTGCTACATTTTGAAAAATGTCCCTCATGTTTTCTTGAGTTTATTTTGTTGCAGGCTACGGAGGGAATTGCCGATTGGTCATTGCTACATTTAGGTGTGTCGATTGGGGTGATCATACGAGTTTTGGTGTGTCGTTTTGGGTTAGTAAGGGTGAGGATGCATTAGAAGTCATAGGAAAACTTGTGTGCAGATTTTGGTGGAGTTCGCGCAGGGTTAGAGCCGCAGCGCTGTGCTAGGAGCAGCTTCGAATGGTGCAGTGCCACGGCGCTACAGGGTAGCGCCTAGGCGCTGCAGTGCTGCCCCTTAGCGCCTAGGCGCTGGTTCTGGTATTTTTCTGGCTTCGATTTTAGGTGATATTGCTTTCATTGGGTACTATTACGCTATTATGTCCTAGCATAGTGAGGGTTAGATTAGATGTTATGAAGTTTGCTTGGGAAATTTCTTACTCCATGTCAAGGTTGCTTCGGGGTTCGAGTCATGGGTTAGCATGTCGACTAAAAATGGCCAAGTCCTGAGGGGTTTAGAAGGTCATAAGTTGTTTAATTACTTCGGTGGTGAGTTTGTTTGGTACGGTTAAGTTATGAGATTTTAAGTTGTTGGAATAATGTACTAGTAGGCATGTGCATCAATAGCCCCAAGCAAGATCCAACGAATCCCTCAACGTCATGTAAGTATGTTCGACGTGCAAAAGAAAATGTTTTAATGTCTTGTGACAAATTATGAACGGGTTTGGAAGCCGGTGAACGTTGCCGGTGACCTCTCCACCCCGATAAAGCATGACCGGGTTTAGATCAGGATTGGAAAGCGATAAAGCATGACCAGGGACCAATCCACCCGGTAAAGCATGACCGGGGAAATCATGTATGTGGTAGTGGACATCTCTGCCATCCCAGTACTGTGGTTTAGTTTGATAAGGCGCATTACCTTTTTGCGAACTTTGTTTGTAATTGTTTTTATTTCAAATATTTTTAGACGAGCAGATTATTTTTAACACAATTGGAAGGTTTATTATTTATCTAAGAAAATTTTTATTTTTCCGTAAATTTTAAGTAGTTTAAAAATATGGTACGTTACATTATGTATGAGTGTACATTAATGTGAGTACATATCTTGCTAGATGGTATAACTAAAAGGGTTGCAGAGTGGGATCGACGAGGAGGATAAATGTGCATCTTATTGAGAATTTGTTCAAAATCGTCATCATGCTTTTGAACTGGATGCTGGTGAAGTCCTTCATAGCTTGTGACGACAATGCCCTCATCTGTCGATAGCCTCTGTACTTTCTTATTCACATTGTATCCTTTGTGAGTACATCTATAGTACTCCTGCGTGCAGCATAACATAGTTGTAACCTTTAAACACCTATGCTAAAATCGTGCATAATTTGTCCTGAAAAATTAATGAAATACATTATGTGACATACCTGGGAAATTTGTTGTTTTTGACTACTTTTTGTCCATACTTTCTCCACCTAAAGCCATCATCAAGTATGTCAACTCGACTTTGTGTTTCAAATGCAAATCTTGTCCTTTTAATTTTGTTTTTTGTACTGCTTGTGTTCTTTAGAAATGGTGAATATTTATTCTTGTCCCCAAGCTTCTCATCGTGTGTTGTATCTGATTTTGACTCTGTTATATCGGATGAAATATTGTCCTCGTTGAATGATCGAGCAAAACTTGCACTGTAAAATCCTTAGTAAAAATTAATAATATTCAGGCTCGAAATATTCGCAAATGCACGATGTCAAGTAATAATATAGTGTACGAGTATCGTTCCTCTAGAGACTGTATTTCGCAATTGTTATTCTCAATTATTAAAATCTTTAGCAACAATAATTTGGATGGTTGTTTACTACAATAATGATTAAATAAGAACTCAATGAAATGTTTCAAGGATTAAATGATTAAATAAATAAGCTAGAATGATTGATTAAAGTTCAATGAGAAATGAATTTCCTGGGAATCTCGGTTCACCTACCACTCGCTAATCTACTTAATGAGTTCAACAATGATCTAAGCTTTCGACGGGATTTCCTATCCAATTGAACACGCCCTCTCAAGCTATGACAAACTAATTCAACTCAGTGAAGTAATTAAATCTCTTTAATTATTTATCAAGGGTGAATTGCATGTCATTCTATGAAATCCCATAGCTTTTGACCTACTGGACTATGACTATCAACGTATATCCGATTTCGTAATTCTATGTAAATTGTAAATCCACGGATTATGCTACTCGTTCCTATCACAGGTTATTCTCTCGAACTCACTCGCAATATGATATCGTTATTAAAGTTAGCTACGCTTCAACAACGCAATGAAAATAATAACACAATCAAGAATAAATCAAAAGTCGATAGATGAATTAACTAAACTTGGTTTCGGGGTAGGATCCCATTAAATTCTAACAAATAATGTAAATTAACTACAAGAATTCATGATCAAACTAAACAAAATAATATTTAAACAAGAGAAATTAAACTAGAAATACTAGACGTGACGAAAACGCGAAAAACGTTGCCCGAAAATCTTGAAATCTTCAACTCTAAGCTTTCTCCAAGCCTTTATCTCTCTTCAAAACCTTGGTGGCTGCTGAATAATGTCTTTTTTTTGTTTTCTAGGGTTTCTTTGTGCAGCCATACACCTTCCAAGTTGAATACAAGTCAATTAGGAAACTTGCCTTATTTACTCGCACTGGGACGGTCAAGTTTTACAGCCCCAGCGCGAGGTCTTCTGCAATGTTGCTCGCTTCACATGCCTTTCGTGCTGGGGCGGTCAAGTTTTACTGCTCTAGCGCGAGGTCTTCTGCCCGACCTCCTTAATTTTTCTTTGCTCGCGCTGGGGCGATCAAGAATTACCGCCCTAGCGCGAGGCCTTCTGCCCAACGTCTTCTTGGCTTCTGCATGCACTAGGGCGGTCAAGTATTACCGCCCCAGCACCAAGTGGTTTGTCCTCAGAGTTGAATTTTCTCCTTTTCCGTCGTTTTTCCTCATTTTTCCTGCACATTCATACAACTCAATGAGCGATGATCAAATGCAATAACTTAAGATGAAATGAACAAAATGCATACTTTATCCAACCAAAACGATGCAAACTAAGACTCACACGATGCACTAAAATACGTAAATATGACTGTGTGCATAATTTACTAGTAAAAAATATTAATCCATCGTAACTGTAATAATAATTTATTTAATTCTCTCTAGCTGGGCTCAAATTCAATCGGATCGTTGCCCTTCCAAAGCTGCCATTTCTCCAAAACCCTCGCAGTCACTCCAAAAGACAATTTCAAGCTTCCAATAGCTTTAGGAACAATCACATGTTCCTGTGAAATGGCTTTGAAAAATTTCCTATTGACGGTGGCCGGAGTAAGCGCCGTGATTTTGCTGATGAGGAGTGACGTCAAACAGTCAGCTTCCATCTTCCGCCGCAACGTCTGTCACATCCGTAACTGGCTTGAAGAAGAGTCTACCGCAGCCGCCAAGTATGCTCCTTTAAAAATTATTGCTTTTTTTTGCATCGAAGATGATTAGTTTTTCGTTGTTTTCCTTTCACTTTCGTTATGTTTCACTATATTTTCGACTTTTGTTAGGTTATGGTTCTCTGGATGATTCCATTTATTGCTAATATTAGGCAATCAATGCGCTTTGCCTACTGCATAATTTTTTTTGCACAGAAGATAGCTTATGAAATATGGGCTTGGATGCTTTGGTTTGATAAGGCCGTCCAAATGGGTTTATGTTATTTGTTTTGTTTGGTGAAATGCTGATTAAAATTATCAATAATTCTTTGATGAGGAGTGTTCTTAGTAACATGACGATCTTCTTATTTTTGTAAAAGCTATTCAAGTTTTATTACCAAAATATAATTTTTTTTGGTGTGAGCATGAATCCTTTACCTATGTGTGACGTAATGAAAGGAAATGGAGAAGGCAAGACCGAAGGAGATACCTGAGAAAGACATTCCCAAAGAGAACAAGCACCAGAGCTTCTTGATATCTAGGAGGCTGAGCATGGTTGAAGTGTGACTCCATATGAAATTTTTTGAGCATATATGTGTACATTAGTTTTAGAGTAATTGATCCTTTGTTTTTTTTCCCTTCATGTATCTACTGCTTATAATGTATTTTGAAGTTGGAATTTTGAATATTCGGAGTTACTAATCACTTTTTTTTCTCAAGAATTTGGTGTACAGTTGCTGATTAATGGAATTATCATGCAAACTTGCTTCTTATGTTAGTCATGGTGAATCAATGGTGGTTCGATGATAGACACATACTCCCCTTATAATTATTGATGCTAACAAATAACAATGATTGTCATGTATAAAATCTGAGTGATGCAGGTTGTGTTTTGGTGTTTGTGATTGCATCTTTGTTGTGATTTATAGGATACCCAGTTACTTGTTGTCCCATTTCAAAAAATGAAGATTATTTATAAACCCAAATAAGTGTTGGTGTTCGATCTACAAGTGATCCATGTTTGTCTAACTGTTATGCTGACTTCTGAATCATCAAAGGCTTAGTGCCTCTTCCCCTGATCAGCTGATGTTAGAACCCTCGAGTCGTTATGTGATATTGTTGGTGAATTTGTTTAAACTGGATCGTTCGACTAAGGAAAACAGTCAAATATTAAAAGCTCATTTGGGTCTCTACTTCAACAAAAAGATTGATCAGATCCTCACTAGCAGTGGTGCTACAATTCATGTTCATTTCATGAATTGTACATATTACAAATGTGAATGTTGTAACAGAAGATTGAACTAAGATGATATATTGCATGTCGTTCTATGAAATCCTATAGCTTTTGACCTACTGGACTATGACTATCGACGTGTATCCGACTTCATATTTTTATGTAAATTGTAAATCCACGTATTATGCTACTCGTTCCTATCACGGACTATTCTCTCAAACTCACTCGCAATATGATATCGTTATTAAAGTTAGTTACGATTCAACAACGCAATAAAAATAATAGCACAATCAAGAATAAATCAAAAGTCGATAGATGAATTAACTAAACTCGGTTTCGGGGTAGGATCCCCTTAAATTCCAACAAATAATGTAAATTAGCTACTAGAATTCATGACCAAACTAAGCAAAACAATATTTAAACAAGAGATATTAAATTAAAAATACTAGACGTGACGAAAACACGAAGAACGTTGCCCGAAAATCTTGAAATGTTCAACTCCAAGCTTTCTCCAAGACTTTTTCTCTCTTCAAAACAATGGTGGCTGCTGAATAATGTCTCTTTTTCGTCCCCTAGGGTTCTTTTGTGCAGCCATATACCTTCCAAGTTGAGTACAAGCCAATTAAGAAACTTGCCTTATTTACTCGCACTGGGGCGGTCATGTTTTACCGCCCTAGTGCGAGATCTTCTGCAATGTTGCTCGCTTCACATGCCTCTCGCACAGGTGCAGTCAAGTTTTACTGCCCTAGCGCGAGGCCATCTGTTGATTCTTCAGCCTCTCGCGCTGGGGCGGTCAAGTTTTACCGCCCTAGCGCGAGGTGTTCTGCCCGGCCTCCTTAATTTTGCTTTTCTCGCGCTGGGGAGGTCAAGAATTACCGCCCCAACGTGAGGCCTTCTGCCCAATGCCTTCTTGGCTTCTGCATGCGCTGGGGCAGTCAAGTATTACCGCCCCAACGCCAAGTGGTTTGTCCTCAGAGTTGAATTTTCTCTTTTCCGTCGTTTTTCCTGCACATTCATACAACTCAGTGAGCAATGATCAAATGCAATAACTTAAGATGAAATGAACAAAATGCAGACTTCATGCAACCAAAACGATACAAACTAAGACTCACACGATGCACTAAAATACGTAAATATGACCTCTATCAACCCCCCATACTAACCTTTTGCTCGCCCTCGAGCAAAATAGGTTGCAGGACACAACAACACAAGAAGTATCATGTCAGTGCATTCATGGTTCTGGTCTGCCTTAACGATTATCAATGAATATTTTATCCATTCACGCAAGACACTAGTTCCGCATTTCACCACGAAGTTTCAGTCACTGCAATCTTTCATGGATTTAAAAACCTGTGTGTGTGTGCAATGTTGGCTCAAGCATCATGCACTTCCATAGTAAAATTTTCAACGCTGTAAGAGACTTCAATCAACACATCAGTATATACACAATCCCTCTCTCACATCCCTCTTCACTAGTTACCGATTCGCAGCACAGATAGTTAGGACTCGTCAGAAATAAATCAACATAGGATATGGGTATTTCGACTAGATTGAAACGGGAAACGAGGGAGGTACAGTGATGTATCATTTTTGCACATTCAAATTTTGCATCTGATTTTCTTAAACTCCATACATCTCCATTCTTTTAGCCTAGGAATAAAATTTCATCCTTTTATTTGGCTCCCCCACACCTTACAACACCAATTTTTTTTCGTGCAGCATACTTTTCTTAATTTTCTGTCCTCCCTCAGATATGAACAAGAAATATGGGTGTGTGACTTTGGTCCAATCTCAAGGGTGCATCAATAAGGTTAGACACGGCTAGATATACGGGTACAAGTATCGCAATATAATTATTATCGATAAGCTCAGTTCAATGAATTGGTCTAGCAGAGATGTGCCTAACTCATCCTCGTCCTGCTAGACAGTGTTCGTGTCAAGGGATGTGTTCAAGTTCAAGTCACCTAGTGCATCTCAAATTCCCCACAAACAATGTCTAAGTTAACTATGTAATGCATTTTCTGTTGCCAACATTTGTGCTGAAAATTTCATTATCCAATTAAGATTTTCATGCATCAACCACTCGTGTGCTCTAAACTAGTGTCGTGACAACAATGGACATGCGCATGTATGACCCATTCAACATCATCATTGGCTACCACATACAAATCTAGCACCAACTATAAATCAGTTCTCAAATGACAACACAAATAACACGAGACAAATGCAATACGAAAGACGAACTAAACAAACAACCTAAACACAAAATAACCAAACTAAACACCCACCCCCCAAACAGAAACATGCCATGTCCCCAGTGCACAAAACAACTAAACAAGTAGATAAACGAACATAGTAACTAAAAATGGATGCTAAACAGAATGCAGTCGAAATGAAGTAGATAAAACGAATGCAAAGAAAAGGAAAACACGAAGACTCCCCTGATCACTGCTCATCCTCGTCGTCCTCGGGTGGTGCAACTCCTGGCTCCTGATCGTCCGGCTGAGGGTAATCATAGCAGAATGGGAACGAGGGTGGGAATGCCGGCGGTGGTGGATAGGGGAAGAATAGGGCAATGCTAGAGCTGTGTATGGACTGCTGGATTTGAGAGAAGATCAGTGGCCCACATTAATCGAAATACCCACCATCAGTGCGTAGAATAGGATGGCTCGGTCTTTTTGAACTTCACTGGTATGGGACACCGACATCAACTGCTTGGATAGAAAAGCATACCACATCGCGGGCCTGAACAACAAATGTTTTTCCAGAATACAACTCGGAGTCTTCCAAATAGCTACCAGGTAACAGATAGTTTGCATAATTAACTCAAAATCCGGGTTGGCTATCAACTCCTCTAAAGCAGATTCATCAACCATAGGGGTAACCAACAATTCATTCAGGGTGGCTGAGTCAAAAGATATTAACTTACCCCGCACCATAGTCATTCCATCAGTCCTCTCGGCAGCGTTGGCATAAAATTCACACACAATCGGAATCACCGCAGCCTTGGGTGTAGCACAAAAAGACTCCCAACCTCGTTTCTCAATATCATGCAAAAGATGTAATGCTCTAGAGGAGAAATAAAACCCCCGTTCCGGAATGGGGCGCCTATGCACTTTGGCGTGTTCATACCGATTTCGGGCTTTCTCATTCACAAATGTACCTCTATTATCGGACAAAGAGGAGGAAGAGACGTGTGTTGCCTTAGATTTATTTGGAGCCATTGTTGAATGCGGAGGTGGGCGAGATAAGCGAACCACGACAAGTGCCTTGCCACTTAGGAAAGCGGAGCGGAGTCACCGGCTTGCGTGAATGGCGTGGGAACTTAGGGACTCAAGTACCTACAAATCGAGAGGGAGATACGGATGGTGAGGGATGAATTTCAGAGGAAAATTGCGAAGGGGAGATTTTGTGTGTGCGCAGAGTGAGAGAAAGAAGAGAAGGGGGCGGCTTTATAACGCGGCGCGCTGGGGCGGTCCAATTATACCGCCCTACCCTCTGTCGAAACAAATTTCATTGGCGCGCTGGGGCAATCAAGTTATACCGCCCTAGCGCGAAGCTCTCTGTCCACGAAGTGCCAGTGAGGTGTGCTGGGGCGGTCAAGAATTACCGCCCTAGCGCAAACTGCTCTGCTTCTGACTTAGCTTTATATATATAACTATATATATATATATATATAACAATAAAAACAACCAACATCTAATTTAAAAACTCAACTAAATAAAAGAAAAAATTAAAAGCGAGTAGGAAGAGAAAGAAATTAGTTCTCAATTTATATTCGAGAGCTAGACTGTAGGTTCCTCTCAGTTCTAATTGTTTTGGAATCAAGCGACTCCAATTTGTGGCTCCACTGTGCCGCCCAAATAATGCTTCAATCATTGAGCATTGACTGTGAACGGCTCATTTGTTCCATCTCTCAAAGTTACGGCTCCCGAGGGGAACACTTTGGTGATCATATAAGGGCCCGTCCATCTTGACTTGAGTTTGCCAGGAAACAGACGCAACTTGGAGTTGTATAGCAGCACCGCTTCGCCTTCTTTGAATTCCCTTGGCAATATGTGTTTGTTGTGTGCTTGCTTTGTATGCTCCTCGTAGGTCAACACCAGATCATAGACTTGACATCTAATTTCTTCCAATTGGTCCAACTGCAGCAATATGTGTTCACCTGCAAGAGCAAAATCAAGATTTAGCGCTTTTGTTGCCCAATAAGCTCTATGTTCTAACTCAACAGGTAAATGACATGCATTTCCAAAAAATAGCCTATGCATTGTCGTGTCTATAGGTATCTTAAAAGCAGTCATATACGCCCAAAGTGCGTCATCTAACCTCAACGACCAGTCCTTTCGATTTATCCCCACAACCTTCTCCAGAATCCTCTTGATCTCGCGATTCGACACCTCAAATTGACCACTTGTTTGGGGGTGATAGGGAGTGGAGATTTTATGAGTGACCCCAAATTTGCCCAAAAGTTGTTCAAAAAGTTTATTGCAAAAATGGTGCCATCATCCCTAATGATCGCTCGTGGTGTTCCAAATCTATTGAAAATATTTTTTAAAAAAAATTTCAGCACCACTTGAGCATCATTCGTTGCATATGATTCCGCCTCGACCCATTTGAAACATAGTCAACCGCAACCAAAATGTATTTTTCCGTAAACGAAGTTGGAAACGGTCCCATGAAATCTATCCCCCAAACATTAAAGACTTCACACTCCGTAATATTATTTAAAGGCATCTCATGGATATTAGAAATGTTACCTGTGCGCTGGCATCTATCACAAGTGAGGACAAACGAACGTGCATCTTTAAATAGAGTTGGCCAATAAAAGCCACATCCGAGTACCTTGGATGCCATTCGTGTGGGTACAAATTGACCACCTACCTCGCGGTCATGACAGTGGATAAGAATCGATCACATCTCTTCCTCCGTTACACATCTCCTTATCATGGCATCTGCACAGATTTTGAAAAAGAAAGGTTCTTCTTTCACGTCCGAGAAGAATTTCTTTCTTTGGTGGGTCAGCCTGTAACAAAAAATACTAGACGTGACGAAAACACGAAGAACGTTGCCCGAAAATCTTGAAATGTTCAACTCCAAGCTTTCTCCAAGACTTTTTCTCTCTTCAAAACCTTGGTGGCTGCTGAATAATGTCTCTTTTAAGTCCCCTAGGGTTCTTTTGTGCAGCCACATAACTTCCAAGTTGAATACAAGCCAATTAAGAAACTTTCCTTATTTACTCGCACTGGGGTGGCATGTTTTACCGCCCTAGCGCGAGATCTTCTGCAATGTTGCTCGCTTCACATGCCTCTCGCACTGGGCAGTCAAGTTTTACTGCCAAAGCGCGAGGCCTTCTGTTGATTCTTCAGCCTCTCGCACTGGGGTGGTCAAGTTTTACCGCCCTAGCGCGAGGTGTTCTGTCCGGCCTCCTTAATTTTGCTTTACTCGCGCACCGCCCCAACGCGAGGCCTTCTGCCCAATGCCTTCTTGGCTTCTGCATGCGCTGCGGTCAAGTATTATCGCCCCAGCGCCAAGTGGTCTGTCCTCAGAGTTGAATTTTCTCTTTTCCGTCGTTTTTCCTGCACATTCATACAACTCAGTGAGCAATGATCAAATGCAATAACTTAAGATGAAATGAACAAAATGCAGACTTCATGCAACCAAAACGATACAAACTAAGACTCACACGATGCACTAAAATACGTAAATATGACCTCTATCAACCCCCCATTCTAACATTTTGCTCGCCCTCGAGCAAAATAGGTTGCAGGACACAACAACACAAGAAGTATCATGTTAGTGCATTCATGGTTCTGGTCTGCCTTAATGATTATCAATGAATATTTTATCCATTCACGCAAGACACTAGTTCCGCATTTCACCACGAAGTTTCAGTCACTGCAATCTTTCATGGATTTAAAAACCTGTGTGTGTGTGCAATGTTGGCTCAAGCATCATGCATTTCCATAGTAAAATTTTCAACGCTGTAAGAGACTTCAATCAACACGTCAGTATACACAATCCCTCTCTCACATCCCTCTTCACTAGTTACCGATTCGCAGCACAGATAGTTAGGACTCGTCAGAGATAAATCAATATTATTTCGACTAGGCTGAAACGGGAAACGAGGGGGGTACAGTGATGTATCATTTGTGCACATTCAAATTTTGCATCTGATTTTCTTAAACTCTATACATCTCCATTCTTTTAGCCTAGGAATAAAATTTCATTCTTTTATTTGGCTGCCCCACACCTTACAACACCAATTTTTTTTTTCGTGCAGCATACTTTTCTTATTTTTCTGTCCTCCCTCAGATATGAACAAGAAATATGGGTGTGTGGCTTTGGTCCAATCTCAAGGGTGCAGCATCAATAAGGTTAGACACGGCTAGATATACGGGTACAAGTATCGCAATATAATTATTATCGATAAGCTCAGTTCACTGAATTGGTCTAGCAGAGATGTGCCTAACTCATCCTCGTCCTGCTAGACAGTGTTCGTATCAAGGGATGTGTTCAAGTTCAAGTCACCTAGTGCATCTCAAATTCCCCACAAACAATGTCTAAGTTCACTATGTCATGCATTTTCTGTTGCCAACATTTGTGCTGAAAATTTCATTATCCAATTAAGATTTTCATGCATCAACCACTCGTGTGCTCTAAACTAGTGCCGTGACAACAATGGACATGCGCATGTATGACCCATTCAACATCATCATTGGCTACCACCACATACAAATCTAGCACCAACTATAAATCAGTTCTCAAATGACAACACAAATAACTCGAGACAAATGCAATACGAAAGACGAACTAAACAAACAACCTCAATACAAAATAACCAAACTAAACACCCACCCCCCAAACAAAAACATGCCATGTCTCCAGTGCACAAAACAACTAAACAAGTAGATAAACGAACATAGTAACTAAAAATGGATGCTAAACAGAATGCAGTCGAAATGAAGTAGATAAAACGAATGCAAAGAAAAGGAAAACACGAAGACTCCCCTGATCACTGCTCATCCTCATCGTCCTCGGGTGGTGCAACTCCTGGCTCCTGATCGTCCGGCTGAGGGTAAGCATAGTAGAATGGGAACGGGGGCGGGAATGCCGGCGGTGGTGGATAGGGGAAGAATAGGGCAATGCTAGAGCTGTGTATGGACTGCTGGATTTGAGAGAAGATCAGTGGCCCACATTAATCGAAATACCCACCATCAGTGCGTAGAATAGGATGGCTCGGTCTTTTTGAACTTCACTGGTACGGGACACCGACATCAACCGCTTGGATAGAAAAGCATACCATATCGCGGGCCTGAACAACAAATGTTTTTCCAGAATACAACTCGGAGTCTTCCAAATAGCTACCAGGTAACAGATAGTTTTCATAATTAACTCAAAATCCGGGTTGGTTATCAACTCCTCTAAAGCAGATTCATCAACCATAGGGGTAACCAACAATTCATTCAGGGTGGCTGAGTCAAAAGATATTAACTTACCCCGCACCATAGCCATTCCATCAGTCCTCTCGGCAGCGTTGGCATAAAATTCACACACAATCGGAATCACCGCAGCCTTGGGTGTAGCACAAAAAGACTCCCAACCTCATTTCTCAATATCATGCAAAAGATGTAATGCTCTAGAGGAGAAATCAAACCCCCGTTCCGGAATGGGGCGCCTATGCTCTTTGGCGTGTTCATACCGATTTCGGGCTTTCTCATTCAAAAATTTACCTCTATTATCGGACAAAGAGGAGGAAGAGACATGTGTTGCCTTAGATTTATTTGGAGCCATTGTTGAATGCGGAGGTGGGCGAGATAAGCGAACCACGACAAGTGCCTTGCCACTTAGGAAAGGGGAGCGGAGTCACCGGCTTGCGTGAATGGCGTGGGAACTTAGGGACTCAAGTACCTACAAATCGAGATGGAGATACGGATGGTGAGGGATGAATTTCAGAGGAAAATTGCGAAGGGGAGATTTTGTGTGTGCGCAGAGTGAGAGAAAGAAGAGAAGGGGGCGGCTTTATAACGCGGCGCGCTGGGGCGGTCCAATTATACCGCCCTACCCTCTGTCGAAACAAATTTCATTGGCGCGCTGGGGCAATCAAGTTATACCGCCCTAGCGCGAAGCTCTCTGTCCACGAAGTGCCAGTGAGGTGTGCTGGGGCGGTCAAGAATTTGAACACGTCATCTCGAGCTATGCCAAACTAATACAACTCTAATTCAACTCAGTGAAGTAATTAAATCTCTTTAGTTATTTATCAAGAGTGAATTGCATGTCGTTTTATGAAATCTTCTAGCTTTCGACCTACTGGACTATGACTATCGACGTGTATTCATATTTCTATGTAAATTGTAAATCCACATATTATGCTATTCGTTCCTATCACGAGCTATTCTCGAACTCACTCGCAATATGATATTGTTATTAAATTTAGTTACGCTTCAACAATGCAATAAAAATAATAACACAATCAAGAATAAATCAAAAGCCGATAGATAGATTAAATAAACTCGGTTTCGGGGTAGGATCTCATTAAATCCCAACAAATAATGTAAATTAACTACTAGAATTCATGATCAAACTAAGCAAAACAATATTTAAACAAGAGAAATTAAATTAGAAATATTAGACATGACGAAAACGCGAAGAACATTGCCTGGAAATCTTGAAATCTTCAACTCTAAGCTTTCTCGGAGCCTTTTACTCTCTTTAAAACCTTGGTGTCTGCTGAATAATGTCTCTTTTTCGTCCTCTAGGGTTCTTTTGTGCAGCCATACACCTTCCAAGTTGAATGCAATTCAATTGGGAAACTTGCCTTATTTACTCGCGCTGGGGCGGTCAAGTTTTACAGCGCGAGCGCGAGGTCTTCTGCAATGTTGCTCGCTTGGCATGTCTCTCGCGCTGGGGCAGTCAAGAATTAGCGCCCTAGTGCGAGCCCTTCTACCCAACGCCTTCTTGGATTCTGCATGCGCTAGGGCGGTCAAGTATTATCATCCCAGTGCCAAGTGGTCTGTCCTCAAAGTTGAATTTTCTCCTTTTCCGTCATTTTTCCTGCACATTCATACAATTCGGTGATCGGCGATCAAATGCAATAACTTAAGAAGAGATTAACAAAATGCAGACTTCATGCAACCAAAACGATACAAACTAAGACTCACACGATGCACTAAAATACGTAAATATGACCTCTATCATTGAATTTGTTGGGGCCCGTGCTCCTGATTAATCTTTAATGACCAAACAACCAGGATTTATTAATGTAAACAGCAAAAGCGATTAAAAATTTTTCTTTTGGGTCAATAGAAATTTCGGCATGACCTCCCCGTAAGTAAGACATCCCAAAAATTTTCAAGCAACATATATATACTCGAAATAAAGTCATAACATCAATTAACAACCTTATAGCCGCACTGGCCAGGACTAGCATATACAAAGCCGACAAGGCTCGCTCACTCAACAACAATCCAAAACATCATAAAAGTAACAGTACATCTACACAGGGCATTCCCTGGCAAAAGTATGACTCCATAATATAATATCTGGGAATTCTCAATCACAATCCAACTACTGGACACCGCTACCTGACGCTCCACCAGCCGCGTCAAATCCTACTGGATAACCTGCTATGGCATCAAAAACAACCACAACATAAAAAAAACGAGGGGTCGGGCCCCAGTACGACGAACCACAGTAATATTACGACAAATATAACTGACATGAAATAAAATCAAGTAAAATGCAATGAAATGCGTGTCGGTAACAACAAAATAATGGATACCAAAGCGGAGTCCAAATGAAACGCATCAGCAACCGTAACAGTGGCCACCCGTGCCAGGACTGCAGCAACGTAATATCATGTCGCCGCTCATCCATGCACGTAGCATCGAGGGTACGGGAGCGACCAGCTCAGTCCTCATGCAAGTCATCAGGAGTGCTAATCCTACCCACCCAGTCCATCGATGACGCAACAACTCGATAGATCAGTAATGATAGTAATCAACGGGGTCAAGGCTCGAAATGCTATGCACTAATAAGATCAACTCAAATAAATGCATGAATGCAATCATGTATTCACATAAGCACATAAAACACGCTATAACTCATTACAAAATACTCAACGTCATCTCACGTCATAATAGACGTCGTAATGAAAACAGTTCGTACGTACCTCAACTGGACTTTAATTACCACAAAATATCTTAAATATATCTCGAAATTTCAATCCTGTGGCAAAATTATTTATCGCACGTCAATTCCTATCTTAGTTAAAAAATCAAGAAATTTATCGAAAGTAATTCCAAAATTCACATTAAATTTCCAGAACTTATAATTTCAAATCACAACATCTTAACGGTGTCCGACTAGCGCATGTACAGCTCAAAAATCGAAATGTCCCAACTTATAATTCTGAAAATTCGAAATTCAGCAAATAAATCTCTGAAAACGTCGATAAATACCTCGAATCGACTCAATAATTCACCTACAATTAATAATACAACATATATCAATTGTTGAAATTCGAATCAGTCAAAATACCCAAAATTTTGAAACCCTAAAATCATAATTATACCTCAAGGCTTCGAAGTAGAGTTCTAGAAAACTTAAACCGAGAGTTTCCTCACAAATTCCGGCGAAAACGAGCGGCGTTCTCCGACGGACTCGAAAAGTATCGTGAGATTTCTGTGCAAAATGGGTATCAATGCGTAGCTTGCGACGAGAGCTATCCGAAAATGTATTTCTTTTAATTTTCCGGCGACCGGAGCGGCTAGAATCGAAGGTCAAAGCTTCGAAATTGAAAAAGAAAGAAAGGAAGATGAAGCTTTCGGTGCTGGAGGAAAACGGGGAGAGAGAGAAATTTTTTACGTTTATCTCTTTTTTTTTATTTATTTACTATTTATCCTTGCTTAAATTTTTTGGGCTTGGCTTGGGGTGTACGGGCTGGGCTCTCACAGAATTGCATAAATCCATGCGAGTTAGTGTTACTGTACGGTGAATTGAATAACAAGTGAGAAGAGTTGATCATGTTGGGGGCAAGAGATGAGGCTGATGAATCAAGAAAGAGCTCTTGGTATCGAATGATAAACAGCATTAGTGTAAAATTGATTAACAAAATGTGAGCATGTACATGATCTCCAGCAACCAAGAAGTTCATAGAACGGTAAAATTTTAGATTTGGAAAAATGTGATTGACTGGCATGTTTCAGGAATATGAGCTTAATGTGTTGGAGCCAGCCGCCCTAGGTATTTGAATGTTTGATGACTGCGAATTCTGGTAAACTAGAATAGAGGCTTCGACAAGGACTACAATTCTATGTCCGTAGACTAAGGCTTCCGAAGCCCCTACCCTTTACAAATCGTGACTTTTTCTTTATACTGATTAATTATTTTGTCGATAACAATTGACTAACCGATTACAACTAAATGTCCTAGGACGGTCATTTAAAAACGTAGTAATTATAAGTTGTGGGAGTAATTTTATTGCAAGGGAGTGTAATAATTCATTTCACACCATAAATTATAACAATAAAAAAATAAAATCAAATTGATTACTTTTCTTATCCGATCCATCAGATTAAACGGATGAATTTGTATTCAATTTATTTTTTAAACTTATTCAAGCAGTTTTCGAAATGGACCCAACTTGATACGTGTGCATCTTTCATATTTATTATCAAATTATTATTGTTATTTTACTGTAGCAACTTCTGTTAATAATTATATTTAGTTGTTGTAATGATTTTAGTATTTTGAATCGAGGGCCAACTTTGTGAAATACGTCTCAATCACATCATTACTACAGGAGTTGATATGCGCAGCTGTGTTGATTAATTAATCAAAATTTGAACTTGACACTCTCTTGGTCAACAATTGTGCAAGCATCCATCCATCGATCTACCAAACTTACCCTAAAATGCATGGCCTACAGTGTGCCTAAAGTTTAGCCCGATTCACATTTCACATCAAACAATTATGCAACCAAGTTGTCCTACTTCATCAGAACGTACAAATTAAATGGGATGAGAATCCTAGGGACTTCCCCCAATTGACATTTTTAAAGAAGAATTTTACTCCTCGTCTGCAAAGTTGCTACGGCGACAAGGCTTCTTTGAAAAACAGTCTGTTAGTTCTGCAGTATTCTAATTTTGCATATGCTTCTTCCCACTCTTTTCATAGTTTACCTCCACCAAAACATATGAAATTCACTATATCTTGAATACAGTCATTAGGGTTCCTCGGCACAAGATTCATAAATAAGTTACGATTTACATGCCATGATTGCATGAAATCAAGCTCAAATAAATTCATAAAACTTAATATAATAGACTATAAACTTCACATGTAGGATCGCATCCGAGGCCTAACCAAAGACTGGCCACCATCGACGTATATAGTTGTACCGGTCATGTACCTTGACCCATCACTTATCAAATAAATAACAGTTGAAGCCAAGTCTTTCTCAACGTCAAGCCACCGATGTAAGGGCGTGGCTTGCTTTACCAATTTCTGCGCCCTTTCCTTCCCAACTGAAGTAGGGTACTCATCGTCAAGATGCAAGCCGCGAGCAATTGCATTTACTCTTATCTGATGCTTCCCAATCTCCATTGCTGATGCCTGCCCATCATTTGTAAAGTAAATTTTTAGCATGGTAAAGAACAGAATGAATTCTTCAGGTAGCTATATTGAGACATAAAAATCAATAAAGAAATCAGTAATCACCATAACCAATTAACACAATGAAAAAAATTAGTTGAGACCAGAATACGCTACAAACTTACCCGCACTAACTGATGCACTCCAGCCAAACATGAACCATATGCTGCCGCTCCTTGATATAACCCTCTTTCGGCTCCAATTATAGAGGTTAAGAATACGATGGATCCCCCCGATTGCTGATCACGCATTGTTTTACCCACAGCTTTTAATAGATACCATGGAGCCATAAAATTGATTTTGACAATATTTTTGAATTCATCTTCTGGTAAAGACAGAGGATCATGCATCTTTCCTGTTTCATTCAAAATAATAAGTCGATACTCTTGTACTTTCTTACTAGCACACATGTGATTACAGCGCCGCCTAATTGAAAATAAGGACCATCCAACACAACTATTGTTTACATGTACCACATGTTCTTGCAAGGTATGGACATAAAAAATGTGGATAGATGTGAATATGAAACCTCCTCGTTAGTGGTACGACAGAAACCAAACATTAGGAAAATGAAACCCTTGAATTCTTCGTTGCAAAACTTGATTAGAAAACTAAAGATGGTTTTTTTCCAATGAAATAGAAGGTGCGATTAAGATTTAAGATTGAGGCAAGCTGTCGAAGCGACGCTTGTAATACTACAGGCTCTTAAAGACCAATCAGCACGAAATACGGACTAAACAGAAAGTTGGAAGCCGTGCAGAAAGGCATAGAGTGCTTTACCTTCATAGGAATAGCAATTGACGAAAGCATCCAAACTTCCCAAGATTCTCTTGGCCGTGCCGACAGCTTCTTCAAAAACCGCTGCTTTCTCTTCTTTCATATCCAACCCCACTACCTCTACCGCATCACGGCGACCATCTAAGGACACCTCTATCTTCTCCACTGCTCTCCTCAATTGCCCATCGTCCCCCATCAAAACTAGCCTAGGTCGATCCCGTCAAATCAGAGCAACAAACAGGAGAAAGAAGAAGAAGAATTAATGGCGTACCTGCAAAGAAGAATTAATGGCGTACCTGCAACCGTGCTGAAGTAAATGACGGGCAATGTTGAGAGAGATTTCATCTCCATTGGAGGTAAGCAAGACCTTCTTTCTTGGATTTTCCATGCTGCAGCTACCAACGACCAAACGAGCTGGCTCACATCAGAAATCAGTACACATCAACGATTAACTAAAACATCAATACCACAAAAACACCAAAAATGGATATGTCTCTTAACATCAAACCCACAAAAACACCAAAAATGGATATGTCAGAATACAAGCTCCTAATCCCCTGTTAATTAACATTAAAACATAAACAAACAACAAAGCAACGTCCAAGATGACAGTAACAGGCAGATTATCGTATAAATAATTGGCGATTAGATTATAATAATCATACACACAAAAGTAATTCGAGAGAGGAAACCTCGAAGCGAACAGGAAGAGAGACGTACTGAAGATGAATCGAGAGTCGGTGATTGTATTTCCACACACGGGGTGGGTAGGTATCAATAATTTTAATTTAAATTATTTTGCTTCAGACACGTGGCAATCATCCGCCAACAGCGCCATCTAGTATCACGAACTTTTTTTAAAATTAAAATTTGTTGATTGGGAGGATAAATTATACATAAAAAATATATATATAATAAAAACATTTGAGTCAATAATAAAGATTAAATATTACGAATTTGTCAATAAATAAATCTAGTGGTATGAAACATTTGAATTTGACAAAATTTAACGAAATAATCCTCAATAACATCGCAACTTTTGCACATATCAATAACTCCAAATCATATGAAATTTTGTTTGATAAGTATCATCGTTAAAGGGGTATTTGCAATAAAATAATAATAAGTATCATGTCTAAATAAAAATATATATTTTTTTTAATCTAAAAAATATAAAAATAGAATACAACCATTTTAGATCAATCAACGCCTGACTTTGGGAACAAATTTTGATTTCTCGGACCTCTTATGAGGCCGAACGCTCAAGGCCCGACCCAATAAGGTAAACCTATCAATACATGTTTCACTTCTCTTCTCCGGCTAAAAGTCGGTCGCTCCCGCCTCTCTCTCTTACTTATCTTCTCTCCGCTAAGGTAAATATTTTCATTATTTTTCTTTTTCGTTAAATAAGGGTTTGATTCTTGTTTTAAAAGACTTGCATTTGGTCAATCAGTCAGTCAGTCAATTCGTTAAATTAAATATCTTTTCGGTTAAGGTTTGGAATGGTATGATCCTACACAGACTTTCTTTGGCAACAGTTTAATATTCATTTGTGCATGGCTTGAACATAAGTTAAGAATGGGATGCACCCCGGCGAGTTTCAGAATTTACTGATTCTTTTGTAACGAGTTTTGAGAGATAAATTGTTTTGGAAATAATCATGAATTATTGGGTGAAGTACCATATTCAATTTACGAAGTGAATATAGGATACCTTTAAAAAGCAACAAATTTCTCAATTCATGTTGGGTGTTTCAAAAATAATAATCAGCAATCTTGGGATTAATAGCCACCCAGAAGCTACTTCGTTTAAGCAGAAGAAAGTAAGGATCTCAATTTTATTTTACAAAAACATTAGTCTTTCTTAAATTCTAGAATCTTGTCCCAGAATTCCTAATAATTTTGTAGACAGCCTTGTATAGATTCATATTTTACATCCCCCTTTTGGTCTTCCCATCTTTTTATTAGCTAGACATCCATATTGGATCGACTGCTACTTCAAGGCTCAAGCTGCTAATATTGTTGCAAATCTCTAATTTTGAACTTTATTTTCTTTGCATACGTACGACTGACTGCTATTTGATGGTATATTTTAAAGACATTTCTGGTATTATCCGAAGTTGAAGTGAAATAACTACCTATAAGGAGAGATGCTTTATGGGATTGTCAAGTGTCAAATTTGGCTTGCCCACTTGTAATTAGGGATGTAAATAAACCAAACTGCTCGCGAGCTTTTCGGATCTCGACTCGTTAAAAAGCTCGTTCGGGCTCGTTCGTTAAGCTTATCGAGCCGAGCTTGAGATTAATGATGTTCGGCTCGTTAGCTCGTGAACATGTTCGATAATAGGTTCGTGAGCTCAAAATTGAGCTCGGCTCGTGAGCTCGAGCTCGGCTCGTTTAAGTGGTTCACGAGCTCGGGCTCGAGCTCGGCTCGTTTAGGTAGATCGTGAGCTCGAATTTGAGATAATTAATGAGTTATAATATTAAAATAATTATGTATGATAAATAATAATAAATTAAAAATTAAAAATTATATTAAAAATGTGAATGTTATGGAAATAATGGCATATTCCCGTAACCTCATCCTCATCTATTCCAAATCCCAAACCCTATTCAGCTATTCCCGTAACCTCACCTATTCCCCCCGAATCCGCGCCTCCCGACCTCCGCCCCCCGTCGCCGAGGGTCTCCGGTCGTAGCCCAGGTCCGGTCGACCATTATCGAAGCAGAAATCGGTAGATTTGAGCGTGTATAGGTAGCGAGACCCATTTCCCGTCCACCTCTAAACCGCGTACGATTTCCGACGATTCTCCGTTCTTCCGTCGGCGCCGAGGGCTGAAAATCCTTGTACCGTCTGGGTCGACTTTGATTGAGGCGTGAATCGAGAGTTTGGAGATCGTATAGGTCGCGAACCCTAGCTCTGATTCTGGTTTGGTTTCATCTCCAAATACAGTGGGCAAAACAATTAGAGACAAAAGTTCAAAAGTTTCAGCCTCTCAGGTGTGTTTGAATATTGCTGCTACGACAATGAATTTAGTCTACTTAAGAAACTCATATTGTCATATAGAGTCCAGTTTCTGTTTAAAACTCTGGCTGAATGAGATTTTCTTGTTTCCCTTAACGTCTGTTTTTGTAGATACGGTATGTTTCTGTATTCTTGATTACTGCAATGAGGGTAACAGTAACTAGTTTATTTCACCGTATTAAAGAGTGTTTTCTGTACGAGCTGGGTGGATTGGTTGAATGCAATATTATGAGTATTGTAATCTGTTGGTACTAATTAATGTATTTATTGTTGTTCATCAGCTCCAAACATGTCGACTCCAAACACATCATCTGCTCAAGAATCATGCACAACTCATGTTGTGGGAGGAGTTCAACCAAGTGCAAATGATACCAATGAAACTTCTCAAAGCAAGGTTGTGGTTGAACTTGATAATATTCAAGATGAAGGTGATAATCCATATGCCCCGAAGAAAAGGAAACGCACATCTCCTGTATGGATTGATTTTAAAGAGATTATTCTTTCAGATGGGTTGATAAAGGCTGAATGTATTCATTGCAAACATCGAATGACATATACTAATTCTGGTCCTACATCACATTTACTTAGGCATAGCAGAAGTTGTATAAGGAAGCGGATGAACGAGAAAGGACAAAAAAATATAAGTATAAGCACAACCATGTCGGAGTCAGAATCTGTTAATGCAGTGCAGAATTTCAGATACGATCAAGCGAAGATTAGGGATATTGTCTCTCACATGATTATTGTTCATGAATTGCCATTCGTCTTTGCAGAGTATGAATTGTTCAACTTACTGATGAAGAATTCTAGTCCACATTATCAAAAAATCAGTCGTGCCACTGCCAAGAAAGATTGTATTACTTCTTATGAAATAGAGAAGAAAAAATTAGTGACAGAATTAAAGGACATAAATAGGGTCAGTGTGACTACGGATTTATGGAGGTCTGATCAGAAAATTTCATATATGGTTGTCACTTGTCATTATGTGGACTTCAGTTGGAATTTGCAAAAGCGGAATTTGAATTTTTGTGATGTCCCCCCACCTCATACAGGTATAGTTGTTTGTGATGTGTTGAATAAGTGTTTGGTTGAATGGGGAATTGAAAACAAGGTGTGGACAATCACAGTTGATAATGCTACATACAATGATGTAGCTATTCGGATGTTGAAAGAGAATCTCTCTTATAAAAACAATCTTCCTCTCGGTGGAAAATTGTTTCATGTGAGATGTTGTGCGCATATCTTGAATCTTTTGGTACAAGATGGGCTTTCGGAGATACAAAATATTATTTCCAATGTGCGTGAGAGTGTGAAACACATATCTGCCTCAGAGTTTCGTCTTAATATTTTCAGTGAAATTGCAAAACAGTTGCAATTATCTTCAAAGAAACTAGTAATGGATTGTTGCACTAGGTGGAATGCAACATATTGCATGTTGTCTACTGCTCTAGAGTTCAAGGACGTCTTCCCAAGATATCAACAAAGGGATCCTACTTATAACACTTTGCCAAGTGAGGAGGATTGGGAGAAAGTCCGTGTAATTTGTTCTTTTCTTCAAGAACTTAATGAAGTCACCCACATCATTTCAGGTAATAATATTAAACTTGAATCTTGTTTCTTAATAAAATTGTTTATTGTCTGAATATCTAATATAGTTATCTACATTTTTCAGGTTCAGAATATCCAACTTCAAATTTGTTTCTACCTGAACTTTATAACATAAAGAGGTTGTTGAATAATACAAGTATGGGTGAAGGTAGTTTCATGAAAGATATGAAGACTAAATTCGACAAGTATTGGGGTCAATGTAACTTGTTAATTTCTATGGCAGCTGTATTAGATCCAAGGAATAAGATGAAGTTGATCGAATGGTGTAATGCCCGGAAATTTAATCCTAGTAATCTGTAATTATTGATTTATAATTTGATATGATTATGAAAGGATTAACCGAGACACGATTTGAAGTAACGTGTGAAAATGTATGTGCGAGGACACTACCATCGGTGCACATGCGCGACATGAGACGCGCACATGCGCGAATTGGACAGAAGGTCTCGCGCATATGCGCGACAGGAAGGCGCGCATATGCGCGAGCTGTGTGAAGCTTCGATCACAACTCCAGAGAGTGTCGCGCATATGCGCGGAAGGTGACGCGCATATGCGCGAGCTGCCGAGAAGAAATGTGCGAAGACCAGAAGGTCTCGCGCATATGCGCCGATTTAGGTCGCGCATATGCGCGAGACGTGTTGGATTAAAAATGAAGCCACGTTCCTTTCTCATGCAATGTGGAGGGATATATATATACATACAAGCGTTCATTCCGAAAAAGGAAGGGAGAAATGAAAACCGAGACCAACTTCAAGTCTTGATTTTAGATTTTGATTTGCGATAAATCCGTCCGTCTGATTTTGAATCCGAGTACGGTACTGTGTTTCTATCGACGTAGGCTACAACTGAACGTAAGTTTTGCTACGTTTTGACATGTTTTGAAATTATACTATTGTCAGAATTGAATAGGATTCAAATATGATGTTCTTGTCATGTTAGACATCATAGAATCGAAGTCAGATTAAGAAACGGACTGATTATGGAATTGTTATGATTTTCTGATTATATTGATCTGGAATCGGACAGATTTGGATTATGGATGGATTACAAATTGTATCGGATATGGGTTATGATTTGTAATTGATGTCTGTTGATATGGTATTGACGGGGATACTGAGATTGTGCCGTTATGCTGTGATTTGAATTAAATCCAGATTAATCAGATTCAATGTTGAATTGAGAATGGAATATTGATATTATGATTCTCAATATGTCGTTTCAGATTTACAGAGACAGTCTTGAGTTCAGAATTGATATTGATTCCGACCGAGACTACAAACGAAAGGTATAACTCAATGTGGTATTGGGAGATCGACTTAAGTCGGTTTAGACTTGAGTTTCCCTATATCACATACTTTACTTTATTGCATTGATATTGGCATTGATTTGATTGATGTACTTGTTTTCTTGATTTATAGATAACAGGTATTAGACGAGTAATCTTGTGACAGAATTGCCTGATAGTGGCGGGATCGCCACGGGCACATTGCACGATGTCACAAGATAGTGTATGGGCGATAGTGCCAAAGTCTGTCACCGGATGATTGGCTATCGATGTGGATAGAAATGTGGCTTCTCCTATTACTGGTGATCGATATCATATCGATGTGGATAGAATTGAAGTTTCTTCTATTACTGTTGATCGATACTATACCGATGTGGATAGAATCTGAGCTTCTTCTATTACTGGTGATCGACACCCTATCGACTTGGATAGAACTGGAGTCTTTTCTATTACTGTTGGTCGATATGGGAATGCCAACTTCTGGAAACCGGGATCCCTAGACTAAGATTGAGTCTAGTCTGAATTGTAGAGTTACGAGTATTGTCGACAGTCCGATATTGATTATGTTTCAGATTTTGATACATATTGATGTTATCTATTACATGCTTTATATTTGTTTATATGATTGCATGTTTCGTTGATTTATACTGGGATTATTTTCTCACCGGAATTATCCGGCTGTTGTCTTGTTTGTATGTGTACATGACAACAGGTGGGACAAGATCAGGGTCCAGGAGATGAGGAGAGATCGTGATAGAGTGGAGACTTCGGACTTTGATGTATATAGGGTTTTGGCACTTGATAATTAGATGTTGAACCTTAGATTTTACTGATTTGTAGACGGTACAGAACTTGTACTTTATTTTATACTGAGTTGTATATTAGTTTGATTTCACTACATTCCGCATTAAAAAGAAAAAATTTTATGACCCTAATTACTTGATTAACAAATTGATCCTGATGACGATTAAGAACTGATTAGCGTCCGGGTCCCCACAAATGGTGTTTTCCAGAAATCTATTCTGAAGTTGATGCAATTGAGAACATCGTTACAGTTCGTGAGACATTGCGTTTGTTGTATCGTGAATATGTTGATGCTCACAAAAATAATGTTGCTGAAAAGGATGTTTCAGGTGATGCTCAGAAAGAAAGTTCTAGTGTTTCAAGTATTGTTAGTGCAAAAGGAAAGGGTAAAGTGAGGATAGCATTTGCCAACTATATTAAGAATGTTGATAGTGTGGAGCAAGTGAAGTCTGAACTTGAAGTGTACTTTGAGGAAGGGGTTGTATTGTGTGAAGAAGATGATGAATTTGATGCATTGTCATGGTGGAAGATGAACAACTTAAAGTTTAGGATTTTGTCAAAGATGGCATGTGATGTACTATCAATTCCAATAACTTCTGTCGCTTCTGAATCGGCTTTCAGCGCTGGTGGTAGAGTTATTGATTCATATCGTGCCAATTTGGGAGTGGATACGGTTCAGATGTTGCTTTGTGCAGAAGATTGGTTACGTGCCCGGTACCAAGTCAAAAGAAAAGAAAATGTAAGTAAATTGATATTTAATTTAATTGTTTCTTTATTAGATATGTGTTATTTTCTATTAATTTAGGTTGGTTAATTCTAACATTTTGAATTTTTGTGCTTGTATGTAAAAGAAAAATTCGGGGCTTAAGGAGATTCATTTGAATTAAGGTCATTACCATCGAATGTTTATCATTGAATTGGTGAAGTTTGTTTGTTTGTTTTAATTTAAATATCTTTTATGGTTTATCTTGTTGAATTTCTATTAGGTTGTTGAAGTTGGGTTCACGAGGGAGCGAGGCAAGAACAGCAAGCTCATTCATGCTCTGGTAATTCTTTTATGTTTTATCATGTTGAATTCCTATTAAGTTGTTGGGTTTAATTAAGTTGTTTTTTTTTTATTTGATCATTAGAAAAAAGAACCGATCCCAAAGAAACTTATTACTGTACCTTTAGCAATATAAGTAGGAGGAATATTCAAAACGGGACTAATTCTAACACCATTGACATATGATCTGCTGGAATTCTTCTTCAAATAAGGCCTTTCTGCTGTATTGTAATAAGAGTAGTATTGAATTGGAGATGAACGTAGATTTGAAGATTCTTTCATTGAATGCCGCTTCTGCATAACTTTGTGGTTTGGAGTTGGATTCGGAGCAGAAACGAGCTCGCTTAACGAGCTTGTTTAACGAGCCGAACCCGAGCCAGGCTCATTAAACAAGATAAACGAGCCATTAACGAGCCGAGCTCGAGCCGAACCCGAGCTTCATAACTTCCGAACGAGCCAAGCCCGAGCTTCAAACCAAAGGCTCGTAACGAGCCCGAGCTGAGAAAATAGTTTAACGAGCCGAGCCCGAGCCTGATACTGCTCGGCTCGGCTCATTTACATTCCTACTTGTAATTCCATTCGTGAGAAAACTTAAATCTTACACGTAAATTCTTGAAAGAATTACTTAATAATTTCCAGAAATCCTTTTCCAGCTTGTTTCAGTTGATGTCTTATTTATCTTGTGAGAGAAGGTGACACAACTAGCAGAATTGGCCTTTTATTAATTATGCTTTACTCAAGAAAGTAGCAGAAACCAAGCCTGTTCTTTGTTTCTTGGAAAAACCTCACGAGCCCAAATAGCAAACAATCAAATCAGTGATTCACGTATACCAGTTGAAGATGCCTACAACTAGCTTGATCAATAAAACTCACTAGCTAGTAACTATTATTTTATTGGTAATGGGTATATGGACAATTTTTGTATCTGTAGAAAAAATAATATTGCCAATCAGAGTGGTCAAAGGCCCTAGATAATCAATAAATTGTGTGACCCAACTCATAATAATAATATTACAATAAAGATGTATGGTGGAACAAAGATAAAAAAATCACATCTTTTAAACTCATTTGGATGCTTAACTAGACATGAAAATTCATTGATTTAAAATATTTCTTCAAACTTGCGTATTTTTTAGTTCCTACCTTGTGAGTGTAATAGAGATACATAATCAATTGATGGCTTAGTGGTGGGTTGAGTGTCATTCACAATCAATTAAAAAATGAGATGGAAGCTTAATAATATCTTAATTAAAGAAGTCCTGAATCCCTTCAATCATCTTTGACACCTTCGCATGTTTGCTTTTGCTTGATTTTGATACGCTATGGAAGTTTACCACAGTATATGTAAGGTCAGGATTTCGCACGCCCAGACACACGCAATATTTGTAGAGGTCAAGCCTTATTTAAAGTACTGATAACCCATATAATCAACACAAGGCCTAAAATTTATAAAGAATCATAACTTATTTATTAAAAGAAAACAATGAGTCAATCTCTCATAGGGATGACAGCTTTCTCCACGGGTTTGGGTCCCCACGGGGAAAATCCGAAACGAGGATGGGGATCCTCGATGTTTTCGGGTTCGAGTTCTGGTTCGGGGATTTTTTAAAATCCTCATCCCCGAATCCATCCCGAAAATAAAATCAAAAATAAACTAATAGTATTAATAATAACAATAATATTATTTTTTAAAATATTAATAATATTATTATTTTTAATATTGATATTAATATTAATATTTTCACTAATAATAATAAGTTTTGGTTTGAAAAAATTTCTGAATCTGTCATCATCTTACCATATTAATGTTTTTGAAACGGGGATGGGGGTGGGGATGAGAAGTTGATCCCCGCTTTTTCGGGTTCGGGGGGGCGGGAATGAGAAGTTGATCCCCGAACTTTCGAGTTTGGAGATTTCTCGAACCCGAAAAAACGGGGATCGGGGCGGGTATGGGGGTGGAGATGAAATTCGAGGATGGGGATGGCAAAACCGCCCCCGCTCCCGCCCTGCACCATTGATATCCCTAAGCTCTCAATCATATCAATGAGTAAATAAATCAGTCTTTCAAATGACTAGCCAAAATATTTAAAAGAAAATAATCCACGAATCCTAGAAGAACTCAAATGAAAGAATTCAAGTCTCCAAACTCTACGGAACATCCTCTATGTCATCATCATCCTCAATGATCTCTTCTATACATAGTTGTCAAGGGCGCAAGGCGCACCGAGGAGCACAAGGGCTATGGAGCCTGACGCGCAAAGCGCAAGGCGAGGCGTGCGCCTTACCGAAGCAAGGCGCACGTTTTTAATTATTTAAAAAATTATATTTATCTTAGAATAATATATTAAAATATGAAATAATAAGTCACAATGTCACACAAAACAATAAATAATTAATAAGCTCATAATAATAAGTAACACGATTAAAATTCTTCAATAATCCAAATCAAGTTCATCTTCTTCCATCGAATCATCAGAGTCCCTAGAACTTTCGGACTTGTATTCTTCTTGATCTTCACCACTTTCTTGATCAACATTCTGGTTGTTTTGGATGTAGATGCCCATACCTCGTTTGAAGAAGATGAAGCACGAGATCTAAAACCATAAATCGGTTCCCCAACCCCAGCCGCTCGGCCTACATCACCCCATGTCAAATCATCATCCCCAAAGACTAGATTATTTTCTTCCTTGTCCAATCCTCCCATCAACCATTCATTGCTATCAACGATATCATCCAATGAAATAGGATTGTCCCAGGCGCAACACCCGCGCCTGGTGGCGCCTCTCGCCTCAAGGCGAAAGGTGCTCGCCTTTGACAACTATGCTTCTATATATTCTACGTATTCGTCTTTTTCATTCAGATTATTACCTAAAAACTAAATTATTCAGTACACTCCTGTATCCAGCCACTAATTCGATCTCAAGGATAACAAAAGTTTTCACAAAAATAAATAATAAATTCACATGTAGCTAGGATGACAGAATACAAGAATAATATATAACATAATCCATATCAGAATTTCTATCATGCAGTACTTTGACCATATGGAAACAAGAGGTGGCTCACATGCTTCCCCACATGCAGCACTTTGACCCGCAGGAACCAAGAGTTAGGGGTGAGCAAGATTTCGGTTCAACCGAATTAATCGACTGAACCGAAACAATTCAAAATTTTGGTTTGGTTATTTCGAAAATTCGGTTTTCAAAATAAAAAAATTCGGTTATATCAGTTAATTCAGTTCGATTACGCTTTCAAATTTTTGAAATCGTTTAACTGAATTAACCGATATAATACATACTATTATTTAATAAATTTTTATTATTTATCATATTTTATATATATTTAAATTTTTAATTTTAAAATTAACCCTAACTCTAATATAATTCTAAACGCCTTGGTTTTCTCGTTCTTACTTCTCTATTCTCCACTCTTGACTTCATCCGCCGCCCATCCATCTCTCATCACCGGTCGACACGCCGCCCGCCCATGTTATGTTATTTTATAAAAAAACATGTATTAATTGTGTTCAAACAAAACTTATACATTTGTGATGTGTGTTTTATGTTTTAATGTATTTGTGTAGACTTTAGTGTTCAAGAAAAACTACATATATATAATTAAAGTTAAAGCACAAATTTTTTTAAGTTAATCGGTTAATTTGGCCGATTTTAATTCAGTTCGGTTTTCATCGGTTATTAAAAATTAATTCGGTCGATTCGGTTATGGATAAATATTTCGGTTCGGTTCTGTCGGTAACCGAACTGACCTAATGCTCACCCCTACGAAGAGGTGGCTCACATGACAGACAGAACAACATCCACAATGGGACCCCGTCATGCAGCACTTCGACCATAGTGAAACAAGAGCTGGCTCACATGCATCCCACATGCAGCACTTTGACCCGCAGGAACCTAGACTAGGATTGAGTCTAGTCTGAATTGTAGAGTTACGAGTATTGTCGACAGTCCGAAATTGATTATGTTTCAGATTTTGATATATATTGCTGTTATCTATTACATGCTTTATATTTGTTTATATGATTGCATGTTTCGTTGATTTATACTGAGATTATTTTCTTACCGGAATTATCCGGCTGTTGTCTTGTTTGTATGTGTACATGACAACAGGTGGGACAGGATCAAGGTCCAGGAGATTAGGAGAGATCGTGATAGAGTGGAGACTTCGGACTTTGATGTATATAGGATTTTGGCACTTGATAATTAGATGTTGAACCTTAGATTTTACTGATTTGTAGACGGTACAGGACTTGTACTTTATTTTATACTGAGTTGTATATTAGTTTGATTTCACTACATTCCGCATTAAAAAGAAAAAATTTTATGACCCTAATTACTTGATTAGCAAATTGATCCTGATGACGATTAAGAACTGATTAGCGTCTGGGTCCCCACAACAGGTGGTATCAGAGCGATAAATCATTGAGACTGAGATAGGAACTAGTGAGCGGGGTAGATTGAGATTTTCTTTCCTTCTCTTGATTGCTAGTATGATTTACTGCTTTATAATGCATGTTTATCTGTTTATCTGACTTGATTTGAAAACATGTGTTATTGAGAATGGATCAGCACCGATTCTGGATCAGCAGTAAGATGATCGGAGGAGGACTGAAACATATTTGTGTATTGGGATTACTAATCCTTTTGATTATCAGATATGCCTCCGAGAAGAGTACCTGAACAAGGTAGTACTTCAAATCCTCCAATGAACGTTGCAGCCACTCCAATGGAGACCTTGTTAAAGAGATTTCAGTCGTTCCATCCACCAACTCTGAAGGGTACGGAGAATTCAGTGGAATGCGAGAGTTGGTTAGATGATATCGAGATGTTGTTTGAGTCCTTGGACTATACTAATGAAAAAAGGGTGAAACTGATAGGGCACCAGTTACACGATGTGGCAAAGAACTGGTGGATTACCACAAAGCGGGCCTTGGAACAACGAGGTACGACTATCACCTGGAATGTCTTTAGAAATGAATTTTATCAAAGGTTCTTTCCAGTGTCGTATAGAAAGGACAAGGGAGCCGAATTTGCCAACTTGAGGCAGGGCCAGCTAAACATTGAGAAATATGTGGCCAAATTCTCTACACTACTTCGATTTGCTCCCCACGTAGCTGAACATGATGAGGCCGTTGCGGACCAGTTCATAAATGGCCTAAATCCTGAAATCTTTACCTTGGTGAATACCGGGAGGCCAAACAATTTTACTGATGCCTTGAACCGAGCCAAGGGAGCTGAAGCTGGTCTGATGAGACAGAAAGAGGCTTCGTTTGTGTCTTCAGCACCGAGATCACAGATGCCTCTACCAGCTCCTCGATTTGAGAACGGCAGTGGTAGTGGGAAGAAAGACTTCCTGAAAGCGAAGGGGAAGAAATTCAAGAAATCTGGAAGTAGCTCATCCAGTTCGAGTGGCTCGAGACAGACTGGTCAAGGCCAGAGTTATACAGGACCTTACTGTAGCACTTGTGGAGGGAAGCATTCCACAGAACAGTGCCGAGGAGTGTTCGGCAACTGCCGCATTTGTAAACAGCATGGACACTTTGCCCGAGTGTGTCCACAGCGAAGTGCCCAGGGATCCCAGGCCGCTGAGTCATCTAGATCAGTGGCTCAGACAGGGAGACGATCTGCTGCCGTTCATTCCTTTCAGCCAGCACCGCCTACCCAGTCACAGCCGAGGCCAGGAGGGAGCCAGATAGCGAGCCAGCCTCCTAGACAGCAGGCCCGAGTGTTCTCTTTGACTTAGGAGCAGGCACAGGATGCACCCGATGATGTTGTTGCAGGTAACTGTTTTATTTTTAGTTATCCTGCTTATGTGTTGATTGATACTGGTGCATCCCATACATTTATATCTGAGCGATTTGCTTTGATGCATTCTTTGCCTATTGAGTCAATATCTGCGGTAGTGTCTGTCTCTTCTCCTTTGGGGACGGGTTTGATATCAGCGAAATCTGTTAGATCGTGTATACTGCAGTATCAAGGGCATGAAATTGAGTTAGACTGTATTGTGCTTGGGATATCTGACTTTGATTGTATTATCGGTATCGATACGTTGACCAAGTACAGGGCTACAGTCGATTTTTTCCACAAGATTATTCGATTCAGACCTGAAATGGCTGAGGAGTGAAAATTTTACGGTAAGGGTTCTCGAGCTAGAATTCCTTTGATATCTGCAATAAATATGACTCGATTATTGCAGAAAGGAGCGGATGGATTCCTGGTATATTCAGTTGATTTACTGAAGTCGAGCCCATCATTGGCGGACTTGCCAGTGGTGT